>NC_042523.1:4600909-4920580 GCF_900963305.1 Echeneis naucrates
ACACTGCAGTTTTCAGTCTGTCCAGCTCAGGTCAAAAATAGTCCCAAATTAATACTACAACAAAACCACAGCCAGTTTCCAGCTGGTCTCAGAGGGGACGCAGCCTCTGCTCTTTAGCTCACTTCAACACTGTAATACAACAGTAACAGTGGGAGAGAGCATGTTTCACTGTCAATATGAATGCAATATTGATTTCTTTAAGTAGGTGATGCTTCAGTGAATAAACAATATATGCCAGTCTCCAGAGGGTTCTCACTTTTATGTAACGACTGCTGACATTAATTGTATGCCGCCTGGGAATTTTGCTTTAAATAGAGAGTTTATATTTATATAATTATATTATTAATTATATTTATATTTATAAAGTACAAAAAAAATGCAGAAAAACATGGCTAGAGTCAGAATTTGGGAGAATAATTTGCATGATTGTGAGCTGATTGAAGTGAAATGACGTGACATATTGAGGCTCAGGTAGGCAGAGCTGTCAGGCCGAGGAGCTTATGTAGGAGGACCATCAGCAAAAAACAATGTTCCATACAATTAAAGTGAGAGCATCTCTCCATACACCTGCATGTCATTTTAATGAAATATTAGTTTGAAAATGTTTGCTTTTAGGAGTTTTATTGAGATAAATGAAGGAATTTCAGTTTCATATTTTTCATTGCACTTTAGAACTTCAAGTAACAATTTTTACATGGCTCTACCCTTTTCATTTCATATACTTGTGTATCAGTCAATAAAAATTCATACATCATATTCTGTACATCCGTCAGTTTGCATTAGGTTTTAGAAAGCGCTCACCATTTTGTCAAACTATCACTATTCCAGCCAGACAATCAATTGTGAACACGTGTGATGATGTTGCAGAAGGGTGGGTTGAAAGGGGGAGAAAAAAAAAAACCCACTAAATAATCATAGTCTCTCAATTTGGTCCTGTCATCTCCTCTTGTCATGTCAGAGCTCATCAGCGCCAGTGAAATAATTCATTCAGCTCATAAATCGCCTTTACTGTAATGCGTGTGCTGTCCCGTCACATGGCCTTTCAGTGTCGTTGCTGCTTTGTTTTTCTCTCTACGAGCAGCTGCACTTCCAAAGCAGCTTTCTGTCACTCTGCAGCTGTCAGCTAACAAGAGTTCAGATCTGAGTCCAGCTTTCAGTCACCCACTCAGCAGGCCTGACTCTCATTCTTGGCTCTGTATGTTCTGTTCCTCCCTCTTCCTTCATACTCTGGAACCAACTCTACCTCTTTCGCAACATCATAAACACCTTTAAATATCTCTTTGCTGTCTGCGCTTCCTCTTTCCCTGTCAGCCAATCCCAGGGGTTAACCAGGGATACCGATTCCGCCTGCTGCAACAGCCCAACTCTTGACGAGATGAAGACATTCTACCCAAAACATTAGACAAGGAGTGCCGGACATCATCTTTCATGAGCACACAAGTGAGATCATGTGTACGTCAACATGTGTGTGCCAACGTATGTATGTGTATGTAATTTCATGAACCCCAGTCTCAGATCAAAGTTGGTTTGCTTTGTTTTGGTTACAAAACTGATTCCACTTGCTTGGGCAACCCCACGAGGGTCGACCAAGGCGTCTTATGTTACTGCAGTCTGCTAACCCTCAGGATGTGTGTGAGTGTGTTTGCTGTGGATACAGGGTAAATATGTTACTAATGCACTCCCTTTTATACCACATATCCTTAATTTTATGCTAAAAACATGTTTTAAGCAGAAAAAGAGGAATTCTGACCCAAAAATGACTTTTCCTTTAAACGTATTGTATGATAGATGAAATTATTATTCTCATGTCATTTCAGAAGTTTTTTTGCTTTTGAAATAAAACTAATAATTTGTCCACGTTAAGTACTTTGAAAAACTAACCAGACATGTCTAAGCTCAAAGGATTTCACTAAGTATTTAAGTATTTCACTGTCACAAAAAAATTTTCAAATGTCTCAATATATATATATATTTTTTACACATGCAAAACATTACACCGGATGGTGGAAGTCTTGTTTGTTCAGGTTTCTTTTATGAGGGGGTTGCTTTCCCTGTTTCTGACTATGTGCGTATCTGCGTCGTCCAATGCAGCACAAACCCATTTCGTGTCCTCTCTGATGTGGTATAAATAGCCCAAGAGCAACAAGGGATTCACCCTCTATTACAGGCATCTAAATATCAGCAGCTATTAGCCTGTTTGTCTCCCTACGGCTGCTCGCTTCTTCCAAAACAGCATTACTCAGCTGTCTGTCAGACGCCGAAGATACAAACTGATGTATATTTTAAAAAAACAAACTCCCTTTGGGGCATATGATAGAAAAACACTGAGCCTGCTGCGAAAGGAATACTTAAAAATGTTCTTGGTTACACACATTTATGACTGCCGAAATGACTCACTCCTGTTTTTCCTTCCCCTTCCTGCAGTCCCCTACGGTTGCCTAACAACTGCAACCTGAGTTTGGTGTGGAAAAACCTGATTGACCTCAAACCCACCTAACACCTCAGTGATGAACTGCAATGCTGACTCCAAGTCTCTGCACCAACATCAGGGAGCAACTCCACTAACATTCTCGCTGAATGAAAAAATTTTGCATTAAAATTAGAATGAAACACAAGCAAACAAAACATATGGCAAACAATAACGTAAGATGGGGGGGGCTTCAAAGGCCTAGTGTGGGTGGGTAAGTGAGTGCACCCAGTATTGATTAATTGCATAAATTTCTCCTCATAACTTAATCTAACAATTGCGTGCTTGGCAAAAAAAAACCCAAAATCTTTCTATCTCTGAGAACAGAATGTGTGTTCGTGTGTTTACAAAAGTCTCATGAAAACAATGACTCAAAATTAAAAAGGCTTGGCGCTCTTTCCCAGCAGGGTACAACATACGCAACTCTGATGTAACAGCTGACCGCAAAGACCAGAAGAAACTTCTAGGCAGATTTTTGCGTTTTACTCTGCAGGGGACTTCATTAGTTCTGTTTTTCATTTTGATTGTGTTTTTTTTTTTCTTTCTTTATCTATAGTTGCTGATTTTTGAAGTATTAAAGTAACATATTATTACATATCTGTAAATATAAATATAACTTTAACTTACGTTTTCAAGTCAAAACATACTGTCCATCTGGCATATTTAATATTTAACTTTCATTCTTGTTCTCTTGTGTGTGTGTGTGTGTGTTTGTATACTTGGTAAAATGCACTGTCTGGCAGGCCTAAACAGTCAATACATAGACACGATGCCAGACCTGACTAATCAATATGAGAGCGCTCATGAAGAGAATGATAACAATCATTTAAACTGATTGGGTTTATAATCAATGGCTGCACTAAATGTCCTTCATTACAGAACTGCCATTGGCTCTCTGATGGAGTCGCACGATCAACAGTGGAAAGAGCTCCATCTAAAGTTTCTTAGTAAACACAATTAATTTTACTGACTGGGGCATGGACTGTCTATAAAGTCAATAGACCAATAACTCAATTTTCTGAATTTGTTTCTCTGATAGGCTGCAAATCTGGAAAACAAATTCTGTTGCATCGAATTGCATCACTCAATAGATTGTTTTATTATTTTTATGCAGATTTATTCATTCATCTTCTACCGCTTATCCTTTTAATGGGTCATGGGGGGTGCTGGAGCCAATCCCAGCTACATTAGGCGAAGGCAGGGTCACCCTAGACAGGTCGCCATTCCATCACAGGGCCAACACACGGAGAAAGACAGAGACCAACAACCACTTACAATCACATTCAGACCTACAGACAACCAGTTAACCCAAACTTTGGACGGTAGGGGGAAACTGGAGCATCCGGAGGAAACTCACGCAGACATGGGGAGAACATGTAAACTCTGCTCAGAAAGGCCCCAGGCCAGGAACTGAACCCACGACCTTCTTGCTAAACACTATGCCACTTTGCATAATTAAATGTTTAAAAGGAGAAAATCCCACAATTTGTCACCTTCTAGGGCACCTAAAAATAAACCAACCTACTGCAGCCACAAATGACTGAAATATCTCCTGTTTTATAAAAAAACATCTGAACTTTTATGAAAATAAATAAATAATGCTGACCAACTTTTGTCTCTTCCTGAAACATGAATGATCAGTATGCGTAGATGTGTGCAGCTTTATGAGATCTGTGATGTAGGTTGAACAGGTTCCTAAGAAGCAAATCGCATTACATGAAAAGAAGTTGTTACCTCCATTCCCTCCTCGTGGATATATATGTTATTTTCAAACAGCAAGGTGAGAAGAACTAGAATATTTAAGGTGTATTAAAATGCTTTCACTGCTGCAGTAAGATGGTGAATAGTTGCACATGACAAAGGAGATTTCATGGCACAAGCTTCTGTTATATTAACACCTTGTTACATAAGCATCTTTTATGTCGGGAGGCTACATAAACAATTCTTCCTCCTGTGTGTATGTGTGTGCGTGTGTGTGTGTGTGTGTGTGTGTGTGTTTGTGTTGCGTAGCAGCCAACAGTTCCTGTCACATGTGGAGTTTATGTGTTTACATCTCACCTCACCTTTTTCCCCACACTCCATTTTCTTTCTTTCATCGCTCCACTTTTTTCTTTTTCCTCCCAATTTCATCTCCTCTGTCATCCGTTTTTATTTCCGTTTCTTTCATTTCCATCTCATTATCGTTTTTCCCCATATATTTAATTTTTAACTCTCCCTCTCTCCCACCCTCGTTTGTTTCATGTCTGAATGGTTGCTTTTCCTTTTTTCTATTTTTCGCCTAATTCAACTTCACTCAAACAGAAAATCACAACTCGACCACACACGATTTGTCATTCCAAAGGCAGCATTTCTGTCCCGGTTTTCCTCACACTGCCCTTCAGCCAAGACAGAGCTGGCACAAAGGGAGAGGAAAACTAATCAACACACACACTCACATACACACACACATCATTGCAGGGATAACTTAAATTGCTGAGTGGAATAGAACAGAACACTATAGAAGGGCAGTCAGACCAACCTGTTTGACTCTGTCTGGGTTGACAGTGGTCTGTGGCTGCAAGATGCTGACTGGCTCTGTCTTCTGGGTGCTCTGAGGCATCTCCCTCACCTTCTCGGCAATGAAGTCATGGACGCCATTCAGGGCCTCCACTGTCCCCTGGATCAGACACACCCGCTCTGTCGTGCCTGGACATGTACATACATAAAAAAGACAGGTTAGGCGGAGGTTAAACTGACGGCAATCAAGACTAAGAGGGACTGGATGGTTTAATTCAGGTTTTCTTCTGAGCATGTTCAAAAGGCCAGTGGAGCTGTTGCTGTGCAAAATAGTCTCTCCCACTTCTGAAACTTTCTGTTTTCATTATTTTATTTTATTTTTTTGGATGAATGAAAATTAATCAAACTTCTATGCTGCTCCGAACAACTGTGAGATAAGGAAAGATAGACTTGATCCACTGGGAAAGCAGCCTATTTCTGCTACCTCAGCATCAGTAATATTCAGCCATTATCCACGCCACTTATAGTATCTGTGGACAATCAGCTGGCATTGGGTATGAAAGGCTATCTAACCACTGATGCTCAGATCCGCACCTAAGGACGTCTTTAAAACACCAGTTAACCTAATGTGGATTTCTCTGGATTTGGGGAGGAAGCAGTGGGAACCCTAGAGGCAGATGGAGAACATGCAAATTCCAGACAGATGAGGGTTTGAAGCCTGGAGGAGACAGTACTAACCACCATGCAATGAACACACAGTAAGAGCAAAAAACAAAACAAAACATAGAGATAGCAAAAAGCGAACCAGAAAGCACAGATCACAGAAAAGTATCACATTATGTGTGATACCATATATTTATTGCAAAAAACTGATTGGAAGCTTGTAATTAAGCATTAGATTAGATTGTGTTTGGATTTCATTTAACCCAAATTGCCTTCTGACAGATAAAGCAGGAGAAATTTGGGCCAAATTGTCTGATATGTAAATGCAGTTGAGAAAAAAAATATAATGACTTTGAATATTCACATTTTCACTACATCTCCTCAGTTAATATCTATAGCCATCAATCTTCCCGTCAAATGAATTGCTTTAGTCGGGGCTGAAGGAACAGTATGCAGTATGTTAAAGATTTCTATTAGCTCCAAACAACCTGGCTGAAGCCATTTATACAAATCAGGAAACTGTGGATGTGCAGAACACATCTTTTCCACTAATGCAGCAGAAAAACAGGGAGAAAGATCAAATGCCGCAGGATAATAATAAAAAAAAAAAAAATACAAAACTTAATGCTTGAATTTGCTAGTTTGTATGTGAGTCAGCGGATATGCCTGTACACTGTACATTACACCTCACGCACTTCCCGTGCATTCGTCCAGGAATGTGCCACCAAACACAGAATTTACAAGGTCGGAAAATGAGTGACTGAACTGACTGAAGAGAAAATCGGCGTAGTCTGCTGCAGCACAGCAATCCAGCTGTGGTGCTCTGTGTTTTGTCTCTGTGCTGAGGCATATCTGCCATGAAACACTGAAAGCAATTTCTTGGCTTCAATCTACAGTGTAGGAGCAGTGTAGGAAAATAACTTTATGATCCAAACACTAACTGCAAGTTTCACAATTTACTGAAAAGACAAAAAAAAGTGAAATCATTGTACATGTGATCATGAAAACCCATGTGTCAGGTTTGCGCTCCTTTGCTACAGAGCATTACAAAAAGCTATACATACTGTTAGTTTCACAAAGCCTCGATATTTTTTATGTGCCTTGTCCAATGCTTCCAGTTCACAAGTGGTTTCTATTAACTTTCCAATGAGAGGAAATTAAATGAAAGCTGTTCACTTGTAATCCATCTGCATCAAAACCCTTTGGTTGGTTAAAATTGCATCATTATAGTCACTGCCCACTTAGATAGTTTAAATGCAGATTGAATTTAAAAATACGATCTGTGTTACCTAATGAGAAGAAGTAAGCAGAAAAACATGTCAGTGATGCTTACACAGGTTTTCCTCCTTTATATGATTGGAATAAATCAAAGCTGTAGAAACATCACAGTCAGCCTGTCTGAAAATATATGACTTTTAGTAAAAAGGCCAAAAGCTGGAAAACACAACAAGTTATGTGTGTAATGGACTGAAATCAGCACCTTAACGTCAGCCTGTGTTTTTTAATGAAAAACTCTACTTTATGACTTTTACTTATACTGCAGTACATCCATGATCCCTGGGTACTATGAGACAGAGAAACAGGCAGTAAAGCAGGCAGAGAGGCAGACATGAGATAGACATGCAGACAGACAGACTGACAGACTGAGGGTGTAATAATGGCGAATCTAGGCCAATGCAAAGCCTCTCATGTATCTCAACAACACACTGAAAGTAAATCTCCCACCGGCTCAACTCTCTGCCTCTCACTCTCTCTCAACCTTTTAGCCTTTATTGTCTCTTTCTCTCTTCCCTGCTTCCTTCCTTCCATTTAATTTCCCATCCCTCCTGATCCTTTCCTCTCTCCCCTCTCCCTCTTTCCCTCCCTTGCCTCCAGTATTTGGCGGGATCGGCTCTTATCTCGGCAAAGCAGCATGCCAGTTAACGCTTCCCGTCCCCTCCCTCTCCCTGCATTGTTGGACTGGCTCAGTATGGCCCAGCTTGGCCTTCTGTGTCTGTGGGTGGGGGCCTACACCATAATACACCATGATACATAATGGAGTAAAGGCTGAGAGCAAAATTAAAAACATTGTTTTAATTCCGCCTCGAATTTAATTTAATTCCAATTTAGTTAACACAATTCAGAAGCAGCAATGGGCGGAAACTGAAGAGGTGTTTATGAGACTATGAAAAACATAGCAAGAGAAAAGATGCAATCAAAGTGATTGAATACATATACAAATTATTCAGTTTTGTTTTAGTAGATAGCGAATTTAGCAGTACATTATCTGCTTTGAATATCTAAAATGTGGATTTGAGGATTTCAGGCGCAGAATGGTGCAGCGTGGTGGAGTGGTGAAACAAGAGAAGCTAAAAATAAACCAGACCGCACATTCAGGTGTTTGCAGCTTTTGGCTGCCTGGCCATGCTCGTCCTTTGTGTTGCCTTTTTGTAGTAAGACAGCGGTATTCCCATTTTTATGGTGTGTGACGGCAGGGCTGTTGACAGCAACTGAATACTTAAGTCTGGACAAACCAAATGTGGTGACCAGCTCACGAATCGCTCAAACTAGATGTGTGAACCAAGCTTCAGGTATAGCCTCACATCAACAGCCTGTGGTAAACATTCAAGCATCATTCTTCATTAATTCACTTTTAATGAGTAGAGTGACGTGTCTGGTGGTGTGTGTGTGTGTTGATACTGAGGAAACTGGGCCTTGCCTCCCCTTGACAGCTGGTGCCCTCTGGGTAATCTGGACTCATCCAATCAGAAGCAAGGATTAACAGGCCATTATCTTGGCATGAGTATGAATGTGTGTGTGTGTGTGTGTGTGTTTATCTGCATGTGTAGCTTGTGATTCTTGTGCTTGCATGGAGTGGTGATCCTCCTGACTGCAGTACAGCTGTGCCACAGAGCTGCATAACAAAAACATTGGCCTATCGATTTATTGATCAATCAATCATTTATCACGTTAAATGATTATGGCCATCTTGAAATGGGACATGTTCTGGATTATTCTCAATTAACCAGTGTTTTCATGTTCATGTCTCAGTGCCCTACTGACTCACAATAAGAGACACACGAACACAAAACCAGCAAATTAACACCTTCCCCCAGTGAGCAAGAGCTCTGCTTTTCCTTTCTACTGGTTTTTGTCTGTATGTGTTTGTTTTTTTGCGTAACTTGTAATCTTTTCAAATAAAACTCATCATATGACATTTAAACAGTTTGAAGTTGATACTGTCCAGCTGCAGATGCGATACATTCTCAGTGTTGTTCATGCTCTTGTGTTTAAATACCAAGTTTATGAGACACAGGCCATGTACAGTAGATCATAACAAGAAGAATAACAGATAATACATATTTAAGGACCCTATTCATAATGTGCATGGACACAGTCTGCACAGTACTTAAAACATTAAATGCTTGCGTGTTGCACTTCAGCATTGTATTTATTTATTTTGTGTTTTATATCTGAAGTGCTTTCAGGTGAAGCTGCCAGAGCTGGTAGTCCTGTTTGGTCAAGTAAATGTGTTCTGTCAACGGGTATCTCAGCAAACCACCAACCAAACTTGTCCCAGCTGAACCACAACTACCAACATGTGCATTTCCCATCGACATGTCAAAGGGACTTCAACATAGGGGTTCATTACAGCATTTGGGAGAACTGGAGATCCGCTGAAAGACTAAATAACAGAGGCAAGAAAAAGTGAAACAAGATTATGAAACAATCACAACACATCAAGCAGAGTTATATTTTATATAATACAGAAAACTGAGCTCAAAGGTCTGACAGTTTCAGGTCAGAAGGTTGTTAAGTTTTTGATGAAACACCTGCAGCAGTGCCAGCAAGAACCAATAATTATTGTACATTTACCGTAGCTCTTATTTCTATCAAAGGATGATGATGTTTGAAAATAAAAGGCCTTGAAGAGTCTGAAATTCGAACTCGACGTGATTTCCAATTACCACAGTGACCGAGTGATTAAACACCACTTTGTTCAACACCAGAACACTCATAATCACCACGATCACCACCACGATCCGAGCTTTGGACCCTGGCAGTTGTTTTTATTATAGTCTAGCTTGCATGACTCACTCCTTCCTCCTCCTCCTCCTCCTCCTCCTCTCCCTGATGAGCAGAGAGGCACCGGAGACAGCAGACAGAAAGCACAGTGAGCAGCTTCTGCCCTGACTTCTGACTCACAGTAACTTATACAGAAACATATGCATGCTGAGTGTGAGGTACACTGGTGCTGCTGCAGAAACTGCCGGATGAACGACAGACATGTTCCTCCGAAACCCAGATGCGAGCACGTTTGGAATGGCGAGAGAGAGAAGACATGATATAACCACATTTAGTACGGGGAGTGGTGTATCGGTGCAACCTCGCAGTGACCACAGTAGTTTTGCATGAAAGATAACACGGTGTCTCACAGCCCGTCAATTGCGGCAGAGCGATCAATCTACAGCCAGCAGGCATGATTCATTCCCTCCAGCCTACACCAGCCAAGGGTGGAGAGAGTTGGCTCCTCTGGGCTACTGTAGCTGACAATAAATGCACATTACAAAACTCGATTATGTTCCACTAGTTTCTCATATTTTTCAGGTCAAGCGATAGCCAGGGTTTAGATTTTATGCTGCACGCAAAGTTCAGTTTCCTTAGCAGTTCGCTCAGCAGAACATTTTTGAAGTCAATGAAAATAAACCCTAAATGATCCATCCATGAATGCAAACAGCTTTATCATTCAGGAAAAGTTTGAGGCTATTATATTGCATTATGGGATACATACAGACAGTATTTTTGGACCTTGAGCTACATTTACAATGCTATCATATTTGACAGGTTATGCATGTTTTATATACAAATAGGGAAATGAGAATTTTTTTTTCCAGTTCACTAGCGATGAAGCCATGAATGAAATGAAATTTTCACCTGACTTTGGTATTTAATCAAGAAGTTATCACATTTAGATGGTCGTCTCTGGGTTATTAATAACGTGGAATGAAAATAGGTAAAAACTGTTGAAAATACTGAAACATATTTAATACTTCATGGAGAAATCTTTGATTGGAATGGCAGTTCCACAAGGCTTCCTCTTCATTACACTTTATAATGAAATATTAATTTAATGATGTTTCAGGCTTTGAATTAATTATATGTGTTGGTTTCTTGAGCTAATGTCAAAGTCTTTCGTATAAATGGAATCATTGAAAATAATGTTGACAAGGTAAACATAGTCAACATTCTGCCACTCTGTATGCTTTTTAAAGAGTCATACTGTATTTATGCAAGTGTTCTGCAAGTTATTTTACATCTGATCCAAATGTCAGTGCAAGATTGAAGAACGCTTCAACTTTTGCAACAAGTAAAGCATGTGTATATTAGCACTGTATGAGTGGGAGAATGTCCTGCTCCCATGATTCCAATGAAAAATTGTAAATTTAAGGTGAATAGACTGCTGTTACAAATTGGAACTGAGGTATTTAGAGTATTTGATGTTGATAAATGTACAGACCACAGTATACAAGATTTTCTCCCACTAGTCAACCAACTATTTTTGGTTTACTAACTTTATTTTTCAGCTCATACAACCACTAAATCGTTTCCTCCACAGTTTGACAGAAGAGTGCCAGCCAAATATATGCAAAAAGCTGTCAGATATGTCTGGGAAATTCCTGCAAAATGACCCAATTGTTAAAAAGAAATGCACAGATTTTCCCCAGAGCCTGTAAAACCCCCTTGAGTTCCCTGACTGAGTTTCACCAACTTTTTAATATTTGAGAAATATCAGCAGAGAACAACATGGAAGAAGAGGAGACAAGATGTGACAGATTTGCCAGAGGTCTTGTGTTCACAGGTACATGATGTTCATCTCCCCGCTATGCTGAGATGTACAGCTTTTTCACTTCCAACACCACTCTGAGAGAAAAAACACATCAGCAAGCGAGAGGTAGACAACTGATACAGAGACACAGAGGTTCACACGACTCCTGTCGCATCCAAACAGCATCAAGAAAGACGAAGTGGGAGGGAAAGACGGAACAGTGGACAGAAACTCAGCGAGGGAAAGGCAGATCGGCACAGAGTCACGATAGTCATGACAAAGCCGAGTGACACCAGAGAAAGAGAGAGACAGAGATGGGCAGGGAGACAGACACACTGGGATGCAGAGAGAGAAACCTTGGCGCAACCTGTCACAACAAAGTAACGTCAGGACAACAGACGAAACAACAGAGACACAGCAACATGTAGGCACAAAGACAAAGGAAGACACATTCAAGTAATGAAGGGCATGAAAGACACAAATCAAGACGTCTCAGCCTGCAGCATTTGCAGTTGAAGGCTTTTACCATATGTATGTTTCAAAATAAAAAGGTTTGGGGTTTCAGGAAAATCTAACTCAACAACATGTTAGTCTAAGAAAAAAAAAAGGAGTTAAATGCTTAGATCATAAATCATATTGGCATGTTGCTGCTGTATACACACAAAAATGTTTCACAAGCAAATTAAATAATGATTATCATATTTTATATCTATCATAATCATGTGCTCCTTTATTTAACTGTCTGGTGTTTTTCCTGACTTTCTCTGTACCAATTTATCCTGTTTATGCGTACGTCTGTCCACAGTCACGTCATGAGCTGAAAATGAGAGCGAGACTACTGTGAAAATAGACAGACGCGCAACTGAAAGACTGAACGTGAGCATAAAAAGACTAACAGAAATATGTGGGAATACAGAAACCGGTGTTGAAGAAAAGAATCCAGAGAGCGGAAGATAAACTGTGGCATCATTTAAATGAGTAAATACAGTGAAGCTCTCAGGTTAAAACAACTTCCAAGGCTTTATTTGTAGCTGACTGGAAGCAGAAGGCAACTGGGCGTCTGGCGCAATGTAAGCTCATTAAACCGATCACACCAGGCTGCAGATAAGCGCAGGTTAACTGGCTACCTTTGATCCGATCTGTTGGATTAGCTGGCTGTTAAGAGCTACAGCTCAACACCTCGATGTTCTGAAGAGTTAAGAACTTTAGAAAATGTCCAGTCTTACAGGACTACAAGACGCAGGAAGTCATATCTGAACCACAATGAGTTCTTCTCACCCTCCCACCAAAATGACCGTTTGTCATTATTGCGTATTTTACACAGCAATGGCAAAATGTTAGGTATCTTGTATTTAATTTATTACATGGATACTTTTCTTTTGCTGCAAAACAGAACTTCCCCATTGTGTTATTGTGTGGCACAGAGGTCTGCAGAGGATGTCGCCTCCTCTGTGGCGTTTTGTGTAATTACTCCAATGTCAAATAAAAGTTCTCATCATTTATTGATGCTGAAGTGCTAAATGTGGTACTTGGCAGTCCACAAATGATGACAGAGTATCACATGTAAGAGAGCCTTTTTCTGAAAGAGGGGAGAGACGCAGAGCGCACTGGGCACAGAGAGACAGGAAGACAGACAGACAGACAGGTAGATAGACAGATAGATTAATAGCTGTTGCACAACTGCTGTCACTGCTGCAAAGTTTTGGTCTGCAACACTAAACCACCAAATGAGGCGGTCAGTCCTCACCCCTGGACTGATCCTGCTTGGTTACCAAAGCAAATGACAGTCTCTACCCCTCCAGAGACACACACACACACGCGCTCACACAATTGTGAATATGCACCAAGCGCACACTCTTTCATGCAGCTGGGCAGCTGTTGGTGATGTCATGAGTTGTTTTTCCAACGGGAAAGACAGTCTGTGAGATTTAAGAGAGCGAGAGGCTGCATGATTGCATGTGCTGATGTAATCAGCATCAGTAAGGAAACTTGGAGCTGTTCTCTGCTTCAGCCAACCAAGACTTTATTACAGTGAGAACAGGATAGAAAAATGGAGGGATGCAGGAATAATGGAGGGAAGACAGGAAGGAAGGAAGGAAGGAAGGAGAAAGAAGGGATAATCGATTAATTAGAGACAGTGAAGTAAAATTAAAAGAGTAAGTGAACTGAGAACCAAAGCCAGAAATGGAATGAAAACAGGGAGGACAGAAAAGAAGTAAACAAAAAGAGGAAAAGAAAGAAAAAGAGAAATCAGAGCTTAATCCAACACTGCAGCATATGGGGATGAAATGTGATGGTTGCTTTGTAATGGCTTGGCACCGATTCCACGTTGTCTCCCATGAGTACCCACAGGGCTGTGAGTGACACACCCCCACCGACCTCCTCATCATTTGCACCCGACAAAACCACGGCCACTTAGGAAAAGAAGCATTAAATCCTGGAGTTACTGGTCGGTAGGCTCGTGTGTTGCTTTTAATGGGTCTTACTGACTTTGGCTGACTTTAAAGAAGTCAGGAAACACAAAAGTGTCGCCCAGGTAGCCTGGTGTCTCAGAGTGAGGTGTGAACACTGAACATAAAAGGCTCTGCACACTTCCTGATTATTGTTTCTGCTGGAGCCATGTGGAACATGTAGATAAAAAGTGGAAGGTGAAAAACGTTGCTGTTTGGCCACCACAGGATTAAGAACCACCCCAAAGAAAAAGTGCTACAAAGTATTTTTTTCCTAGTACCACAATTAATCTGCATTTTTTTTGTTGCAAAAAACCAAGACAACATAAAATATAAAATTTGTACAAAGTACTTTATGTGACTTTATTATTATTATTATTTAAATTGTAGTAAAACAGATGGTGAGACCTATCTTTATTCTTAATGTTGGTACACTATCTCTCATTCCCTTCCCACTCTTCTTCTACTGATACGTCCCTTTTGCTCCCCTCTCCTCTTGTTGTTTTTAAATTTTTTTTTTTTTTTTCTGCACGAGGAACAGTAAAAACATGGTTTCCTGTCAGCTACCCTCCCTCCCCCCTCCCTCAGTGTTTCTGCTTACACACTCTCCCCCCGTCTCCTTCCTCTCCTCCCCCTCCTCTCCCTCCGACCCTCACTGTCCTCCTTTATCTGTCCCAAGGTCCGGCAGTGACGGAGCACTCAGTCAGAAGAATAAAGGCAGTTCTCTCTAAAGAAAAACAAAAGAAGGTGGAAGAAAAGGCAGGAATTCCTCAGCTCTGATGTAACGCTTTTCACTTGGAGAGGCCTGCTGCTCTCCGTCCAGTCTCCACCTCCATGTCCTTCACTCCACCGACCCACAAAGTCCCTCGTCTGCATATCTGTGCACTTCGTATAAAAAAAAAACAAAACACGTTTACACGTTGATGCAGTTTTTTCTGCATCAGAAAAAAAAAAGGAAGATTGCGAAAGAGTAAACACGTGAAGCTTTCATTACATGCTAAATAGCCCTAATGTTTTTGGTTTTAAAGTCAGGCCATGGAACAGGAGCAGCTCCACTCAGGCTTCTGAGAGGATCTTTTTCTTTACAGGAAACTGGAGAGGAAGTGCTGACAGTTTTCAGCTTGATAAATCTTTTTGTTTGACTGATGACTGTCTACTTTTTAGCAAAACTTGGACTGCAACATACTTCACGTTACACCGTTTTTCAAGCTTTTTTGAGACTGCAAACTTTGGTGCATTAGCTAAAAAGTGTGAAATCTATTAAGACTGTATACTATCCTTCCTTCCTCCATTATCCCCATTCTCTTTGCTCTCTCTTTACACCAATGTGAACAGTTAATAAAAGAGACTTTTTCTCACCGTATCTCTGCTTGATCCACCCTCTGTTCATCTCTCCTCCTCCCTGGTTCCCATCATCCTCCCCCACCTCACCTCACCTCACCCCAACCCTTCTGTGTTTTCTGGTCTTTCTTAGTTTGGCAGCAGGATTGGTGTTGCCCAAGTGACCCTGACCCATGCCGAGTAAACAGCTGAAATGATTGCCATGACTACCTCTCCTCTCTTCGCCTCTCCTTCTCCCTCTTCTTTCCACCTCCCCTCCTCCTTTCTCTCCACATCCCTCTGTACCTGCTGCCACATTCATCTAATAGCTGCCAGGCTAACCTTAGCAACAAGAAAAAGTGGAAAACAAAGAGGGGGGAAAAAAACAAACAAACATAACACTAAAAGTGCTCGCAAACAATTTGAACATTTCAGACAATTAAAGAGAAAAAGCTGTTGCAGGAGAAAAAAAAGTTTAAAAAAAAAAAAAAAAAAGTTGGACAACATTGCCAGAAACTCTCCCCCACACTGGATGAATGTTTTAAATTTACAGTCAATGGATTTTTCTGACAATATTCCTACTGGAAAAGGTTTCTTTTGTAAAGTATGAGCCCTCACCCCAAAGACACCTCCTGGTTCAGGAAATCAACCTCTGTGTAAAGGGGTACCTTACAAGACTTTGTGTCTAATTAGATCTAAATTCCTCAGACCAAGTCTCAAACTTTAAATTTAATTACCCCAAATGAAAGGTGAGCCACCGTCCCCACAACACAAGCAGGACACACAAAACGCACATTGGAGTCACAGGCACGGGCCAACATTATTTACACAGGAAGTGATGACAGAGACGAGAACACACAGCTGTAGTAATGGCTTCCACCACACACATACACACAAAAAACAGACATACTCTTGTGTCATATCTTTAAGTGCCAGCATCGCAGGAGCTCCTCTGCACACAGCAACACACAATCGCACTCTTCTGGAAAGAATGCAGACACAAACACAGACCCACACACATTCAACTCTCTAGAAAGTCACACATCTCACTATTTAACCACAGACAACTATATATACACACCTCATCACCCTCATACTCATCTGTCTTCTGCAAACACACACTTCTCATTTGTGTCCTCAGAGGGCCTGCGTGGTAACTGGACCTCGTGTGAATTCTTGGTCGACCTAAACAACTTCACTCTACTGATTTTACTCACACTATGCACACACAACCACATACACACACTAAATGACAGTTGTTGAATAATGAGGAGTGAAAAGGTTTCTGGTTTTCCTCTGACTCCAGTCCGACCTCTCTTTTATTCCCTCCATGTCTTTTGGAACTTCTGCCCTTTTGCCAGGGTCAAATCAGCAACCAGGAGTTGTGATCAGTGAATTCATGCCTGTTTTCCTGCTGTATATTGTTCCCTCAAAGTCAAGAGTTATTTAAAAGGTCCTGCTCAAAGGCATACTGGCAAGTCAGAGGATTTGCCTGAGTGTGAGAGGAGGACAGCTGTGTTTGGATTGGCGGGACAAGGCCACTGCTCACCAGATAACACAGTCCATCTCTAATACTCTCTGTCTTCAACTAGTTGTGTCATCTCCCCCAGTCGTATCTGGTGTCCCGCAACTGCCTTGATGGAGCCACACCTGTCTTTCTGCCCAACATACTTACATACACAAAAGCACTCACACGTGCCTCCCTCTGCTATTTCTCATGACAGCGTCCTGAAGTCTCACAGTTATCAAAACATGCTTTGAACATGTGTATCTGTTATTTCTGGGCTTCAGGTTAATTTTTGTATTATTTTCTGTTATTAGTTTGAACATGTCGGTCTATCTTTGGCCTGTGTGGGTGATGTGGACAGTGTCAGCTGGCCTAAGCCTCCTCATCCCCACCCTGTTATAGCTTCAAATCCCCCCAAATCCATCTCTGTTCTCCATGTGACTACAACTGCCCCTTTCCCCCGTCAGCTGCCCCAACACTGCTGTCAGCCTC
Organism: Echeneis naucrates; assembly: GCF_900963305.1. Classification (NCBI taxonomy): domain Eukaryota; kingdom Metazoa; phylum Chordata; class Actinopteri; order Carangiformes; family Echeneidae; genus Echeneis; species Echeneis naucrates. The sequence goes on from NC_042523.1 coordinate 4,618,111, forward strand.
TCTCTTTCCCTGTCGTGTATGCGCACACACACACACACACACACACACACACACACACACACACACTTTTTTTTTTCATTCATCATGTCTCTGTTCCTCTGAGACAAATCTCTGTCCTTCTCTCTTTCTCAGTAAGAAGATCACTTACAGTCTCACATGCAGACTATTTCTGGATATACTTTTCGAATACCATTTGTCCTTTTCCAATACCTGAACTTGAGAATAAGCCCATACTGAAAAGCCATATCAAAAGCCTGCATCAAAAAAGTAATCAATTGATCATGTTAAACCGTTTTGCATGAACAAGTATGTGAAGGCAAGAAAGTATATATACAAGGATAGAGAAAGTATTCAGACCCCCTTGAATTCCTAAAATCATTTAAGCTGATTTTCTTCTTCATTAATGTGCCCACAGCACCCCATTTTGACAGAAAAACACAAAACTTTTGACATTTTTGTAAATGTATTAAAGCGCATTCAGACACTTTGCTGTGATATATATATATATATAATTCTGAGCTGCTGTCCATTTCTTCTCATCATCCTTCAGATGGTTCTACACCTTCTTTAGAGTCCAGCTACACCATATTTGCTCACCTGCCATATGAATTTAAGTGACATCCCATTCTTAATCCGTACGGTTTAATATGACGCCGGTCCACCCTTTGCAGCTATAACAGCTTCAACTCTTCTGGGAAGGCTTTCCACAGGGTTTAGGAGTGTGTTTATGGGAATTTTTGACTATTCTTCCAGAAGCGTATTTATGAGGTCACACACTGATGTTGGACGAGACGGCCTGGCTCTCAGTCTCTAATTTATCCCAAAGTTGTTCTATTGGGTTGAGGTCAGGACACTGTGCAGGCCACACCAAACTCTCTCATCTATGTCTTTATGGACCTTGATTTGTGCACTGGTGCACAGTCATGTAAGAACAGGAAGGGGTCATCCCCAAACTGTTGCCACAAAGTTGGGAGCATGGCATTGTCCACAATCTCTTCGTATGCCACCATACCTTATGGCATATTATTGTCATATACCATATAATGTAAGATGTACGTAAGAGATTTTGGATAATTGCATGCGCCCAACTTTGTGGGAACAGTTTGGGGATTGCCCCCGTCATGTTTTAACCTCACAGAACTGGAGAGGATCTGCATCCCCAAATCCAGGTGTGAAAAACTTGTTGCATCATTCCCAAGAAGACTCACAGCTGTATTAGCTAAAAAGCATGCTTCTACATAATACTGATCAAAGTGTCTGAATACTTATGGCCATGTGATATTGCAGTTGTTCTTAATAAATTAGCAAAAATGTCTATATTTCTGTGGTTTTCTGTCAAAATGGGTTGCTGTGTGTACGTCTTCCATCTCCATCTTCTACCGCTTTTCCGCTTACAGGTCGTGGTGGGTGCCAGTCCCACCTCACTTTGGATGAGGGTCGCCGGTCCATCACAGGGCCAACACACAGAGACAAACTGCGAGTGCATTAATGAGGAAAAAACTTAAATGACTTAAAGAAATGGTTACAATGTAACAGAATTAAACATTAAAGGGGATCTGAATACTTTCCGTACCTACTGCATATATTTTTAAATTTTATTTGACTGTCATCTAGGAATAAATTCCTAAACTAGTTGTCCTAACACTGGCCCCACCCCTTGAAATGAAGCATTGCCGAGATGACATGTTGCTATTTTACCACTGAGACTTCCCATGGAAATGTTGCCAAATTTTTGACATTTTGCCAGCGGCTAATGTTGCACAATTAACAGCTAATCAATTCTTCTTTGTCGCTTGAAACAGTAGTAGCCAGTGGCTTCCTCTGTAAGCTTCCCTGGAAAACTGTGTGTTTTTTCCTGAGGTGGAAAGCTCGATGCAAAGGCTCGTCCAAGTGGACTTTGTCAAAGACAAAAGTCAAAGGCAAATTGACACAACTTTTTTATTGATTTTTTTTTTTTTTTTTGCATTCCAAGCATGCAGCTCTATGCAATCAAAAAAATATTCCATGTCGTGTCATCACTGACTTTAAACAATCTTACAATGCAATTGTTGGATTTGCATTGAGCAACTGAGAACACAAACATCTCCGTCTCTTTCTGTCTTTCCACGTTCCTTGTTTCCCTCTGTCAGCTGAACACACCCTTTGTCTTCTGACTCATGCTATTCGGAAACATACACACACACACACACACACAGATACAGTATGCAGCCGTCTGTATGTCTGTGGCAGTTGAGCTGAGCTGCTTTGTGAGAATTCTCGTCTCACTTTATCAGCATTCTCACAACTTTACAGAGCACCGGCTGTTTGGTTCAAAACTCCTAAAACAATCCTCTGTCCCCTTAACACCCTATGCTCATATCCTGACAACACCATGTTCCATGCTCATGGTGACCCTAATGCTGACCCTGCTAATATTAGTGCCCTGTTCTGCTCATTTCACTGAGCCGCATCATAATGAGAAAATGACAAGTTGACTTCCTCTAAAGGAAGCAACAGATAATTTCCAAATTCAACCTTTACAAACTGTTATGAAAAGTCAAAGACCCATTCTGTACAGTTCCTCTTTTACTCCTATTTTGAAAATATTTCCTTTAACAGCAGCCTTAACTTATATAAAAGTTATACAACTTGAGAAAAAGGTAAGTAAACAAAATAATCTTTAACCAGCCAAATTTCTAGATCTCAACGACACACAAAACAGAACAACAAACCCCCTCACAATATTCAAATTATCAACCAGCCAATCAGTCTAGCTTGTGAGGAGCAAACAAATTGAAAAAGATGTGGTCATTTTTTTCAGCTGCACGTGTTGATTTTCTTCAAATATAACCAAAGACAGACAGAAAAAGGAGAAGTACAATGAAGAAAACTAATTCTCTCACCCACACACAGTTATTTGTGCTTGGCTGCAACAACAAACAATTCTCCAGGGAATGATAGAGTTGAGCTGTAATAGCTTATGGCATGATCAGGGACTGACCCTTCTGGACACACAAAAAGCACATACACACATACGCACAACATTTACTCAACAAAGCTCGTCATCCATGGAGACCAGCATGCCTGGTCTTTTACATCATCATCATCATACACAATCTGGTCCCCATTTGTTACAGCTGGGACGGCTGTGATTGTGTGAGTGTGTGCATGTTCCTCAGTATGTCTTTGTGCATCTGAGATCATGTATACACATGTGGGTTTGTGTGTGTGTGTGTGTGCCTCAGTGCATACGAGCTGGGACTTGGCTCCACACTGAGGACACGTAGCCTCAGAAAGTGAAAACTGTGCAGATGAGTCTCACACACAAAAACATCCTCAACTACACATGAGCCCTACCGACTCCTACATTCACGCACTGCTAGTAAAAACTGACTCAGGACTCACCGTCAATGCACACGTCTCATTCAACCTGACATAAATTCAGACTGGAAAAACAAATAAAACTGGAGGTGATGGAGAACATTTGCAGGGTAAAGTTGCCAACTTTTACACCGTCAGAAGGCAACCAATGAGTGAGCAGATGTTTCCTTTTAGTCCGAACGGAGTGCAGGGAGCCAAACCGTGGACCCTCACTAAGGCCGCTTCTCGGCTTCTTTCCAATCTTCTCTCACGTCACCAACTACAGGTTTAACTTTCAAGGAAGTAGCTATGGAAGTGCCATTGAAACTTCATGTCAATTTAAGTTGCAGTGTCATTTTTCTTTTGTTCAAATGGTAAAAGTAGAGAATGATGTGCGGTTGCACCTGTTCTGATCCAAATCAGTTAACAACAAGCAATTATCCTGCAGTAGACAGACAGTTTATTAAATACATCTAATGTTATGAAATCCCTATCAGAACCTTACAGTAATCACATTATTTTTCCCTCCATCGGGCAGAACGACAATATCATCTTATCATTTTGTTATTTTACAATTTCTAAGAGCAAGCTGTAATTAAAAGCTTGAATGGTTATTACAAAAAGACTTTAGCAGTGATTTCTTTTTTCATTTTCTCTTTTCAGTGATTTTTCTTTTTAATTTTAACATTGAGACTGTATGCCTAAAATATGTCATAAATCACATCATCAGGTCATCGTCAGCAATAATAAGTCATATATAAGAATTGTATATTATTATATTCAATGCATTCCAATATAAGTAATATAATACACTTTTGTTTTTTGTTTTGGTGTGATATTGCAGGCACCATGTACGCTATGGCTTCTGCTTTACTGTAATGCATTTATGTTTGATCAATCAATGAATGAAAATAAACTACTACTAATATAATGTAATATAATATGATGAATCATCAGTTGACTGAATTTAAGTAAGCACAAATTTTAATTGGCAATCAGCTCTTATTCAACAGCAAAACCTAAATTTTAATTTCAATGTTGCGACGCCAGCCAGCTCAAAGATTTATAGCTTGTCATTTATTGTTCCTCAACTTGAACAGCAGTTGCAGCTGTTGCACCTCTTCATTGCTCCTTCTCAGACAATGTGAAGTGGGGCTGAGCAGATGAATGGCAACACAAAACTCCAGGATAAACACTTCTGGGTCACTGTGTCCAGCCTCTGGCTGCTTAAAAGAACGTTTTACAGACTATTTTTTCGTTGCACTACAGTTACAGTGTGACCGCAACTGCTGTGTCTTGAATCCTGTCGCCACTCGGAAATCAGAGCAAAAAAGGTTTGTCATCAAATTGCACAATAATCCCGAGGCAGTTGGTCAGAATCAATGAGCGTGTGCAACGTTAATAAAGACATGATAGACGTGTGTGTAATTAGAAGTAAATGACAGGAGTTTCTAACAGGAATAGAAGATGTCTCGACTACTCTCTTTCTTTCTCCCCCTCTCCCTCTATTTCTGTCTGTGTTGTGTGTAAGTAGGTGGAAGAAAGTAGCAATTAGCAATCTGCTAAAACACTAATTAGCTCCCTCTCTCCTCCTTTATCTATAATGCCTGGCTCGCTACAAAGTATCACTGTGGTTGGGAGTGTTTGCGAACATCTTTTTGCACATTTGCATGCGCACGCTGTGGATGTACTTCCTTGCGAGTGAATGCGTAATCTGTGAGTGTGCATGCGAGTGTGGAGGGTCGGGTCTGACTGGAAGTGTGACCTCATCTTTATTAATGACAACCATATGGAACGTGATTGTATGATTTAGAGTGTGAGGCAGAAAACAACAGACGGCTGCAGGCTTGAGGAAGATGAAAGCCAAGTTTTACAGAAGTTTATTGATGACACATGAAAGAATTTGATGACTGCTGCAGACAATAGAACAATGTGATGTACTTTGAGGTGAAGACCGTTCAGGTGAGAAGGGAAAGGATGCTTTTCAATTTCAAAAGTGCCGAAAGAATCAACGGAAGTGATCAAGGAGAAGAAAGAAGGGGCCGTCAGGGTAAATTTGAACCTGTCATTAGCCTTGTTAGCAAATCAGCACCTTCATCTGTTCGCTGGCTCCACCTGACCATAACCACCATCACATAACACATATAACTACCAACCAATATGCAGACATGCTGAAATTGATACACACAAACCCGGTCCCACGCACACACACAGAGCAGGAAAGAGAGACACAGAGTAAACAAGCTCAGAGCTTCATAATTAAAATGAGAGTCCAGCCAGTGTGTCAGAGAGTCGATACAACAGCTGACGGCTTTGTGAGTCCTCAGACTAGGTGTGGGTGGGGGGAGGGTGTCATGGAAGAAGGGGGTGATGGTGGGGTGGTCTATATAGGGCTGAGGGTGTTGGGAATGGGGGTGGGCATTCAGGAGCTTTCACTGAAGGGATTAAAAATAATGGAAATGGGGAGGGATGGGGGACTTAGGACAGCTGTGGAACCAGCTCTTTTGTGAGGTAAGGATATGAGTGTGTGTGTGTGTGTGTGTGTGTGTGTGTGTGTGAGAGAGAGAGAGAGAGAGAGAAACAGAGGGGTTAATGGGTCCCAGAGGGCTACCTTTGTCCCCTTGCCAGAGATTTGGGGCCTGTAAAGATGAAAAAAAAAAAAAAATGCTATTTTACAACTGGTTCTCTCTCTCTCTTTCTCTCTCCCTTCAGTGTCTCTTTCTCTTTCTCAGACTCCCTCTCATCAATGTGGCTCTTTGTGCGCCATGCTCACCTACCTCTTCCTTAAAGGGAATGCCACTCCTACAAAGAACAGGATTCGAAAGTGAGAGGAACCTGTTCCTTTAAGAACGCACACACATGCGCCAATGAGTGTGCATGTGTGTGTGTATAAGAGAGAGGTACTTAGAGACATTGCCAGATTTAGCTCTTTTAGTTCTGACCCCTTTGTGTAACAAGCAGGATGTTGTCATGACTACCACCAATGCTAAATGTCACTGTTGTGGAGGACCAATCACGACAGAGAACATATGTGCTATCATCCGTAATTGTATTCAATCAGCACAACATTTGATTATAACTGTAACAAGTTCCTTAAATAGATCCATTTTAAAAATAGAAATACGAAAGTTTTATTCTAACACAGCTCCTGCATTCCCAGCTTTCACACTCTTTTATTCCTGTGTGAGCCTCTGATAGCGCCCTGTTGTTTGCTGAAATAATCTCCTACGGTGTTCTGTGAGCATCTATTTCCCTGCATACACAATTTATGATGTTATTAAAAGCTGACACACAAATTACAGCCTGAACTTCCTGCCAGTGCTGCTTATTTCAGCAAGTCTCAAGGACAAAAAAGCAAGAGGATCTGGAAGCTGACCAAGACGGGAAGAAAGACATCGCTCTGTCTCCGTCGCTCTCTTACACCTGCTAGGGAGGAGAGGAGGCGGAGGTGGGGGTGGAAGGGGTGGGGGAACTCCTCCTTTAGGAGAGCTGTCACTTTGATTCTCATCACCAAGGCAACGGGTGTGCAGTCCCACAATTCTCTGCTTTGTCCGAAGGGGGTGGGGGTGAATGTACAAGTGTGTGCAGTCGCTGCTGTGCTGTACATAGACCGACCTGCATCTCAGACACACACACACACACACACACACACACACACACACACACACACATTCCACATTTACACGCATTCATCCACCTTGGCCTGCTGCAGTGGTGCCGTCATAGCAGGTCTTGAAAGCACCAAATTGCCATGGTGACACAGAGAGATATCTGGCTGTCTGCTATTTATGGCAAAGAGAGAGGGAATATTCTACAGCCAAAGCAGCTGAAACTGTAGTCTTTGTGTGTGCGTGTGCGTGCAGTTTCTTCACATGATAAAGATGTTGTATGAAGAGGCCTGGGCCATGTTGCTTAGCCAAGCTTCTCACAGAGAGGAGCTTTGTCATGAGAACTGACAGATACAAGTATGGGTGACAGGAGAGAGAGAGAGAGAGAGAGCAAGGGGGGGGCATCCATCAGTGAAAGTCTGCTGACTTAGACTAAGCATGAAGTGATATTTTTTTTTTTAACTGTGTCATTGGAGATTTTTGATGGGCTCTCAGAAGGTCCCAATAACAACCATAATAGCCAAGTGTTATCACCCAACTTTTCATCATTCCCTATGACAGTCTTCAAATGTGAGTGCAGATTTCAACTGAGCACAACACCTAAAAGCCTCAGGAACCTTTACAGTAAAGAAAGACAAATTCATTTATCATTTGTAAAGGAGCTTCTCTAGCTATTATATCCTGTAGCTCTCCCTCTTGAACGCAGAACCTGCATCGAGCGGCGATGAAATGAATAAATGGCAGACAGGTCAGCAAAGGTCTGAGCACAACCTGAGTTTAAGAGGTTCTAGTTGGCACGAATGATGAATAACAATGTACATACATGTAAAAAAAAAAAAAAAAAAGCGCTTAGAGCGCCTTTACAGGTGTCAGAAAAACGAAAGCCATCCTCACCACACTTTCAGGGGTGATGGTGAGATGCAGCTGATTTGACTGTGCATAACACACCAATGCTGAGCTCTTCTCAGGGAGGCAACAGCAGCTCCCGTATTCTGTGTGTGTGTGTGTGTGTGTGTGCATCAAATAATATATAGTTGCACACAGACTGCAGACACACACACACACACACACACACACACACACACACACATTCCCTCTCCCTCTTTTGAGGCAGATGGGGTACCCCTCCACCCCCCAACAATCTGACTGGGGTCAAAGAGCCTATTGTCATACAGAGCGCCTCGCCTCCACCTATTGTCTGTGACAGTTGGAAACCCTTCCAGCTCATACAAACCTCTGCACATTCAACTGCTCCGACTCCTACTTCTCCTCCTCTCCCTGCCCTCTCCTTTCTCCTCTTTATCTCACTCTCTCTTTCGCTCCTTCCCCCTTTCTACCCCCCCTTCCCCTCCCCTCCGTGTGCTGACTGAGCTCTTCAGTTCGTCACACACTCTGACACAATTGGGCCCATGCAGACGTGCACAGACAGAAATAATGTCACATCATCAGTATTTACTTTGTTTCTCAAACAACTCAAAGGCTTTCGCCTGTCTCCTGAATTGAAACCGTAAGCTCTGATGATGTTGTAGTTGTTCAGTCAGATGATTAGATCACATGAATCATTACTGAGCCATGTTGGAAAAAAGCAGCTTGTTACACAGGGAGGTTGAATTTGTATTTAATAAAAGGTAGATTGTGTTGAGCCACTGATACATTTATGGAGAAAAGTGACCATAAACTGCAGCTGAGATGTCAGCATGCTTCTTGTTTGAAATGAGTTTTCCACATCTTAAACTGAGCCTGAGCTGGATCAAATGTATTTCGCAGCTTAATGCAGGAGTCCAGCTGCCTCCTCACGCTGAAGGGCCTCAGAGAAGCTCCTCGGCGGGCCGCAGTCGACACAGTAGGAGCTTTACAGTGACACTGCAGTTTGAGTGGCTGCAGGGCGCCATGATGCTCTGAGTGGCAGGTGGAATCTCTTTAACTCTAGTCCTCTCTCTCTCTATTTCTCTCCTGCACACACTCCATTCAGCATGCACAAGGAGGCTACATGTTTCTATAAAACAGCCATCCATGTTTTTCTTTCTGGAGTGGACTGTCCTCAGTCAGATTGCAGCTGGTCTGTCTGTGTGTATCTAATATTAAAAGATGAGGCTTATAGATATGAATCCAAGTGAATCCCATTCGTCACTCTCGGCCTGGAAAGCCTGTGCTGTGATTTATGGAGTGAAAGGAACAAGAATACATTGATCTATTACATTTTCAGGTCACATTTGCATCAATTTTTTTGTATTCACAGATATTACAAAAGGACCTCCAACATTGTTTGTGTAGTATGTCTGCATTCAAATGATTTGATTTGCTTTTTTTCTTTTCTCAATGAGAGCTCAGATTGTATAATCATTCTAATTAATGCCAATCGGGTTAACTCTCCAGCACCATAACAAAAACAGAATTCACTGCCTGAAAAAATAAAAACAAAAATAACTGCCCACGTTTTCATGAAATGATTTGCTCAATATAACCGTTAGTTGAAGAATTATCAGTCATTATTTTTTGTCGCTAGCATTAGTTTTCATTTGGAAGCTGGTGGACTCGTGAGGAACTTAAAGGATTTCAGCTTGGACAGCAGTCACTTCCCTTTGTATGTGTGAACTGCGAGAGAATAACAGGATAATCTCAGCAAGCACAGACACGCAGACACACACTGTGATCAATGCTGATTGTTCCGAGGATGTGTGTTAGTCTTGAGTCTTTCTCAGTGTGTGAGCACTTTGAGGTGAGAGGCAGTGAATGTGCTACAGTGTGGTTTATAACAGGCATATTTCTCTGGTCGACTGCATTATCCCACCACTTCCCAAGGACACAAACACACCCTAAATGTGACCCGTCACCAGCACACTTAAAAACAAGCAAGCCCAACAAGGGTTAAGAATCTATGCACACATACCTGCACTATTTGCAAATACGGGTGCACACACATGCACGTACATGGCTCATGTAAAGCACAGCATTGATCTGTGGGCAGGCTGTCCATATTCCTGCTGTTCTATTTACAATTCGCCTCGCTGGGACCCTCAACACTTCTCATTAAAAGTCTAAACGCAATGGCAGTTAATGCAGGGTGAGAGAGAGAGAGAGAGAGAGAGAGAGGACCGGAGCAAAGAAAAACCAATACTGATTACCAGCAATTTGTATGCAGCATAGCACTGTAGACACAGCTACAAACAGGGCAGGGAGAGAATGAAAAGTGAGGAGATCAGAGTTACACAAGCAAAAAAAGGGAAACGTAGACTTCATTAAAGCAGGCGGGTGCAGCTTGCTGCCCCGTTTCAGCCCTCCATGTGGCAGATGTGGTTGAGAGATTAATTCGTCATGCCTGTCCACGGGCAGCAGGGGACTGACTGATGTGGCCCTTGAGCTGCAGTTATGTGTGTGTGTGTGTGTGTGTGTGTGGAAGGAGAGGGGGTGGTCACTGGGTGAGCCATGTGAACAAAGATTTCTATCTGACAATGACATTACACCTGTTTTGTCTCACACCTGTTTGTGGTAAAGGTTTTGGTCGTTCTGTCCATGAAATTAGAGTTAGAGTTGGACTAACCCCAAGAAACAGAAAGTAAAGTCCAAGAAAGTCATGATCAAACTCAGAGACTTACAACTCAGGGACTTGTCACAGGGTTAATTAAACACAGAGTAAATACACCAATCCGTGTTAAAGCTTTATATCCAGAGTTATTCTTACGGGCATGTATTCTTCACCAATACTGTTGTTTAACATTGTGTTTCTATCATAGACTGTAAATAAAGGTGGATGGATGGATGCTGTGATGTGAAGAGTGGAAGCCCACAAAGAGCAGACCCTAATCCTAACCCTAACCCAAACTTAATTGTATATACCTTTAAACCACAGTAAATGCAAACAGATATGTAGTTGTCATGAGAGAGACGATTAGATGGAGAGACCACAATTATCCATGTTCCTACTGTATGCTTGAACATTTTTTGTATGGGGGCCTAATGGTTGGAGGCACTTAATATATATCTAGAGATATTTTAAAGGGTTACATCTAAAGTTTGTTTTTATTTCAAAAATTATGAAAACATTTTGCTCACACTGCTTTAAAAGCATGTTTTCCCACAGACTTGATGGACAATAAACAGTACACTTGAACAATGTGATGTAATCCAGTGACACCAAATATTAATTCAGCTCCTAATATCACTGCAGTCTGTTGTGCTGTTGCACAGGGTTGCATTATATTTGTAACTGCTGGTACTGTACTGGTGCTAGAAGGAAGCGAATGTTTAAAAAATCTGCCCCCTGAACTACATGCATCACAGAACTACATGCCGGAGTGGCATTATGTCTCATTCTGCATGACTTCATGCATCAGCGACCTTGCCATCGTTCAAGGTTCAGCTCCCGGTGGAGCCTCTGAACACAGAAACACACTCAGAGAGCCACTTCAGAGAGAAGCAACAACTTTCTGCCACTTTTGACCTTTTTAACTATAGACCTTATCTTCTCCAAGCTCTGTATCGGAGCAGAGAAACAAGTCTTTCTCTTTATACTAACCTCATCAAAAAATGTTCTTTCATGTATGTGTGTATAAAATGAACAAGCAGTATCAGTGTATTTTCTCGTAACAGCGCACAATGAAAAACTCATTATAGCATATAGAAACAACTACTGCACACATTCTAATACAGCGTGATGGTTATTTTGTCTTTTTTTATTTATTAAAAGGTTGCTGTAAGCATCTCATTGTCATAAAAAGCTGATGCTACAAATCTAAATAACCTCTTATGGAAGTGTTATCGCTAAAGCACTAGAATATGGTCATTGGTCTGTCAGCCTGCATGGCACTGACTGGTACTGAGGCAGTATTCAGCCTGTCTGCTTGCTGGCTGACATCACACACAGACACACATACGCTCACACACAAACATACTTTCTATTTCATACTGAGTGATGAGGTGAAAAGCCCTCTCTTCGGGAAATCCCACCCCTGCAAAGTTTCTTGCCATAAATTCACTTCATGTAACACGTTCTCATTAGTATAATGAAAAAAAAAAAAAAAACCAACAGGGGATTAAATGGGTAAAACTGATGTAACAAAAACACAGACAGCAAAACAAAGACACAGATAGCACATTTTAATTTCAGTGCTGTCAATGCCAAAGCAAATACTGATTTTATGATTGAGAACAAAAAGTACCTGACTGGCAGCAAACACCCCAGCATGAATCAGATGTGTTGAGAATCTCTGCACTTACTCACATACCATTGATGAAGTCGGAAGAAAAAAAAAAAGAGAGACACAGTGAGCGGTTTAAATTTCAGCTGGGCTCTGATCAGCTGTGGCACTTGGACTCTGGCAGGCAACAGACACTTTAAATGGCGTCAATTTAGCATAGTAATTTGACAAATTCAGACAGAACCAAAGTAGGAATCTAATTTAATAGAAATCATTTTGTTATAACTGGTAAACAGCAGACATTTGTAATGAATAAGTTGCTTAATGGAGATGGGAAATGGCTAACAAACAGGAAATTCATTATAGTTGGATATGCATGTCTGTGTCTCTCTGTGTGTGTGTGTGTGTGTGTGTATGTAGTCTCTTCACTGTAGTGTGTGCTATGTGATATTGCAGTTTTCGCTCAGTCTCTCAGTCTGAGAGCTTAGAGATGCATAAGAGGCTTAGAGTGCTGAAATCAGTAATGTTGATAAAGGCTGGGGGCAGTGTGTGTGTGTGTGTGAGTGTATGAGTATAGTGTGTGTTTGCATGTTCATGAGGCCTTTTGGGACAGATGAGTGCTAGCGTTGAGTGTTTGTGTGTATGTGTGTATGCGGACGGGATATTAAATACTGAAAACCGCAATCATGGCGTGGGATTAAAGACAAAGCTCTAAAATGGTGGCATGCTGTGACAGAGGACAGACTGAGGAGAAGGAAAATGAGAGAGAGGGAGAGTGTGCAGAAAGAGAAAATTATAAAGAAAATGCTTGAATGGAGAGCTCCAGACACAATTATTATTTTTTGATTTTCCATATCCTCGATGACCTAAAGTATGCACCTTTAACACCGTGTGACCTCCCAATAATCAGCTCGACTATAGAGTTCTATTCTTATCGCATGCGGCTGAAAGGAGCTGCAGCCATTTGTCAGCTTCCAACAAGAAACTAATCTGCTCCATTTGCTCTGTGTGAAAGTGAGTCAGACCAAAACATGTGGCGCTTGTTCTGAAGCCCACCCCATTAACAATAACATTCAGTTTAGATTGGGCTCATTCAAGTGGGTTATATGTGCTAGTGAAGTCACCTCTCCAGGAATGTGTCCCACTCTGGGAGGGGTGCAAGGGCACAAATAGATATTCATACAGTATTGTGGTCCACGCCCACCTATGAACACACACACACACACACACACAGAAATTCATATGGTCCTCTGAAGTGTTTAAGCGAAATTCAGGATGATGTGCCGTCTCAGATTCGTGCCACAAGAAAAAAAAAGCACTCACAGTTATTCTTCTGCGCCTGTCGCAGTGAGACTCTCAGCCCTGAGTCTCTGAAACGTAGCTGCAACCATAAAATGGGAAAAGGATGGAGGAAGTAAACTTTGACAGCATCAATACTAATTCATTTCCCACTCTTAGTTTCTTCATGTCTTCATGGCTTTGCCTCCGTGTCCAACCTGAGGTCAATATCTAAAGAGGAGGAGGGAGGTGGGTCGATTCTAATTATAAAACAGGTGTTGCGAATGAATATTTTATGCAGAGCGGTTCTCGGCACAAGCTGATGAACCAACACGTGTGGCAATCTCACAGGTTTCATATTTACTGGCTGCTCTCGGAGTCGCTCCTCCACAATCCTAGTTTATTCAAGTATGATTTATACTGAAAAGAACAAAGTCGTATCTAATATTTTTTATGATCAACAGGTGATGAGTGTACATGCTCAAGCCTCGGGAAGAGAGAAGATATTTTGACGGAGGTGGTTCAGCGTGTGTTTTCTTGTCATAAAATATTGGTATGGCCTTTCTGTACTCCTAGCCTGTTGAGAAAGAGAACAGGAGGATGTGAGAGAGCTCGAGAGAAAGAGAGGACGGGAAACAAACAGAAAGAGAGAGGCTATATTTGGCCTTGTAGTGTATGAGTATGTAATAAATCTGTTATCCCATAATAGTGAATAGTGGGTTCCATAGTGCTGTGCCTGTGTGCGTATGTGTGTGTGTGCGTGAGAGAATGAATAGTAGCCTGTCTTGGCCCCCGATGCTGCTCCTTGCTAATTGGTCTTCAGCTTAAGTGCTGCTGCTGCACTATTCTCCAGATAGATGGGATGGAAGGAGAGACAGGGGGCAATGGTGGGGGGGGGGTGAAGAAGGAAGGGGAGGAGGTGAAGGAATAATCCAAGGTGGAGAGTAGGCGGTAGAAATGACTGATGGATGAAACGGACCTGGATGTGTGGATGTGAGACTAAACAGGTAAAAGATGTTTGCTTTGGAGGGAGGGAGGCGGAGGAAATGAGGGATGCAGGATGGAGGGAGGACAGTGTGATGGATGAGTGGAGGAATTTAGACTAAGGTAAGACAAGGTCGTGTGGCTGAAACCAGAGTCCTGATTCTCTGGTCTGCAGCACCTGTTTTCCCTGCACATACTGTGTGAACTCCCTCTGCTTCCTGCTTGCCTGGAAGGGCTTGGTTTCAGCTCCCAGCCATTTACATTCTGAATTCTCGTTTTTATTTTATTGTTTGAAGTGATTTTGTGAAGTAATTCGCATGTCATTAGGCATTACATCCTCTTGTAGCTGAGTCATTATAGACTCCTTCAAAGTCTCTGGGTAAGTATAGTATAACACTCAGTTACGCGTGACATTTATTTTGAAAGAGAAAGTTAAAAATCAAGGGTGCCACAGTTGCAAGTGTGAACTGTTTCTCGGGTTTTTAAACATTCAAAATGAGGTGAGATCCCCAAAATGTCAGTGACCTGCTCGGATGTTTATTTGTGTGTGCGCGTGAATGTATGCTGGGAGGTAGTCAAAGGGGAAGACTAATGTCTTCCGAGGAGTGAGAGGAGAGGAATAAAATTCTTTGATGAGGGCACAGCAGTAACTCTCTCTTCTGTTCATTAGGCTGGCCCTGTTATCCCCAGCACACACACACACACACACACACACACACACACTGGTCCTTGCAGCAGGTGGGCCTTTTGATTTGTCACCCAGGAAGAACCGTGTCTTATTTGCATACAGATGCCCCCTTCAGAGTGCAGAGGAAGGGCGTGCACACACACAGCTCCTTCAGTGCTCCCTTCAGACTGGTGCCCCTTCTCTTTTTCCTTTTTTCACTCCTTTTCCTCATCTCCTTGTCTTCACCTCTTCTCGGCTTTGCTATATTTTCACTGAACAAACCCCATGAGAGCAAAAACCCTGTCTCTGCTTGGACGTGAGTGCCTGTGTGAATATATTTGTGAAGTCACCATATCTCCTCAGTGCAACTGTGCAAACTATCTTTGTATTTTTATGCCCTGTGCTTTATGCTACTGTATATGTCTGTGCTTTCGGCGGTGCGTTCATCGTGTTCAGGAGCTTTTGTGCACAAGCATGAATGTGTTTGTGTGTGTCTACATGCATCTTGGAGGCTTTTGCACCTTGCATCTGTTCTAACTGGCACAGATTTCAGGAGTCTTGTGTGCCGGCATCAGACAACGGTGGCTTGTTTGCAAACCCTAACACTCGACTGATACACTCATTCACAGTCTTCAACACACACACGCACCAAGAAAACACGAATGAGAGCTGAATTTCAAAATCAAATAAATACTCGGACACTACTGTGGCAAGGAGCAGCAGAACTGACGACGGAATGAAGTGGCCTGAAAGTTAACAGGATAATTTTTCTGTGTTGGCGTCTGCTGTTTTTAAAATGCATCATGCCAAATTCATGTTTCAGACAAAGTCTTGCTATTTCTCAGTTAATTTAAAGTAGAAGCAACATGTAAGGATTACATTTTCAATTACTTTCTCTTGTCCTTAAAGCAGACATAAACAGGCTTTGACCTTCCATCGAGAAACAAATGGTTAATTTTTTTTTTTTTTTTTTTTTATCAGTGTTGTCAACTTTATTGAAGCAGACATCTGAGAGAACCCTGACTCAGATTACAGGCCAACACATTTTGGCTATTTGACTGAATTTGTGCTTTTAAGTCAAAACATGGAAAAAGTGTAACTTCTCATGATTGCTCGCTTTTACTGGAGAAATATGTTTTATGTTAATCTGTGCAGCAGTGGCGGCAGCTCCATGTCCCTTTACAGGCCGAAAATCAACGTGAATCTCCAAAATAAATTCTGGCCAAAAGCTCCGAAACATATTTAAGAGTAACACACTGTGTCCAACAAGTGTCTAGCAGAGCTGGAGAAGCCTCATGCTGTGACTGGCATCAGAGACTGCAGGTCCTACAACAACACTGAGGATTCACTGGGAGTTTAACTCAAAGTAGGATTTTGCAGAGGCTGAGGCTTGGTAGCGGTGTTAACACTAGATTGTAATTTCACCTCCAGGGGTTATTTTACCTCTTGCAGGAACCCCAGAGGTAGTGAGTATAATTTGAAAGAGAGAAGTATATAAGTAATAGAACTGGGTCAGCGAAATATGTCTTACCACTCAGACTATCTGCCACTCGACTGCCTGCCAGTGAGCGTGCACAGTTGAACTGAATACATAAGAAATCATGAGTCGACATTGTTTTTCCACTTAGTTTGAGGTTATACAAAGCAAAGGCAGAACAGATCCCACAGAGAGATACATGCATGGTGTATTTCAGATGATGTCCTCCCTGCAAATGTTGTTTGTCTTTGCAAACAGGTTCATGTCTGGTAAAAAGCTGCAAAGATGAATACCTTTTGTTTAAACTGGTGGTAATCTAGGCATGAATAATGACTTTGTGGTTGCGTTTAGGCAGCTTTATTGAGGTTAGCAAGGACTGTGGTCATGGTTATGTGCCGGGTCAATGTCGACCTTAAGTATGTAAACAAATCATCATCTTTCAGGAGGTTAAGAACCCGAAACCAACAAGACGGGGACCTCAATCAAGTGCGGAGTCAAGTTTGGCTGCACTGCTTCGGTGATTCAGGGATTTCGCCCTTTCGCCCTTGGTTGCAAAGTGGATGTTTGAGCCTCACTAATGTTTCCTCTAAAACATATAAAGTATATTCATGTATTTTACCGCAGACAGCGTCACATTTGTGGCACTTCCACTCGTGTTTCATTGGAAACAACACGCATGCTACTAACAGTTTCACAACTAAAACTAACGGACAAAAGCCTCTGACTAACAGCTGGACAATGAGCAGACACACACATGAAGCATAGCCCCCTCCTCCTCACTGGTCCAGTCATATGTCACATCAAGGCAGAGTTAAACAATTTAAAACAAACAGATTTTCACTTCTAATCTCCAAATCCTAATCTCAAGTGTACTGTAAATTTGCCACATCTTAAATTTAGGAGAAACACACAGACACAGACACAGACACAGACAGACACACACAGAAACACAGACAGTCAGCAGAGCCTCTATGAATCCATAAATCAGCAGTAACACAGTCTCTGATACTTGAGGAAACTTTCCCAGCAGTAAAACTCAGATGATGGTTAACTGAGTGTAAATGCACACTGTATGTGTGTGTGTGTGTGTAGCATGAAAAATTAATGGATGAAGACAGAGATAATGAAATGCTTTCCAAACTCTGCACACTGACACACTGCGTAATGTGTACTGCTGACGGAGCAAAGCAGGTGATGCCTTGTATCCAGCACTCCTAACGAAGGGTAATGACATTTATTGCTAGATTTTGTTATTGGTCAAAAGCTGGTCGAAAACTTTACAGGAGTTGTGTACTCCAAAAAGAATACATTAAACTACCGTCCTTTTCTTTCGTCCTTTTTTGTATTGATCATAGGCTGCATTATGTTTTATTCCTCTGTTTGGGTTTGACTCTTGTGAATAACAGTACATCTAACAGACTATGGCATTATTTTATGACAATAAAACGAATGAATGAATTTTCAGTGAAGGTTTCCTTTACTGTCCCAACCCCATATTCAATCGACCCATTCCATCCATTCATCCATTCATCTATGCAT
The DNA here is from genome assembly GCF_900963305.1 of Echeneis naucrates. Classification (NCBI taxonomy): domain Eukaryota; kingdom Metazoa; phylum Chordata; class Actinopteri; order Carangiformes; family Echeneidae; genus Echeneis; species Echeneis naucrates. The sequence continues at coordinate 4,636,141 of NC_042523.1, forward strand.
CAGCAGCAACGTTAGCTGAGTCTTACCGGGGTAGAAGTCTTTGGATTTGGACAGTTTGATGGTGGCTCCAGTCTCTTTTTGCAACTGAACGATGGTCTGGCCTCCCTTTCCGATGATCGAGCCTGCGGCATAGCTTGGAATCAAAACCTTCAGGAAGTACTCGCCTTCCTCTGCAGCAGGAAAACAGGAAAAGAAAGAGAGCTATTGCAGCTTAGGTTTGCCATAATTTCAGCTGAAAGAGAGGAAATCCAGTTAGAAAGGATCATTTTTGATCCTTTTAAATTTTTTTTTTGGTGTGTTTTTCTAGTATTTAGCAAAATTTGCTAAAAAGTAGTATTTATTTTGTTTTCGGAAAAATAAAATAATAATTTCCAACAGAAGTTTCATCTGGTTTGAAGGAGAGTGAACTGTAAAACGTTTGTCAGTAATCTGACTGATAGAACAGATATGAGCGGGTGTTCCATCACTGCGAAGCTGCATCCATCAACCCCCAACTCCAGTCCCCCTCCACCAACCATCCGAGGGTTCCCCAAGCTGCATAAATCCACCTAATCACATCAAATGGTGATTGATATTCATCACAGCTAAATTTTATTTAATCTGTTTATTTTCTGCTAGCTTTATCGCTCTCCTTTCTCTGCACGTCCACTTATGCGAGTCTCTAAAACACTCTCACTAGATTGGTTTGATCTAATTTCTGTGCTGGGCCAGAGGAATCTGGCCATTATCATCGCCAACGGCAATCAGATTGAAGCATTGCGGAGTTCATAGTGCCATACGCCTTGCCGTGACACACACGCGTGCAATCAATTATGAATTTGTGCAAGTAACGTAAAGCGGACAAGAGATTCAGATATCCTGTTGACACGGAGCTGCACCTGCACTGAGGAGGATGATGTAAACTCTAGATATGAAAGGGGGATGTTTCGTGTGTTGTGGTAGCCGTTGTCAACAACACGGAGTTCAGCTAGTTGACAAGCTCAAGCTACAGTCAGTGATCTTAACAGATTTTTTTGGAACATTTTTTTGGAAAAGCCTAATCCTAACCTTTTGATTTAGCCCAAGAGAGAGAGAGAGAAACTCAGCAACTCTTCTTTCAAGATGTACCTTTCCAGACATTTTCAAGCTTTTTGAAATGTTGGGTTTAAATGGTGAAAATGGCTTCAATGTGTCTGTGAAAAACATCGTCCAAAGGGCAATGAAGAACGATTGAATCACTTTGTCTGGTGCACAGACTGATTGAGTGACCCTTGTGTTAATCCAGGGCAGCGATCCAACGCCTTTTGTTTCATCCTGTTTACAGCCTTAAATCTTCAACAAAACCACTGCTTTTATTTCACTATGTTGCTATTTTGGGACAAAAGCAACCTAAGAAACTTAACTTCCCCTGACATATCAGCTGGTTTATTAGGATTTTCATATTAAAACTGCAAATTCATTCATTCATTCATCTTCAACCACTTGTCCATTACTGGGTCTTGGGGGGTGCTGGAGCCAATCTCAGCTCACATTGTGTGATGGTGGGGTACACCCTCCCCCCTGGACAGGTTGTCAGTCCATGACAGGGCCAACAAACAGAGACAGACAGAGACCAACAACCGCTCACACTCACACTCACAGTATCTGGAGGAAAGCCACACAGGCACGGGGAGAATGTGCAAACTCCACACAGAGAGGACCCAGGCCAGGAAACAAACTCGCAACCTTCTTGTTGTGGGGCAACAGCTCTAACCACTATTCCACTGTGCTGCCAGAACTCCAAATTTAAAAAGAAAATCTATAATCTCTTTTGAAAAAATATTATTGAATTATTGAATATCGTCTTTGGAGGTTATAGTATAAGAGTTTCTTCATGGTTTTGCAGCACTGTCCTTTAAGCTGTCAGTGGTTTGCAGTGTCTCAGCTTCCCTCCCTGGCAGCATTCTTCATATTTGATAATCCAGGACATATAACCCCAAGAGGCAGATTAAAATAGGATTATCATTACAGGGGCAGTGCTCTTGTAACACAGTGCTCTCTGTCTGCTACTCAAGCGAATAACTAGAGACACACATCCACAAAACCTCAAACCAAGTACAAGCAGAACATACACAGTTAACCTCTTAATAAGTATAACTCCCATCTTAACCCCTTAGCACTTAGCAGTGCAATGGAGATGTTTGTGGCACAAATAAATGAACTTAACGAGAGTCCCTGCACTCCCGTGCAGTTGCTTTCAGTTGTTTTCTGCTCCAATTGAAAAATCTTTTGTCGGTGCGTTGCTAGGAGTTTGCTCAGGTCCCAAAAGTCCATAAATCACAATGTAAGGAAGTTGAAGAATGTGGCAGATCTTTGTGCGCAACAAAAAATTATCATGACAGCTAAGATAGCATTCACAATTGTAATGTCCGTCAAAAATATGATACACAATATGATATATTTATTTTTTCCTTTTTTTTGCCTTTTAGACTGCAAAAGTTTCCATAAAAAACTAGACAAACCATGTTGCTCCCAATTCTTTACATTTATTGTGCCGTCCAGGTGAAGATAAGATTCTGCATCTATGTCGTAATGGTCGAGGGATGGACGAGAGATGTCAGAGCCAAACACTGGCACCTTTAATGTCTGCAGTGTCATGTCAATCAGAGTTAATCCGAGCTTTGATTAAAAGTATTTTAACAAATTTTTTTTGTTCTACCTTCTACTATGAAGGCTTGTGGTTGGGCACTGAGCTTACAGGGGTCAAGGCGAGCCAGAGCGTGAGCACACAGACAGGAAGCCTGAAAGTCCCCTGCCCTTCCTCTGCTTTACTGGGCGTTAAATTTACTGAAGGGTGCTTCAGCAGCAAGGAAAGGAAACAAAAAAGTAACGCGACCTTAGTTTACAGGCTTTGTAATTTCACAGTGAAGATTTTGTCTCCTTTCATTATCTTGTGCTAATCTGAATTCCCTCCAATGCAAAGAAAGTGTTTTCAGTGAGTTTTACAGGTTCCTTCCATTTGGACAACTGGGGCTCCTAGTTTATTTTTACAATACAAAAACACCAGCATGACGACGACTTGCTCCTCTTCTTCATCATCCTTACATTCTTTCATCATTCCAGCTGCTCGATCCTTTGCTCATTCTTGTCTTAGCCTCTTCTCCCCTTGCCTGAAGGTTTGGCTGGAGAAACATTTCTCAGCAGGAGCTGCTGCAGTCATCTAAATGGTCTGATTAGTTTTTAAACTGGAAAGTGTAGCCCAAAGCAAGTGTCTCTAAAGTGCACATTCAAAAGGCCAACTGGCAAAGAAGCTGCTCAAAAATATCAAAACCCAGCAGACACACTTGAAGTAATCATGACTGTTGATACTGGAGGGTCAGCAGACTGGCGAACTAGCTGCAATAGCTGTGGGCTAATGCTGCAGACACAGATACGCGACACTGCGGCTTCCATGGCTCATCTGCTGTGAAAAAATACACGTGTATATGCCAACTACTTGTCCTATTAGCGCTGTCTCTACATGAAGTTTACAGCATACCTCCACAATCAAATTTTCAGAAAATGTCTCCCAAATGATATCCCTGTCTCCACATGTAGAGTCTAATGCTGTCTTAAAAGTTGAGCTCTCAGATTCAGCCTGAACGCAGAGGCTGTAGTTGCAGTTGGTTTTGTATAGTATTGTTAGTGAGATGTTAAAACGACTGACACACTAGTTGCGCATGAAACATAGGAAAGATGTAAAACATGTCCCTGATCTAACAGCCACTTCCATGTGATGGATAGAGTGTTTCTGGCTAAATGATGTTTGGAAATGAAATGCACTCTAAAGTCATCTTGACAGCCGTACTATTAGATTCATTTTGCCACTGAATTTCAAGTCAATTTGGAGAAATGTATGAATTAATAAGTATCAATTGGGGTGTTTGGTTGCTTTCTGAAAGCGCTGCATTGAGTTATTTTCTGTGGTTTTTTTGGATGATTCTCCTGCAAACTTTCCATTTTTTAATAGGGCTTATTCTGGGGCACAGCCGTGGGTCAAAATTTAGCTGCAGTGCGCCACGTCGCCAAACATGCTCACTGCTCCACAATGAGACACTTTGTCTCCAATCAGGACTGTATATTTTCAACTTTCTCCGATCGATCTTTATAATCTTTATTTAAGCAGTATCAGCTTTAACTTGAAACTCTGGGGCATGTTAGATATCCTCACAAATCCCAGCAATAATGTAAAATTTATTGTGCAGATTGACTTCTTACTCTCTGTGTTATTAACGAATCTCAAAGAAGCTATTTGTTTCTGAGATTGAAAAAATATGGTCGTGTCCTGAAAGTGTCTCCCAGCAACTCCTTGTTGCCTTTCTCTTCTCCTCTTTGCCATTCCCTTTCTTTCCTTCTCTCTCCTCCTCTCCACTCTGTGCTGCAGTGACCCACTTTAATTGCGGAGCCATGGACTGACCTGCTTTAGATAGAGGCTAATTATAACCAGCCCGTATTAATAAGGCAGGGGAATTGGTAAATACGAAACGCATGCACACAAACCCGTTCACACATGCATGCACACCCAAATATTAAAGCGTGTCTGCAGCACAAAACAGATTCAGGTGCACACGCTCACCAACACCTCCACAAACAGACCATTTCCGACGTCTCATAAACAAGCCTACACACTTTGGCTACATGATTCACACACAGAAGGATACATACAGAGGATGAAATTAATGACTCATCACTTCTGCATCTGTTGCATGGTAACACTTGTACAGGTTACCATGGTAAGCAAGTGAATTAATATGCATGGATCACGTCCAAGAATTTTTTTTTTTTTATATATGCACAGAAGATATGAAGACACCCTGCATCCTACTGCAACGTGGCAATGTATGTGCTACACACGCACACGCACACATACATATATATACATATATATATAAGAAGTTAAAGCATTCAAATAAGACATAAGACATCATTAACAGCACCACAGAGCTCCAGTGGTGAGTTTGTTAACAGGGTTATGTAACACAGATTGAATTACACTTTGGAAATAAGCTTTTAGCTGGTTTGATAACTGCCATGACTCAGTTTTCATAAATATGCACTAAGTTCCAGATATATATATATTTATATATATATAAAAAAAAAAGTGTACTTCAAAGCGTGCTGCACTATCTGCCTCCTCCTCCCACACCGCCTGATGGTGAATGGCACTGTTCACAGCAAAAAAAAAAAAACAAAAAAACCTTTTTACTAATTTTATCAACTCTGTCTGTGTTTTGGAAAAACCTCTGACATATTACAGGGAAAATGATTGCATCTTAAAGTTTAACTTATCTAAAAAGTAAAAGTGACATTTTAGATCTTTTTCTTTATCTAATATCACGAGCAGCAACTCCCCCACAACCCAGCTTTGCTTTGATTTTTACAAAGTGGCAAAGTAAACAGGTTTGCCAAAAGTGACTCACGTGGTGAGGTTTTTGACAGCAAAAATAGAATTATTTGAGAAAAAACACAATGGCAAAACAGTATATGGCAAGGCTTATAAACTGCAAATAAGTAAAACAGGTTAGAGAGTCAAAAGAATGAATGTTTCTTACATTTACTTTTACTTTACATTTACTTTCTTTACATTGCCTTACATTTCAAGGTTTTCTAACACGAGTGTAGTAATCTGAATTAAAACTCTCAACGTACTTGAGATAATTTGTTTGATGTTTTGACCCCAGCTGTAGCTTTGTCTGATCACCCGCAGAGCACGGAAGACAATCCTAATTTTGTAAAATGACGCTGACTTCATGCCATCCTGATACAGAGTGAGCCCTACTGCTCATTTGCATTTCTCTCCCAGTTTTCAGAAAAGCTGAGCATCATTTATTTACCTGTCACTTGTGTAAATTTTAATTATATGTAATTAAAAATCCACTCACTTTGGCAAATCATCCCACCTAAGAGGGGAACAGGTGATTCATTCCCGCATTCCCAACTCTCCAGGCGTAATAAGCAGCTGGAGGCTCTGCTATAGCCTTGTGTGACCCATCCTTTGTCAACACTGACCTAAAACTCTTGTAGAGATCGCTTCACACTCACCCACACATTTCCCTCTCACAGCTCAGTGAATTATAAGTGTTGGTTAAAGAAAAAGACAAAACAAAAGAAAAACTTCTCCACTTGAAAAAAAAAGGCTCGAGGTAACTTGAAATAATTTATTCTACTGGGAAAAAGATGAACAGTAAAAGTTCTGAAAAAGCCATCAAAAAAAAAAAAAAAAAGAAATATATAACTTAATAAAGCTTTGCATACAGGACTCCAGAAACAAAGGAAAATCTTGTCTGATGAACCACTTCAATTAATTTTCTAATAAAAGCTTCCACACTGGCGTTACGATGGAGGTCAACCCAAAGACGAACCACACGTCTGCACGGGTTTGTGGTGACTTACATTGTTCACATAATTAGAGGAGATGTGTTGTTTTCAGCTACTTTTTTCTGACCTTGTTGATATGAAGCATCATCAAAGATCCAGCAATTCAGCCCCCCCCCCAAAAAAACTCCCTCAGTGCCTCTTTCACGATGACAACATAATGAGCATGTAAACTTTCAGTCCGAATATGAACAAGAAAAGCACCATAATTACACATTTGGTGATTGTTTCTAATTAGTCATTACTGTTTTTTGCTGTCAAAAGGGAAGGAGAGGGTGTTTGTGGGAAATATAGAAATGCTTCTTCAGGTCACAATAACCTGCCAAACAACTTTTGGAGCAAGTTGTTCATGTAACATTCCTGAATCTGTGGTTAGCTGCAGACCAGTGCAAAAAGATGCAGATAGTCCCAGCGACTGACACGGCACAGCTGGAAACAGCATTTTGGAGGTTTGTTTAGGTAAACACTTGCACCTACGCAGCCACAACGAGGGCATACACACGCTGAACCTTATCGACAGAGCTCAGCCTATTTCTTTCTCCTTGATCTGAATCTACTGCAGGTAAAATGCTATTGTTTGACAAACTCACACAAACCCACATCAAATAACACAAACAATCAAATATTTCAGCTCGACTGGTCAGGACGCCATTTGGACAAAACAGCCACGTCAGTACACGTCAAAAACTACACGATTTCTATATTAAATCAAACAAACCTTTGACACGTCTACACTATTTTGTTTATACTTTTCTGAGCTCCATTCTAGGGCTCAACAATTATTCAAAGCATTATGGAAATCGCAATATGACCACAAACAACTTTTGGATATGTTTAAAATGCACCACTGTGGTTGCACAGTTATAAGAAGCCCTACAATTCTTCATTTAAAATGAAAACATTACCCTTTCTGCTGAAATTGTGATTCCAGACAGCTAAAAGTATTTGTTCCCTTTTTCACAGATGTGCTACCAATAAGATACCAACAGCCCTCTACTGTCATGTTAGCGGTATTTTATGTAGCGTCATTTCATTTTATTTACTTTTTGTGTGTGGTGTTGCACTTGCGCCATCTTTACTTTCTGAGGTGCTGTAAACTGCCAAGCCTCCAGCAAACTTATCAAACCTCAACACCACCACAACAGAAAACCATGAGCACAAATTATAGGTTAGAAAATTGTGCAATTAGTAACCAGTACTCTTAACTTACACTGAGTAAAGGTAGTGTGCATTTGTGCGTGGATATGATTCAGGCTTTGTGCTGATTGTTGTGATAATGTCCTTTTCTGCAGTCCTCTGAGCAACATACTCAAATCCCTGCAGAAACAAAGGAGGTGCACACATTTCCTTTGACATGTCAAAAGAATTTTACTAAAAACTGTCCCTTTTCGATATCTATTCTTTGCAAAGTGTATATGTGTCTATATGTTTGTGTGTTTTTGTGTATTTAAAGAACCTGCATAGGTAACTTTGTCCTATGTTCATCTGTGGGTCGAGACGGAGTGAAACGGGGGGTGTTGAAGGTTGTTCATGATAAATAATAAATTGTCCACTCAAACATAGCTGGATGAGTAAACAGTCCAATCTGTTGCTAAGGCCCCTGTGGACCCAGCAGGCCCAGAATAGGCTCTCCATGCTGGGGGATTGGAGGCTCAAATCCTGGGATCTGGTGTCCACGGGCTTGCAGGGTTGGGTGGGGGGGGGGTGAAGATCACAAATCCTTTCTCATGCTTTCGCCTCACATGCTTAACTCTACAAAAGGACTGCAGGTTTGACATAGTTTAAAGAGCTTCAGACATATTCCATAGGATTCAGCAGTTCTTTGGCTCTTTCTAGGAAAAATCAAGCACAGCTCTGCTATGGTCACAAACTGGATATGAGTGTTGTTGTTTTTTTGTTTTTGTTTTTGTTTTTTTGTTTATTTCGTTTTTTTTTTACTCTCCACAGTACAAATCATGTTTTTATCCATTTAGATATAATAATGCCTGCATAATAATACTTTGTAATTAACGAATATATACAAAGCCTGGATTTCAGTGGATATCAGATGTGTTTCCAGCCAAACAGTATGCATATAAACACTTATATGATAAAGACAGATAACAGACGTGAGCTCCCTATAAAATGGCCTCAGTCGATGAACAGGGGATCTGGTATAGATCTCTGGGGACTTGGGGAAAATATTCATCTCCCCTAAGCAGGGATAGGGAAATGGGGTGGGGGGAAGGACTTTATCTAACACACCCTCTCTGCTCTTTTGTTGGGGGGTCACATTCACACACTCACCAAAATATGTAAAGCTCTCCTGCAGTGAAGCTGTGACCAGCTGTCTTTGGTTTGAAAAGTGGCCATCGCCATTCAGACACAAAGAACATGCAGAGAAAATCTCTATCTTTATCGTCTGCAGTGTCTGAGTGTTTCTCCTTTTCCAGTGTCATCCATTCAATTTAGCTTTGACATTTAAACTGATGCCTTTCGGTGTGCAGAGAGCTCTAGTTTCTTAATCACAAGATTCAGCTGCTGCTATAAGGTCTTTAAAATTCCTGTGACATGCCCTGAATAACCATTCTGAGAAGAAATAAGAAAAGGAGTTTTGTAAAAACTCCAGTTCATACATACAGATGTATCCTCATAACCTGCACGACGGATTGCCTAATTTCATTGATAGGTGTTTTACGTCACCATTTAAAAAGGTCTTTTTCATCTGAATTTTGATGAACTCACTGATGAGCATGTTTGAGCTCTGTGAAGGTGATTCATAACACCAGCGTCGAATGCAGTGTTTTACTTTCACGTCAGCGAAAAATGATTTATAGAGAAAGATAATAATTACTTTGAATAAAGTTTGTCATTTAAGAGGCCACCAAAAAGATGATTAAAAATTTTAAGTTTAAGAGATAATATAAAAAAAAAAAAAAAAGTTCAAGAAAAGAAGAATAAATTTAATCCAAATTGTTGCAGAAAGGGGAACGTCTTACAGTTTGAACGAAAGTTAAGGAAGAACCAATCAAATGCCTCCATACAAATATCATCCCTATCATCAGGGCGTCTGCGTAGAAATCGAAGTAGACACAGCGGGTACGCTAACAAAGATACTGAAGCAGTCGCCTCATCTCGCTCCATTCTGTGTGTGTTTTTGTGAAAACCAATGTGTATTGTTCATGGTCCAAGGCTATTTCATAGGAGGGGGGCCCATCTAGGCATCCTTGCTGCATTGGCCCTTTCATCGCTCCCTCATCCATATTCATCAAAGTCCCGCTCGCCTCACCTATCAGCAACCAGCTAGCTGTGACTGGCATCTCGCTTCACCAATCGCACACTTCCCTTTGTGGAAATATTCCCAACTCGGCGCGTTCACCCCACCCAGTACAATGGTTTCTTTTTTTTTTTTACTTTGACGCAGTGGCTTGAAAAAAAAAGAGGAAGAGGAGAGGGTGGAGGATGAGGAGGAGAGTTGCAGCAACTACAGAATCCCCCCAACAGCGACTGAGAATCAATCGACAGCCTCGGAAACGGTTGCAAAGCGTGTCCCGTCAATGGCTGCCTGCAATTGATAAAGGTGGTGGGAGGAGGACAAAATGGTGGGAGGATGAGGGTGAAGGAGGACAAAAGGAAGAGGAGGGTGCAGTGGTGATGGTCTGAAGTAGAGCACGATTAGTATGGATGGAAAGGATGAAAGAGGGAGAGGGGAGATGGTGCAGCGCAGAAACGCTCAGGCTACCGAGTGAAGAAAACAGGCGTGTCGCAGAGGAGAACGCCGTGTTCTACATGACACGGGCTCACAAGGGTGAGCCGGGAAGTCTTTTTTTTTTTTCTTTTTCTTTTTTTTTTTTTCTTTTTTTTGTCCGAAAGCCGACGCCTGATGTGTCTGAATAATATGATTGTCAAATCTCGATAACTTCACTTTTCTTTGAATGCATTTATATATACATACTGTGACCGGGGTTTATAGTTTTAATTGCATTTTGGACTGGATCCATTGGTCGATGTCTAATTTTGTGCAAATTTCGGGACCTCTTCCCCCTCAGCCACGCAGCCAACCGATGTGAGGAAGGAGCTATCTTTTGTATGGCCATTCCAAAAAAAGCTGCTCCTCTCAGGTCCAGAAGAAGCAGGAAAAACACTGACAAATAGCATCAAAGCCTCTGTCTGATACAAGGTTCGATCCAAAGCAAGCGAACGTCGCTGTGCGTGCATGTGCATACGTATGCGCGCGGGTGTGTGTGAGTGAGAGTTTACATAGAGCGATAGTTAGATGTGCATTGCATGTGTCTCCGTCTGCAGCACGGAACTTCAGTTTCAGACACACTCATCTTCATACCTTTCATTTAACTTTATCTCTGTGCTTCACAACTGAATTCAAAGAGAGGACACAAAAAGTAAAGACATGGAACACACAGACACACACTGCTACCAGTCCGCTAATGTCACTTGGCAAGGGCATTTCAAACCCCCCTTCCTTCCCCCTTTCCTTCATTACATTCGTCCCTACACAGACTTGCCAGTCAGTCCATTTACTAAATGAAGGTGTTATATCTTATGGACACGAGAGGAGAGGAGTCTAAACTACAGTCTATAATCTATACTATAAAGTGATGGAAGGACTGAAAGGTCTCTGTACATCAAGGTCAGCAAACTTTCCCCTGACAGGTCAGCCTGGTGGCATCGCCCGCGTGCGTGTTCACTTTCCGCACTTTCACCCACGTGAAAATCAAAAAACAAAACATTCAATTTTTTGTTTGGGCTTACATAAGACCTCTTAATGTCTTATACAAGCAGTTTTTTTTTCCCGCTAAAAACTGCATTTCTTTTAAATGGACTGAATAGGAGTTGTTTCTTTTGGACTAAGAGGCTGCTGTTGGAGTATAAGTATTGATTATATAGAGAATAACACATAACATCCCATGATTTGCGAGTCTTAGACGAGTGTTCAGCCTTTCACAATCTGGAAGGTGTTTGAAAATGATTTTCTGTGATAGAAAAAAGTTTAAATGTCATTAGGAGAAAGACGATCCTTAAAAAAAAAAAAAAGTTGTCCGTGAAAGTAGCTGATCCTGAACCCAAAGTTTTCTCTTTTGGTGAACTCTAGCTGCGATCGTTAACATATGGAAGCAAAGAAGGAATTTTGCATTAGGCTGGAGTCGAGCCCAGGGCCTTCACAGAAAAGGCCGCTGCTCCCTTCCTTTATTGATTCTTGTTTGTTTTTAATTTTTAATAATCACCCAACAACCTTAACCAGACAGTTATTATTATATCCTTCAAGGTGCAGGTCCTCTAACCTTAAAGAAGTATTATATTCCCCTAAACTAAAAGATACCTAACCAAAGTTTAAAATTTGGACAGCCTTAGCTAAATGCTTATTACTATAAGAATGTGTCTGTATATCCAGTACGCTTTCTTACACGATATTCAGATTTTCTTCTTTACTATAAGTCTATCCATAATAGTCTTTGTTCACATTACCAAAGTAAACAGAGTCAAACAACTGAACTCTATCGGCCGACTAAAGATTACAAGATTTTAACATTTTCAGTCAGTAAAGAGCAAGTCTTCGGTTTTGAAAATGATCAAAGTTTAAATATCTGATATGACTTTAAATATTAACTCCAAGCTCAATAAATGTCTCTGATCATGTATGTACAAGATTAGAAGGAAAAATTGAATTCCTTGAATGTCAGCGAGAACCCTGCTGAGCTGGGGTGACGGACCAGGGGGGATGCAGAGATAAGAACGGGTTTGGGTTGGAGGATTAGAGGGCTGATTGGTTTGAGGCAGAGGCTGTGCGCAGAAGCTACTGCGGGTATTCACTGATCTTTTTTACCATTGAAAGCATTCAGATTTTTTTTTTTTTTTTTTGGTTTTTCGAGAGAAGCAATTGTGATTTACGACCTGTGGGATTACAGCAGGTTCCATGTCACGCTGGATCTACTGTCTGACAGCTGACCAGCTCTTTGGCACAGACAATGCCTTCAGTTTTCCATATACACACACTGACACGCATGTTTGAATAAACCCTAGACACAAGCCACCTGTAAGCTCAGTAGAAAACTCCATGCCCATCTTTCCGTGTCTTTGAATCAAGTCTCACTTCTCATCCACTCAGAACCTGATCTTCATCAATTGAAAACACTTGGCTCTGCATTATTTCTTAACTCCGGATATAATTCTAAGCTGCGGCTGTTGGTTAAAAAAAAAACTGTGAGAGCATAATTTGCTGTTTTGAAGGAAAAGGAGGAATATTTGTGACGATTAAGGCCTTCTTTTTTTTTTTTTTTTTTTTTTTGGAGTGCCACACATTGTTTTTCAATCCACCTGTGAAAAAGGAAAAACATCAAAACTGCAATCATGTGACTCAACAGCAGTTGCAGGGTGCATAGTGAAGCTGCCGTATATGACATAACGAACAGTGATTGAATATCTCAACAATACATCAGCAGTCATAACCCAAATTCTTTGATGATATGGCTAGCATGAGGTCAAATGTCAGTAGGACTCCTCTGTGCTGTAATGTTGGGCATCATGACAAAAGAAACACTGACTTTGTATAAAAAGCATGAACATGGATGTTATGGAATTGATAACATACAATATAAACAATATCAGCATACATTATCCTGAATCATGAGTAGAATATGAAGGTGTTACATTTAAATCCTATTTAAATGTCAGGTCCTGCAGCAGTAAGACCACTTCAATGAAATGCCCTGAAATTTAGACTTTGGCTCTGCACAGCTTGGCCTTTAAGAGCACAACATGTATGTGTTATCACTGCTGAATCAGTCCTGCATTGAAGAAGATTACAGTAAAGATTATAAAACAAGTAGAAATCAAAATCAAAGTCTCTCTTACCATGAGTCTCAGTTTCTTGGTGAGGGAATACAATTCCTTCAGTTTCAAATAGGGGCTGCAGGAAGGCCACTACAGAGAGAGGAAGCACAGGGGTGGGGAGTGTGTGGCGTAAACTAATCATACAGAGAAACAACCATTGTCATGATCTCTTAGCAGCACTTTGACTTTCTACAAATTTAAAACTGCAGTCTGACTGCAGATTTTTTATATATATATTTTTTTTCTATGTATGATTACCAAAATATAACCTCAGTGAAAATATACAGGTTCCGTTGAAAAGCATTTTGTCACAAAATGGTGAATGTTTTCATCTGCATTAAGGGCCAAAAATCTAGAATTCTTAGAAAAATCAGAGAGTCATTTAGGCTCATCACATATATATCAATGGAGTAATTTGGCCTCTAAATGTCAGTCTTAATTAACCTGGTTCTTCCATCAAATCACTGGAACCAACAGACATTTTACTTAACAGAATTAAATTAACTATTATTGTAATGAAATTGCCATCAAAAACCCGCAACCAAGCTCTGATTCCTGTTTGTTATTTAAATCAAGGTGCTGTAGAGAAGTGTGTGCATGTTTGTTTATGTGTGTATATGCAGACGTGAGTGACTTGGTCATTTTCAACCAAATGTCAGCCAATCTGCTGACCTGGTAGCAGTTTGGCCATCCTCTTGCCTGAGTAAAAGCCTGTTCAGCCCTGCCCGTCATCATCATCGTCATCCCAACCTTTTCATTTTTCTAAAAGGACGAGCTGCTTGACTGTTACACAGGCAGGAGGATGACTCCCAAGAGGGAAGTAGGGGGTGCCTTGGGTTTTTACATACAGTGAGGAGGAGCCTTTAGTGCTCCAAGCGCTGCATCGATCTGCAGTTAAACAACGCCGGCTACGACCTGCAGCTCACCCCTCTTCTCTGCTTCAGCTGTCTGTCATGTATCTTGTTGGGGGGCTGAAGGAGCTGTTAAAAATGACTGTCCTGTCAAGGGCAATGTCACCCAAAAACCTACAGAACTGTAAATTGCAGCTGTAATTGATGACTTGGAAAAGCTCTATAACCACCCAAACATTTTTGTTACATTTTATATTTGTACAGCATTCGTAGCTCAACCAAAATTTACAGCTTTGAGAGGGAGATCTTGTGGCGGTGTGGTCTGATCGGACCCATAAATAAGGCCGATAATATCAGCCCTGTTTATACCAACCAGCCATGTTGGCCACCTCCGACTTGACCGAGGTTCCTCTTTGCAGGATATGTTGCAGTGAAAAGAGATTTCATTTGCATATTTTATTTATGATTTTGTGTGTTTTGACCTATAATTCACCAAGCATTAGTCATTGGACCTCAAGGATCAGCTAACACGAAACACATTTCATCACTCTGTGTGTCAGTGAGAGCCTTTAAAAACTAATTCTGAATAAAAGCTGCATGCAATTTAATTAAGAAATCGCTGATGAGGGCATACACTTAGTGTTAAAATGCACATCATTTAAAATCTTTTTTTCATTTTTGCGGCCGTCTCAAAATGCAACTCCATCTAATGGCAGACATGACCTTAAAGCTTGGCTCTAAAGCTCTAATGACTTATTTCTCCCAAAAGAAGACGGGTTTAAAAATAGAGTGACATGCTCACAGTAACAGTCAGATTTAACAGTCTGCATTAAAGGGATGCCTCTCCCAAAATCTGGAACACTTTTTAGAAGATTTGAAATCATGAAATCTTTCACTACATGTGAATCTTCACTTAGTCCGCGTGGTGCTGTGTAAATAATACATTTAAAGGTGTATTGTATGTCCATGATGGGGGTGCATGGCCAGGATAGGCCGCTGATGGTTGCAATGCCGGGTGATGGGAATGCTTGGCGCATGACAGCATGTAAACAAAAACCAAATATGGTGATTGCCATGAAGACATATCCATATTTCATCCAACCAGAGAATAATGAAGAAACATGATTGGACAATTTAGAGGAAAAAATCTTCCTCTTCTGGATGCAGGTTATTAAAGTCAGGAAAGTAAAGCATGAAAAAAAAATCTCTCTATATATAAATATATACAGGCTCTTAGCATACTGCAATAACACAGAGACACTGTCGCATTCTGAGCTGACGACCCCCCCCCCCCCCTCCCTCCCTCCCCCCCTCGTTCTTTCTGGCTCACCACAGGCCTGCTGTTATTATGAGTCCGCTGGTTTATCCGCTTGTGTAATTGTACACAAAGCAGCGATGGTGGCTGATGTATGAGATTATCACAAGGTCATCCGTCGACGGGATCGGGATGAGAGCCTGCGATCACGCACCACCAGCCTGATCTGCTTTCACTTGTTTACATCCTTATTTTGGCTCCAGCATGGCCGCCGCGTGTAAATCTTAAGAGGCAATAAAAAAGAAACCTCCCAATTTCTCCCAATTTCTGTTGATCTAAGGAGACTGGAGCGGTAGTCAGGATATGCGGGAGATGTTGTGTGTGTGTTTGGGGGGGGGGGGGGGGGGCTTCCCTCCAAATCCCTCCTCGGTCCCTCTCATTGTTTCCTTCCCCATCAAAAAGAGGAGAGACCTGTGATTATTTTCGTACTGATTGGAAAATGACCGTCACACAGCAGATAGCGGATAAAAATATCTCGCTGCTTATGTGATCGCTGCGTTATTGAGGTGCAGAGCTGAGAATGCGGGGCTGTAGCATGCCACTGCGTACGTCAAGAATCACATCAACCTGCTCTCCTTTCTGTCTGCCTGGCTCAGGACGACATTCACCGAACCCCCCCCCCCCCCCCCCCCCCCCATCGCTGCTCTCTTACCTCCCGTGTTTGTGCGTTTGGTGCTGCTGGCCTCCGTGGGGGTCTCCAGGGGTCTTTTACGAGAGTCCGGGGGATCGGACTCCATGTGTGGCTGTTGATTGTGATGGTGAGGATTTGAAAAAATCCCGTTTTGTTGTACAGCTCCGCCGGCCATCATTTTCGAGCTTGCTCTTGGATGCTTTGGGTTGCGCTTGCGTTTAAATCCCCCTTTCCTTTTTTTTTTTTTTTTTTTTTTTTTTTTACTCAGCTTAGCCGTGCAGATGAGTCCTTGGAAAAGGCGAAAGGCAATATAGGAATCGGAAAATACGCCTCTTTCTTACGGTCGGGGGGAGGTTAGCTGCGCGTTTCTCCGCGGTGCGCCGTGCGTACAGAGATGCTGCGCAGGGACAGAAAGCGGCGGATGATCAGTTCAAAGTAAGAAGGGAAAAATCCAAAAGAAAAAATAAACACCCTCTGCAGATGTTGGATCTTCTAGGCTACTTTTTTAAAGCGTGCAAACGGGGCCTCACTCTTCCATTCACCTTCAGATATGCCGGGCTAGGATATATTTGTCATTCCGCTGCAACCGGATAAAAGAGCGTACTCATGTCAGGCGGTGAGGGATGGCGGCGCTCCTCTGCAACAGCAGCGAAACGGAACAATAAATAAAACAAAAATAAAAAATAAAAAAAATCACAACCCCAAAGACAACAAGGCGAAATCAAGCGGGGGCAGAAGAAAGAAGCAAAATGTCGGTGAAGTAATAATAATAATAATAATAATAATAATAACAACAACAACAACAACAATGCAAAATAAAAAAATCCGATGCGTTACTGGCGAGCTATAATTTCTTTCTTCTTATCCCGTCCTGGGTCCGATCGTGGAGACACCCAGGGGTGCTGGGCTGGGTGAGGAGGGTCCGGAGACGCGGGGCTGGAGGAACACACAGAGAAAGAGACGTTTTTTTCCGCTGCTCGTTCGCTGAAGATGCTGCAGTCTTGCGTTCAGAGCATCCCTTCTCTGACTGGCTGCTGGAGGGAGCGCAGGGGAGCGGCTGACGTCACAGGGCCTCGCGACGCCTTCGAAAGCCCCCCGCAAACTCGGATTTTTCCACGTATTTTACGCAAAAAAAACGCGACTCGCACGTATGTTTTAGTATAACAGACGGAAAACCTGATAAACATTTGATTTTCAATTCTTTATTTATTTTTATTTTTTATTTTTGAGATGGCTATTTTAGCGCTACGTCATGGGCTGTCATGCTATTGATAGTGGTCTTTCACCATGTCATTACATGAGATGCAGTACTGCAAAGTTGTTATGCATTATAGAAGCATGAGGTCGAGTAATATCAGGTTGAAATGAGTAGTAGCAGACAGATGTTTCATAAGTTATCTTGAGCTGAAAAACCGCGGATCCGCCACTGAGATCACCAGCCTAAAACGCGAGCCTGGTATTGGATTTTGTTAGTTTCGACGATACGTGAAGGCATCACGAGAGAGAAAGCGACAAAACGAGACGGGGAAAGAGACGCCTCTGCCGAGACGCTATTGGCCGAGGGCGCGTTTCTCCAGCAAAACCAAGAGGACAAACATATTCGCCTGGCGGAGTCACATGACGGTGGGGAAGGGATGCGGCGGTGGGGTTCACTCCGTTTCTGCCGCGGAGGATGCAATTACGGCCGGACGGGAACCCGGAGGTCCCGCTGCGTCCGTCTGGAGGACTGCAGCGGAGCCTGTCAGGAGGCCGTAGGTTGTCTCCGACACACCTGGAAATGTGCAGGACAGGAGCTCACCTCCAAGTTCTGTCTCTCTTCTTTGCAGATTAAGATTAGAAACCAACAAAGGGGTGGTGAAAGTATGAGGAGGACTTTCTTCAGATGAAAACTTAACACACTGCCTGCTATTTTTTTTATTTTTTATTTTTTTTTTGTAATTATAGGCTATTATTGGTTGTGCGCTTGTTGTTATGGTCCCTAAGATTTGACAGATTTCTGTTGTCAAATCACCTGACCAACCGAGATGACCCTCAGGCCAGACTGCAAGCCTGTTCAGCACTGACCCGCACCAAATATTCCAAAATCTGACGTAGTTAGTCTGGTAGTTTGGTGTGAGCGTAATGAGGCCGACAGGTCTCTGCGTAAAGCGCGAGAGGCTAGTCTGTCTCACCTGTGAGTGACCCACCTGTGTGCGATGCGCCTGACATCTCTGCGTCGCTCTGGTTGGATCTGATGAGAGATCCTCCAGAAGTGTGAGCTGTCTGAGAGCTATACCCGCCTCGGTTTCCCTCTCCCTCTCTCTCTCTCTCTCTCACACACACACACACACACGCATACACGCATTTAGACTCACACATTTGACATATTCTCGCACTCCGAGAGTCACGCACATACCTTCTACTCCATTCTTTCCTCCTCTGCCCAGTGGTGCAGATGTGGTGCGTCCTCAGTGCTTCTTGTAGATTGCGGTCAAGGTGACATTGTCCTGCACACACACACACGCAGGCAAGCACGCACAGACACGCACACTCGCGCAAAGCAGCTTCCTCACACTATTTCACATCGCCATGAGAAAGGAACCAGTGAGCCAGCCTCCTGCTCTGTAAATACGTGGCAAATCCGAAGCAAATGGATCCCAAGCCTGATAGAGATTCTGCACCACAAATGGCAGGCGTTGCCCGAGCAGGGGTAAAAGGCCTGGATGGCAGCTCCTAATTGCGTGAGCTTGTCTGTGCAATCAGGAGAGCGTAGCACACTTTCAGATGGATATGCTTTTGTACTTTTGGAGCAGAGACAAAATGTGACTCTGTTGGAAGGGAGCTGCGAGGGTCCCACACAGCCAGACTGTCCACATTGCAGTAGCATATGGAAAAAGTGAAGTAGTCCCATAAGCAGTAAAACACACAGGCTAGCAGCATTCTTGAGTTTTTTATTAGGCCGGGCTTATGAGCAGATGTTAGTGGGATGGTTTTAAGAGATTCGGTTCTGTAAAACTCTCGTATGGCTTCGGACACTGACCCCCAATGAGGTGGCTTTAATGGTTTGCCTCAAGGCATCCCAAACCGAACAGAAGCAGATGAGCAAAGATTGCTATTCAGATTATTCCTATTAAATGATCTGAATGCAGGAAGCATCCGTTCAGTCAGCAGCATGTGTTATTTAGTTCCACATCAGTCAGGAAGAGGAAACTTTCCATTGATGGATTTTTCCCTTTTGGAGCCAAAATCTGGAATTCCCAGTTATGTGACTAAAGATGTTTGGTTGCGACTCAAAAGCGAGAAAGAAAAAGAGCTGAGGCAAGTGCCAGCTGGAGCATCAAATCGCAAGCCTGACAGATAATAATAGTCACTTTTGGATTTGATTTGGGTAAGAAAAAAATGCAGTTAGGTCCACATGTATGTGACCTTTGCTATCCTCTAATGCTCTTTTTACAGAAAGGCATATTTGGGGGCCATTTCCTGAACATACTTTAATTCCAGTAAAGACTGTGTGAAGTATAGAGCAACGAGTTCTCTGCAGGTGTAGCCTGTTCCAATCTGTCAGCCCTGCAGAGTTCATCCCTGTGCCTACAGCACTAATGGTACACCTCTCTCTGTCAAACCTGACTGCATCCAAATGGATATTCAGGATGTAAAATCATTTGTTACTCACAGAAGTTGGGCCTCTGCTGCCCCCTAAATGTAGCCTGTGGAAGAGTAGCAGGGGTGTGGGAATTTACTCCAGATGTTGTTTTCTAGGAGGCCTAGCATATTCAATTGTTGAAATAAAATTAGCTGAGTTTTTTTTTTTTTTTTACTTTATTTAGTAGATTACATTCTCAGATTGGACTGTCATGCTACAGTGGCATGTTTTAGTGGCCGAAGTCGAGTTAATTTTCTTCTTCTTGTGTTGTTGTTTGTTTTGTTTTGTTTTGTTTTTTTTTGTCCTGACCATTCGTATATCTGCCACATATATGAATATATTGACGGCAGGAACAATGAAAGCTACCAAAAACATATTCAGTTTTCAGAGTGTTGCTTGTGGAGTTATTTGTAAAAAAAAAAAAGATGCAGTTTTATTTTGGTGTGCGGAATAAAATACCTTTTTCGTGTCGATATTGTCACCTTTGAAAATGAAGCTTCAGCTGTTAAATTTCATGTCCAACCAGGAACATTTTTAAAACTAGCTACATTGCTGCCTTAGAAATGCTTTACTTGATGCTGACTGCTCAGTTTCTGTGCAGACATGATTAGTATTGTAAGTGAAGGACTTTCCATTCCCCCTTCCAAATCCACCTTTGCATAATTGTCCTATCGCTAAAGCTCATTCTGTCCCAAAAATCAATAGTGAAATCGATTCAGAGGAGGCCAGAGCACTCTGTGAGATTGAAAGGAGACAGATGTGATGCATCTGTAGCTGCCGACCTCACATGTACCATCACACTGAAGATCCATGACTGAAATCAACATGAATTGATTGCACATCAGGGAAGTGGACTGTAAATATAGATCAATTATGTGCATATGTGTTTTGTGCCAAAGCAGAATCAGCTGTTTACATCGGATACTTTCGGTATCTTGACAGTTAGAATCTCCCTTTGCAATAAGAAACATGCGCTGTGGGCTTCAATCAAAATTTACATTGGAAAAAATACCAGCCAAACTTCTTTCCAAAGCTTGTCAGACACATGGTGGAGATGGTGGAGGCGGTGGTAACACCCCATTCCACCACCTCTGGTGGAAGTTTATGAGCTTTCCCATAAATCCTCAGTTTTCCCTGCACGCTGTCTTTACGATGCTGCTGTGTGTTTGTCTGCACATACATGTTAAGAGAGAGGCAGGGTTTTTGGTTTTTTTTTGTTTGTTTTTTTTTTTTTTACTTTTGTTGTGCCCCTTTGGATAGGCATCAACTTGCTTTGTGCGTCCATGTGAGTGTTTATAATATGAAGGATTATGGTAGGATGCAGCGAAGACAGATAAGGCAGCCATTATTTCCCAATTTGGGCAAACACAACACATTTACATATTAAAAACATGACTCCCCCCCCACGCACACACCCCAGGCAACTGAAGGTGAGATGATGAAGATGGAGAGCATGTGTCTGGCCAGCTGCTGCAGTGTTTTTCTGCAGCAGCTTGATGCATGCACATCTGGACAAGAGAACCCCAGTGGTTCCGGTATTGTTCCTTTTGTTCACTTTTTTGACACTGACATTTGCCCTGTCGCAGGAGGTGATACTGCAGCTGCTTTCAGGATCAGAGGATCAAGTTTTGGATTGAAAACTTTTGAGTTACATCATAAATCTCTTGCAATCACAGATGTGCAGCAGCTTAGAAATCCATGAGAGAATATTGGCTCTGGTCCTCCAAAAAAAAAAAAAAAAAAAAAAAAAAAATATACAGCAAACACTTTTCCAAAAAATTACCTCTGAAATCTGAAGAACTACCAGCAAAAGTGTGTAAAGAGCTAGTTTTTTTTTTTTTTTTTTTTTTTTTTCACAGCCTGCAGGATAATTTCACAGTAACTGCAAACACAGTAAGTGCTCTCTGCTACTACTGCACTTACATAGCCTAAATATTATATGTCTGCTATCAGGAAAATGGCATCGGCTCAGGAAGATTAAATCGTTGTTCTTATATAAATGGGGATGGGATAATGCCAGAAAGTGACTACTATCACAGAAATGAGTGTGAAGTCTGCTGTTTTTCAGTCCTGTTAATCCTCTAGCACTGCTGACAAAATGTTCTAAAGTTCTAAATAACAAACCATTTTATGGATTGAAACTTTTTTAAAAAAAACTTTTTCAACACAGGATCATCAGAGAAAATCCGGGCTGGAAAAATGACTCTCTAATCAATGTGAAACTGTTTTGTCTTATCTCTTGAACTCGATGTTCATAATTTTAGAAGTAAACATTAATTTATTTTTAATTCAGTCCAACATCAATACTACTTAAAATGTGCTTTAAAAACTTTATTACCTAATAAATGTTTTTGTGATGTTGTTGCTTATGGTTGCTTATGGAAATTTCTACTGTAGAAGTAGCATATTCTTAAGGCTTTTTACTCCACAGGTCCGATTGTTTAATATAATTAAGAAAAGAAGAAGAACAGAAGTATAGTTTACTGGAACTTTGACTCAAGCCGAAAAATGTCTGATTCATTCGCCATGAGGTGGTTATTTCCTCTTCAACCACAGGATGGTGCTCTTGTTCAAGTTTTAACACAAACTAAATCCAAACAGCCCAATGATAAAATAAACTTTTCATTCATTTGAATTGTAACAAAACTAAAGATCCTGGTCATTCATTTGCTTATAACTGTATGTTTCTCAAAGTTATACTCACCTCAAGCTGACACTTGACCTATTCAGCTCTCTTGCTCTGGGTTATATGTATATATGAGAACTGAAGTGCTGCAGAAAGGTCATACAGCAGGAGAAGGGAGACAGAATTCAAAGTTAATGGGATAATATGCAGTTCTGAGAATTATTGTTATAGAACCCGATTCAACTCTGAGGCAGCCATATAACATTTTTCTTTGTTAATACTGCTTACAGTTTTCAGCCAGTGTTTATTTGTATTCATAAGAATAACACATGGGATTTTTCACTGCTCCGTGAATGTAATGATGTCTTATTTCATTTTTACTTTGGATCATAATTTGACACAAACTTATCAATCAGCTTGCAATGGTGCTCGTGTTGCATTTTTGCACCCAATCTGTTGATCCTGTTTATCCTCACTTCGTTGTTTATCGTCAGCTTCATGTAATCTGACTCGTGTAATGGCCTTGTATAAATGCTGTTCTTGTGGTGCAATGAAACAACCTTCTTGGGGAAGAAGGTAAACATGATGGTCACGTAGATGATATTCTTTAACCACACTAGTTTGTTTGTTCAGCATCGGTCTAGTCTGGGTACCGTGAGAAAACTCAGTTCATTGGTTCTTTGCAGAAACACTAAACACATATTTGTCCTATATGGAGCCAAGAGTCTCCCATCTCCTATCACAGGCTGCAAACCAATCAAGTCATATGACGGCAAATGTGTTGTGTTTTTACCTCCTTAGATTACATTTATTGCGACGGACATACAAGTGCATGGTCAAAAATCAACCTTGCTGCAATGTTTGAAAATGTTTCCTAAAGCTGAATAGGTTAATATGTCGTAATAATGTATGAATAAACATGATTGAATAACTGATTTGTCACATTTATTCGAAATTGTATCTGCAAATATGAGAGTATAGAACGATTTGCAATCATCTAAAATGCTCTTCCTTACAGGGTTTTGGGGGGATTGGAGCCAATACCTGCAGATAGTGGGCAGGTCGTGTCCTTGACTGTTATTATATTACTGACATGTACGGACACACAGCCATTCACCGCCATTCAGAGTCACAAACTAATTTCATGTGGAAGTCAGAGGGAACCTGCCACGGAACAGTTTTCACATCATGAATCACAGTAAATTCATTTCAGGAAAGAAAAGAAAGCCAATGAGTTAATCTAACCCTACCAATCCTCAAAGCTGAAAATGAAGACAAACGTGCCATTGAAAACGCGTTTAGATCAGCATGAGACTGTAAGTTATTGGTTTAATGATGAGATAACTCTGAATAGAGAACAAGCCAAGCAGAATCACCGACTGGCGAAGGACTAAAACTGGGGCTGAGCAGCAACAGGGGGAGGAAAGGGAAATATTGTTTGTAGACAGCGTACAGGATGAAATTTTTGCCTCTCTCGCTTGCAGATGATTGAGGCTGTTTGTTTTCTTGAGCTGATGCCGTTTACTTTGGACATTATTGTCTGTGCAATCGGGTTTACACTACTCCAGTTTGGGGACATTCTTGTCAAACCTCATGCTCATCAGCAAAGAAAAAAATATCCTCCATCCAGGGCTCCATCCACACTTGGCAGGAGATAGCACAGCTCAAACCCCAAGAACAGAGAGGCCTGCTTTTAAATGAATGGCAACATTATCGAAGAGCTGAGAAGGCAGACTTCATTCCGAAAACTTTTGTTTGTTACTGTCATTTATAGTGCAACTGCTCACAGGGTCAGTCCTTTTCCTGTAGCTGCGGCAAACACCTTACAACACCTTTTCTTTTTAGCAAGATGCAAGATAGTATGTGTTTCTCTGCTGCAAAATGTTTGTTTTCCAGGAGCTTTGAAAGTATAACACACACATACATCCCTTAAAAAATGATTACTTGACAATCCTCTTCAGGTTTCGCATTTGAGTTGTACCCTAATTTTTTATGTGCATGTTTCAGAACATATGCCTGGTTTTTCCCATTAGATTCATGAACCCAAAGAACGCGGCCTTTTCTAATCTCACAGTAGAGCATGTGAACTTGAGTCATGACAACAAATCAAAAAAATGTTCGAAAATAATTTTGTTTCACAGGTTTGATAATTCCTCTGGTCATTTTCGATTTTTAACACAACTGTGATTCAGCAGTGTGTCAGAGCAAAAATACAGGTGTTTCCTTGGACAAAGTAATATTTACTTTCAGTCCCATTACAAGCCAGACACCCAGTCCTCAGTGTTTGTTCCTGTCCCAGTCTCTAATCTCAGCCCTGCTCTTTAAAAATTCACAGACCCCACAGTGACACAGCTGGACTCACTCTGTCACCACCACTGGGACTATGTGCTAACAGGAAGAAGGCTGGCTTTACGCTTCAGGGATCCTATTCTTATTTCCTTTATGTATCAACCAATCAGAACAGGATTTCACAAGCAGGAAGAGTGAACTGTTGGGAAACATCTGCAGAGGTTAGTGAGGGTGTACGCCACATTTTAGGCAAACCAAAGATTACCGAGCTACTTACTGTATCGCGACTGCTATGCTCTGACCCTCCGACAGAGGAGGGACAGTTACACAACACCTTTTCGACAGAACTTCGAACTTTACAAATCCCGCAGGTTTACAACACACATCAAATTCACTGTTGTTTTTAATAAAATTTTTCTATATCATTCATATGTCACCACTGTAACAGATTACTTTGAGAAATCACACACACAGTTAAATGTTAAAATAAGTCAGGCCATGGCATTTGGCATTTCACAATGGCATTTTCACATCCCAGGATAACAAGCTAATGATACATACAACACATACCAGTGCCACAAGAAACCAAATCATTAACATTAGCAAGTAGAACAATCTTATTTCAGAAACTTGACAACTTTTCTTATAGACATACCGGAAGGGTTTTGTTTAACAAATTTGAGTTTTGCTCATATGAGGGAGCAATCAAACCAAATTCAAAAGCATATTAAGAGCTATGAAGTTCTGGGTTTGAATAGTTTTCTTAATGGTTTAATTAACTAAAGGATTCAGACTGTTACTTGTGAATAAACAAACAACAAAACAAATAATGCATAAAATATTAGTCCAGTCTGTCCAATGTTGTGGGAAGTTGTTGTTGGCAGTATGTGCTCGTAAAAACTGGATCATTCAAAGACACAAAAAAACTCTCAATATACACATTAAATAATATTTCTTCATTAATAAATAGATTAAAGATGGTAGATTTGATGTCATAGAAAACAGCTTCCATAAATGAAGCAATACATATATTATACATCACTAACTTATCACAAATTTCATTTTGAGATTATTTTGTGTTTGTATCCGTTTTTTTTTATCTTGAAATTAAAAGAAAAAGACTTCCCCTCTTGAAAGACATCTGCTCTAATTATGGCCACTATGTTCACTAGTACGTGTCTTGCTTTCTGTTTATCTCTCAGGTTCATAACAAATGCAGTGAGGCAGCAGAGCAGACGGTAACTAAGGCTTAATGCCTCCAGATATGAGTCAGACTTCAGATGATGATGATGAATGTATTATTATTATTATTATTATTATTATTATTATTATTATTATTATTATTATATTTATTTCCCCCTACTGTAGAGTGGTCTTTTGCACCTGCACATATTTTATGTCGTCAAACTAAAATGTCCTCACTGGAATATAAATCAAGAACAATTTCAGAAGCATAGATATTGATGATGTGAAACCACCTCCTGGGAGTCTGTAAGATTTACTGCTTGGTGACTCACAGGCCAATACGAGGAGCAACAACTGTAAATCACTGAGGCAAGTTCACTTTTTAGGTGGACACAGGTCCGTGTATAGTTGCAATCAGGAGGAATATATGGAGGTTAGGGTTAGGGTTATGGAGGGCTATGGAGGGTTATCTAACCCATCCCTACAGATACACACTATTTTCATGTTTCCGTGGTATTTAGAATAGTTGACGACACTTCCCTTTTACTGCCTTTGCAGCAAGCGAGCCCACATCTATCAGTGGAGAGTCGAGAGGTCTTGCTCTGTTGGTTAGGGTTGGCCGTCTGAGGGTGTCAGCTGTTTCCTGCTCTCTATTGGTTGGGTGCTTTTAGAACTCTAGTCTGTCCTCTTCAACATCTGCTGTGTTCAGCACTTCAGACTGAAATTACCGAAGGACTAACACAAACTGATATTTAGCTAAATTAAGACACAAATGTGTTTTGATTGTGTAAATCAATTGTGTAATTGTCTCCCTAACCTCTTTCAACTTTCTATAAATGCATTCCCCTAACTTAAGGCTCATTGGGATTTGATCATCACAAATTTATCTTTCAAATGAGCAAAGAGCCCAGGATGTGGAAAAATAATGTTGTGGAATATTTGAATAAATGTGGAGAATTTTGATAAACTGCTATAAAATTTAAAGTCTGATGTCCACTTGACACAAATCCAATAATTCAGCACATTGATTTGTTTACAGTCCTTGAGCTTGCTAACAAAACAGGAAGCCCTGCTCACATAATTATTTTAGCATGAAACAGAACAAAGGTTGGTTTATTAACAACTACCTCTTATGTTAATTTGGTAAAAAATATTGCATTCAGGACACAGCTGAGCAGTTTGAAAAAGCTATAACGAAGACAATATTTCAAATCACCTCTGCTTATGCTGCCATAACTGCAGTAAAATATATCATATGAAATACATTAACACAAAGGAAAGATTTTACTTAGTAAAACCCAAATGAACTATAGGGATAAGGAGAGGTGGAAGTGTGAACCGTACGGCAGCCAAGTGGAAGGTTAAAACTGGTGTTTACTGCATGTGGGCTAACTTCAAGTTACTACCAGGATCTGACAAGGAATGAACAGCAAAGCAGAGCTTTTATCGAGGCTTCAGATGATTGCTGAAGTTCCAGCTGGAGTGTCCAGTCAGAGGGACAATATGAAGAAATAGAAGGCATGGGGGCAGATATGACAAAAACAAATCCACCACAACAAGTTTCTTCACGTAGAGAGGAACTCTATATGAGCATTATCTTACACCGATTATAAGTTTCCAAACAGCATGTGACTTTTATCCTATTGCACATTTGAATGAGCTATTCATGGTTGCCAGTCACGTGACTCGCGCTGACCCCCGGAGGGCAAAAAAAAACGGGTCCAAGATGGCGGCTGCCAGGATGACAGCATACAAAAGTACGGACAGTTATAAGTTGTTTTTTTTTTTTCAATCTGGATGGGTGAGTGCTACCGTTAGCTAACGTTGATATGGGTTGTTAGTGTCATTTCACTTCTGGGGCAGTAGTGACAATCCATTCATATTTTGGTTAGGTTAAAACATCAATCTAATCCAAACTTTCTCTCTCCCAAATGTCAGGTAAACCATTCCTACAGTTTAAATGGTCCACAGTCGACAGCTTGGGTTGCTGTGGAGAAAGAGGGATTGGTGTGATTTGGCCCCTGCCCCTGTATGGCAGGTTTGGGGGAAGTGTGTTCACATGTATGTGCCATACTCTACGCTTTACTAGCAGCTGTGCACAAACCTTACCTTTGATGAAATATGCACTGCAAAGACGTGTGTACTTCGATGGTCGCCATTCTTTGCCCTCCCCAGGGACGGAGGCACTCATAAGCACATATCCTAGGGCGACCATATTTTGATTTCCAAAAAAAGAGGGCACTCGGCCCGGCCACAAGATAGCCTACTTAAATGATAGTCGCAGTTTACTCAAAGATTCCTTATGTATGGATAGAATATTTTGTTATGATACAAAATAATTTTTCTTAAAGACAGAAATTCAGATAGGCTTCTCAGTGCAACTGAACATGCTTTAGTATGCCTCTATATATATATATGTAAAATCTCTGGAATAAAATAGTGATAGAAATATTGTTGCTTCTGTGTTTCCATATGAACTGTGAGGTCCCCAGCACCTTTATTGGACACAGACACATATGTACCAGCACTCAGCCTCCCATATGTCCCGACCTGGTCGGTAAACTGGGATTTTAATCTGTGAATGTGCATTGGCGCTTCTGCATCTTGAACGCTTCAGCTGCACCGCCGGCGTCTGCTGCTTTCTTGTTGTGAGTTTTGGAGATCCGCCCACAGGTCAGCCTCTCCGGGATTACGTCACACACGCTAAGCTAAACAAAGACAACTGGAGGGGGGGGGCACACACCCCAGCCGGGACATAGAAAGTGGCCATGTCCGGGGAAAAGAGGACGTTTGGCCAGCCTAGCCTATCCACAATCTCCTGCTCTCCGGGTTTTCTTTCTCAGACGGGATTCTGTTAAAGCACAAGCCAGGCTAGTCTCCACGTCGATTAGTTTAAAAAAAAAAAAAAAGGTTTCTGGCAGGCATCGGACAGGGAGAGGAAGTAGCGTCTTTTGCCCTCCAGGGGGGCGTTCCCACCATAGCGTGACGTCACGTGAAAACTGAATTCAGGGTCTGACGAACTTCTTCCTCTGCCAGGATGGAAATAAAAATTATTGAATTACTAATTGGATTATAAAATACATCTAAAGATTGGATTCTGGGTCATGCTGGTCACTGTTGCAGGAGGAATAAATCCACTATGCAGAATTAGATTTGTAATGATGGTGGAAGTATATAAGAATATATAAGTAACACATTGTTGGGTTTGATGATTTATTTTTTGTCTGTAAAGTAAGTGGGCTGAAACACCCCAAAAAGTTAAAGTTTAAATTCTTGAGGCTTGAATAATTTGTTTTGTTCCAAATATCTCTATGAACAACCTAATTTTGAAACATTTGAACAACAAAGATTGTGATGCAATGACAATTTCTTTAAAATTAAGAAGATTTATGAATACTGCTCTTTTGGATGGCCCTGTGATGGACTGACGACCAGATCGGTACCAATATACTGATGGAACATAGTTATATCTGAAATATTGGTTTGTCAAAGTAATGACAGTGAAATGTCAGAAAATAGCAAATCATGAATTCTTGCTAGGCAACAGAATCTCCAAATCATTATTTTCAGATGTGTAGTTTTGTCCAACCAGCAGTCACATCCAGTACACTTTTCTCAATTGCAAAGAAAGCATCAAATTCACACCTTCAATAAACGCCTGATAATTTTACTCATTGTTTCCCATCACCTTAATCGCCTTTTGCATTTATTTCTTGGTTTTTAATCCACTCATCGTCATATGGTCTGAAATATCTACTGGTCACACTCTCCTTTAATCCTGTGCGAGGGTTTCTCCTCCTCTCCTACTGTTTGTCGTGCTAGTCTTACCATGATCTCTCTGTGTTCTTGGTCCAGGTGCTGCCATCGACCCCTGTCGAGGAGCTAACAGCGCCCATGCCTTCCCTGGATGTCCCTGTTCTGCAGTCATTATTTCACCCAAACTGCGTCAAAGACCTTCTCACCTCGGTCAGTGTCTCACTGTGTGACTCTGCTCCAGGGTCCTATTTAGCCTAGACCCACACAGAAACCTAGACAGAAAACTGGGGCGTATCTGCTTCACCCACAACAGAAATAAATCATAAAATCTCATGAAAATAACAGCACAGCCATTCCTTTTTACCGGGAGGTGTTTCTGTATCCTTACCTTATAATAAATCACTCTTTACGGCGCTTTGTAATGGCCTCTAGTGAGCTGCTATATATAGACCTGGAGCAGAGGTGACCACTGAAGCATAGAGGGCAAGAGACAATGTTCCCTCAGTTATAAGACTGGGTCCTAGACATTCACCAGAACATCAAGGTGTATATACCTTCTGTCCACTTTTTCTATCACACACATAGTGAAACACACTATTAGACACAGAAACACAAAGACAGTGTCCCCCCCCCCCCCACACACACACACACACGTACGTACACACACCCTATCCTGTCTCATATAACACAGTGTGAATTTTTCCACCCCCATTAGGAGAGGTCGTAACTATAGGGTTCCTTCTGATATGTGGGGTAACATTGGAAAGCACACACCACACGGTGTCAAAGATACACAGTGTACACACAGAGACGCACAAACACACACACATACACATAGGCACATATGCACGGATCCCGCTCTGTGTCCAGGTCATTCATTAGGTCAGGGAGTCTCATGAAAGATGGTGACTTTCTGTTGGCAGCATCCCAAACCTGCTTTCTCCGTTGGTCCGTGCAATGACCTGTTACCAGAGGATACCTGCAGTGCTGCAGGAAAATGCAGAGTTCTTCAGAGTCATTTGTTTAAGTTCGCCCCCTGTGTCTGCATATGTGAATATGCTTTGGATTTTCGTTGCCTGTCCAAAAAACAAATTAAAATTTGTTCTGAGATTATTGGCCCAGGCAATCTCCTGAACCTTTGCGTGTTCTACATGGAGAATACAAACTGGTGCCCCACATGCGGTGCTTTAGTGTCCCAAAATTCTCAAAAAAGTGCAATAGACTGATCCTGTCCTGACCTATCCTGGTGCTAAAGTGAAGTCCTACCCAGTGGATATGTTTGTCATAATGTGTTCCATGTTTGTTGGTTGTTTTGTTGGTTGTATTGTATTTGTAGCCTCACATTGTGCGACTAATTTTGAGTGCTTCTTGGATGCAAAAATATTTTTAGCCCCTGCTACCAAAATAAAGTGGTGTGATGTCCTTACGTACCAATCGTATTGTAATGTATCATATTGTATTTATTATTTATTGCTTTGCATCCTCTGATACAGTGTTCACGTGAGGTATTCACTTCTTGCATGTTTTCCCTTTTTAGTGATTTTAAAAATAGATTCACAGTCAATACAGTTTGTCTTTTTGCCAAAAAATTGCAAAAAACTCTTTCATGTTTAGTGAAAGTAGATTTACAAAGTATTTGACAAAGTAATGCAAATAAAAAAAATATATATATAAAATAAGAAATTGCTCAAAATTGTGCCCTCTTCAAGTCTGGGCACTGCAATTTTACACCATTTGATCTTACAAAAGTGCACACACTGTCAGGATGTCACGAAAGCCCCTTTTTAAGTCTCGCCTTGAATTCTCAGGTGGATGAGTGATAGACTTTGACTCCGTCTCTCCAGAACATCAACCTTGTTATATTTAAACCATTTCCATGTAATTTTCATTGCATGCTCTGAATAATTGTCTTCCTGGAAAGTAACTCCCAGAGTCACAGTTCCCATGAAGACTGAATCAGATTGTCCTCCAGGGTTTGCGTGTGTTTGTCAGATCCAGTAAGGCCAGCTAAGTTCTGGTTTTATTTTTGTTCACTTACCTTTTGTCTTGTTCAAGGTCCTGTAACTTTCCTCCCTCCTATGAGATTACCTGCTCCTCCCTTCATGAGTCTCACATGTGTCAAAATGTCTCCCTGTCCTGTAGCGTTTAGTGTGTTTGTTGGTGCTCATTCAACAACAGGCTATCTTTGTCCCTCCTTGGCAGAGTTCCAGCATTATTCTCTGTGTAGTTTCTGATCGTGGCAAACCCTTTTTTTGTTATTAATTCATTAATTCATTAATTTATTTATTTTTTGAGGCAACCTTTTGCCTAGTGAGTGCCTATGGGCTAAACCTTGGGTCAGTAAAGACCTGTAGCCTATCTTTGAGTTCAGCATATGTTGTCCGTTATTTGAGCTCGTCTCTCTGCTTGATATTTTGCTGCATTAATTTGATCTTCTACCTTTCAAAGCCTTCGAGGACTAGTCACTCGGTTTGTGAGGGTGGGAGGCTTTCACATCTGCCATATTTGTTCAATTTCTTAATTATGGATTTTAAAAAAAAGTCCAGAGGATGTTCACTGACTTGGAATATAATTTTGCATCCATCGGCTGACGTGTACTTTCCAATAAGGTTTTCCCTGATTTAGATGGAATGGGTTTTTTTTTTTTTTTTGCCTTTGTGCTGTATTTGTAGCCAGGAATACTGATTAAGCAGTGGCTGAACCTGTCAGACACATGTGTCTTTCCTATATCACTTGCTACACGTTCACTGCACTCAGGTAGTCTCCCATTTCATTTGCTCAATTGGCTGCACCTCTGGTGAATAATGTCAGTAGGTAAGTATTTATGCGATCACTTATTTTGCAGTATATATTTTAAATTAATTGGCATTACTTTGGAGAAATCAGTTGTCAGTGTTCTGAATGGTGATATTGGACGGGGAAAAGAACTCACATCAGACTGTCTGGAAGACTTTTGACAAATTTCTGCATACGGTTGTGATTTTCGTGGCATGTGATTATGGAATTATTTATTTCACGAAGGAAAGGACTGTGAGATAATTATACATTTCAACGTGTGTCTCTCTGGAGTTCTAGTAAGAACAAGCCATCTCGTCTGACCTGGCTGTTTTGAGTTAAGCCAGACCAACTAAAGAAAGTGGACTAGTAAAATATACTGGTTAATGTAAATGGTGGTAAGTCAGTGCTGAAATGAGCAGAATAGGAGCAGAGCTTCAGCCTGATACAGTGATGTTATGGCCTCCTGACACCCAACAGTATTTTTCTTGCGTTGTGGTTGCTAGCTCAGTGACAGAACGACAACTTGATGTCGAGGGAATGATAGTCAAGTCAAAAACCACCAAAAAAGAAGAATGAGAAGGAATGGATGGTACAGTAGATGTGAACGCCCTGTGGATTTCATTCTTACATCACAAAGTTAAAAAAGCACTCAGCCTATTGACTGAACTGAACCTGTGCTCCATTTATTTCCTTGTGGATTTAGCATTTTAATTCTTTTCGCAGTATATATGTAGCACCTTTGCCTACTGTACAATTAAAAAAAAAATAAAAATAAACGGCCAGTAGTACAGGTGTTTCAGTGGTTAGCGCACATGCTATGTTATAGTAGCATCTCTCTCAACGTCCTGTTGGTCTCTTTGCCACTTATTGTCGAAAGAATGACACAAAAAGCCCAAAAGAAATAAAAAAAATTATGGCCATCTACCTTCATAAAGTTAAAGAGTTGTTCAACTCAGAATTTGTTTTGAACTTGTTCGATTGATAAAGATGTTGCTGCATTCCTAGAACTAATTTTATGCATCTTGGTTTTCAAATTGTTATCAATGCCGCTCGAAAGATGGAAGAAAACAAAAAGGAAAATCCCCTTGGTACAAAGAAAAAGAAGAAATAATAGCGAATGAATGAGTGAATTTCCATTTAAAAGGTTTCCACATCCTGTTGCTGCCTACATGCTGTGTTCTCAGTAAACAAACCCAGAGGACCCAAATTTTCATATACATAATTTATTTATCACTGTCTTTGTCAGTCAGCTACAAACATAATGAAGCCTGGTACCTCCTCTCTGAGACAGACATGTGGATGGAGAGCTCTACACCAGATCTACACAGAATAATTTTTAGGGCCAAGTGTCCAAAAAAAAAAAAAAAAAGTAAAAAACAAAAACAGCCAAATCAAAAGAATATTTGCATTGAACACATGAATGCTTTTATGCAAAGACAATATTTTAAAAAAATGGGATCACTAAAAATGAATCCCAGAGAATTTCTCATTCTTCTACAGTAATAGTAAATGAAATAGAAAGTGAAAGTGGAGCACAGACACCTCTCTGTCGCTATGAAATCATTAGGATGGCCCAGAGATATGAGCCATAATACTGCACATCAGAAGGGTCAGCATGTCAGTGCTTTAAGCCTGAAAAAACCGCAGGGCATCCTTATAATGTAAACAGATGATTTGTGGAAATGTGATTGCAATTGCTTCAATGCTTCCTCCACTGGAAATGACAAGGGTTAGATTTTAAAGGCCAAGCTGTTAACTACAAAGTTGATTTTAAGGGTTGACTGTGCCTCTGAGTAACTTTGAATATTTTGTGTGTGTAGAAGCTGCCATTACATTTTGGATCCCAACTGTTTAAAAAAGTACAATTCAACAAAAAGTGACCAGGATTTGTGTTGAATTCGTTGTGAAGGCAAACTGCCCACCAGGAAAATGATGGTTAGTCATGTCAATGTAATTTTAAATCATTGAAAATATATGCAGGTTTTTGTTTTGTTTTGTTTTTTGAAGATTTCTTCCTCTTTCCAGATTTCGACTATTTTCTGTATATCTGTGTTGGTGGTTAAAATGTTATGTATGACACTAGGAACCATCATTTTCACACACATAAAAAAACATCCTTGCAGTACATTTTTAATATGCGATGTTAGGAAAAAATTAATTGCTAAAAACAACAGATGTTACAATGCTGTTTCGAATGCTGCCAATATCCTTATGGCTATTCCAGAGTCTCGACCTCAGGAATAGTTTTAAATTAATGTCCGGTCAAGTATGTTCACATTTCTTCAGCACTCTTTTGTCATTGGAGAGCTATATTTCTTAATTTGCTTTCTAAACAATGTTACGAACCATCAATATCACTTATATCCAGGAGGAATATTGACATTTTTATTAAAGCAAGTGAGGAAACGCCTTCAATTTTTTAATGGCCAGGGCCGACTTTCCAACTGAACTATTGTGAATGACAATTTAGATAAAGTTCTTTTTGAGTTTTTCAGCAGAAAGGGAAAGGGAAAAAAAATGTCAAAGAAGACAGACACTTCTATACGAAGCCTCCTTTCTGTCACAGTTTTATGAGCTGAGGTACTTCATCATTTGTCAAAAATTCAAAAACCTTTCCAGACCTTTCCTAGGATCATCAAAATCATCATTGCCCTGCCATTTACAATCTCTCTATATATACGTACATGTATACATGACTCTTTCTTCTTCCAAAGTGGCACATCTAGGTTTCAAACCTTGATCTAAATGATCCCCCCACCTGTGTCTAGTTGCCGTCCAAGCAGTCAGACTCCACAGGTAAATTGTACAAATATCCAAGTTATGTTGCCTTCTTAGCCAAACCAGGAACGTGGATGAAGGGCAGTCAGCTGATCTGTAACCCTAACCCTCCAAGACTTTGTCCAGAGCAAACTAGCTAAACATCTGTTGGAGAAGTTGGCATGAAATTTGGTACAGACAATCATAGTGCACAGAGGCCAAGGTCCTAAGAACTCTGATGAGCCCCTGATGTTTCATATAGCAGCAGTAGCAGCAAACAAAAACTTCTCCTGGTCCAACACTGCATGAGAATATGTTAGAATCTCCTGTCTAAATCCTCGACAGCCTTAGCTGGCTGCGTTTAATGGTTACATAGCACATTAAAATGACGGAATTGGCATGCATTTCAGCTGCGCAGAAGCTAGCAGTAGTAAAGTAGTGAAAATCTGAAAAACGAAACGGTTACTGTCAAGCTCAGCTGATCTGAGATATCGTATGTCCTCATGGTTTACAAGATGAACTGTCTTCAGCTGTCGACCTCAGGCCTAACTGTACAGTTTTACCTCTGTGGTTGTAAAGAACGAATAAACTTTCACCATTTTCTTTTTCCAACTATGTCCTCTTCTGTTGTGGAAGCATCTCTGCTGTGTGTGCATTTAATGTACTGTATACTGTACTGTACACACACATTTTTCTGTATTCAGCACCTGTCCCACCAAGGTCTGGTGAATGTGCACATGACCACTCATACCTGGTGAGCACTTCAACCCATGCTCCCATGGCTACCACTACATGTCTTGTGTACTTCACCAGCCTCTTCTGATTTATTAAAGTGCCATTGAGTGGAAGCTTTTAGTGCAGCCATGAGCGTATCCAATTTCAGCCCATCAGGGCAGAGGAAATCAAACACACCAGGAGCTTCCTCCATCCACAGACCTGACCAGTTTGTAGCTACTACTGGATATTCCAGACAAAAGTTACTTCCTAACACTGAGTATGGTCATCTGCAGACACTCTTCCTTCAGAGCCACCAGCTCTGTCTTGTAACTGCTTGTCTTGCCTCCCTCAGCATAAACACAAGGCTGCTTCTTTGTGGATAGTGGTGTTTCCATGGTCACTGAGCCAGCATTCAGTATGTCAGCGTGTGATGGTAAGGAAGAGGAGCTCTTGCTGCAGGCCACAGACAGTAATGCTGAGAGGGCTCGACCAACATCGTGGCGAGCCCCCTCATTGACGAAACAGTACAGAATGGGGTCAGCAACACAGTTGAGGCTGGTCAGAGCAAGCGATACGTGATAGGCTGCAAACAAGCTCTCCTCGGAGCTACAGTCACATGGCTTCCTGAGAAACATGACACTCCGTACCAGGAGGAGGATGTGATACGGTCCAAAGCAGAGCAAAACAATCAGGATCAAACTCAAAGCCAACCGCTGAATTTTGGCCTTCTCTTGACGTTCTGTTGAGACATTGCAGCGAACCGCTGCCAGGATCCCACGGTAGCCAACCAGCATAGCTGTCCAGGGAGCGAGGAAGCCCAGAAATGTCCTATACAGGTTCATCCCTGCCACCCAGTCCTGCATGGGATACTTCTCAAAGCAGAAAGTGTGGTTGAACCGATCCTGGAAGAGCTCGTCGTGGAAGAGAGGAGCAGAGTTGGCTACGATCTCAATAATCCACACCATGGCACTAACCAAAACAGCTGCAGGAGAGATGACAGAGAAATGCTCAAGTTAATGGTGACTTTCATGCCTTCAGCCTCTGAAAATACTATTAACTATTAACTATTATAACTATTATATATATAAAAAAAACAAAAAAAAACTAAACCTATAAGATAGTATAAGTTTACTTTATGAAATGGGTTCTTATTTTGTGTTTCCAGAAATGTTAGTCTGGGCTCAAGGCACACATCAATAGATTTTGGAAAAACTAAAGACTTTAGCAGGCATCCTTGTTTTTGTAGTTAATATAGAAACTTCCTTTGACACAGACTTTCCTGTTCAGATTTGGCAGATATGACAAAGTGGGCTTCCCCCAGTTTTTGAAATAGCATGTGTAAATCAAACCCAATTTCTCAATCATGTAAAAACAGGATGTCTGATTTTACAGCACTGCAATTGTTGAAAAGTTAGTCACCCTTTCTCCCAATTGTTTAATTTTTTTAAAAATAAATCAAACCAGTTCTTTGTCACATTTCGAGCACGTAGGTCCTACACACCTGTTTTGATCCGTCGGACCTTGGCAAAGCGCAGAGGATATGCCACGGCCAGGTACCTGTCAAGCGATATACAGCAGAGGAAGGCGATGCTGACGTAGATATTAGTGTAGAAGATGAACCCAAACAGCTTGCAGCTCCCCTGACCGTGGATCCAGTCATCGTGCTGGAGGAAGTAGTCGATCCACAGAGGAAGAGTGGCAATGTAGAGGAGGTCAGCCACCGACAGGTTGATCAGGTAGATGCCTAGCTCATTGCGTTGGCGCACCTTGAGGGCAGAGAGTGATGAATTCGGTGACGGAACGAGAGACGAAGGGAGGAAGCAAGAGAGGAAAGTTGAGGATTTAGGGAAGGCCGTTGGATAAAGATTTGAAGTTAGAGGAGAAAATGGATGGCGTCAGTATAAACGTTCTGTGTGTTCCTGTAGTTTCTCTATGTTTGGATTTTTT
Organism: Echeneis naucrates; assembly: GCF_900963305.1. Classification (NCBI taxonomy): domain Eukaryota; kingdom Metazoa; phylum Chordata; class Actinopteri; order Carangiformes; family Echeneidae; genus Echeneis; species Echeneis naucrates. Next base: position 4,673,815 of record NC_042523.1, read on the forward strand.
TCTTTAGTGCTTCATACTCAGAAATTGCTATGGCTAAAAAACAAAGAACGGCAAGGACACGTGTGACCACAACAGAGGGTTTTAAATTAAAAAGAAAGAAATTGTAGTCCAGATACCAGCGCAGTTTTATACATTTTTGATATTACGCATTACATAGTTTTGCAAGACATCCACAGTACATGAACAGCAAGCTTACATTGCTGAATCAGCGTTTTTTCATCAGAACAAATTTCATGTAGAAATTTTGAAATGTGGCACCAAGGCTGAGATGGAAGCTACACAAAAGGCTAATGTCAAAATACCACCCGACATTTGTGGAAATCTAAGCCAGGGATCTTGCTTAAATGGAAAGTCCATGTCAATCACTCCAAAGTAAACTGATAGTCTGTGCGAAATAGTGGAAGTGATCGGACATGTTACTTATATAATACAAGCCACCTCTGATAACAGAGGTGCAGTCCTGTTTGTTTACCACAATGACACAGATAAATCAGATAATGTTCATAATTTCTCTTTATCTCAGTACCTACACGCCCATTCTGACTGTGATTGATACCATGGTTTTGGGAGCAATATTTCGATATGTGTGAGTGTGTTGTGTGTGTGTCCTCCTCACCTGCATGTAGGCAGCCCAGAGGGCCATGCAGTTAGTGGGCAGCCCCAGAACGATGACTATGATGTACAGAGTCGGCTGGAAGAACTGGTCCACCTTACTGTCCACATCACAGAACGAGATGTTGCACATTGTCCTGCGTGGAACACTGAGTGTGCGATTGTGTGTGCAGGTGTGGAATGTGTGTTCAGCAGCTCTCAGCTCTGCATGTCTCCCTGTAGCTTCATTATATTGGCGCTCCAGATGTTAGACAGTGACATGGCAACTCTGGCCGCATGCTCAGCTACCATACTCCAGTGCAAGACGGAAAGACTGGCACAGACACAACTATCATTTCCTGGGCATGTCATTGTCCCTGTTTGTCAAAGTGCTTGTCCTCCTTGATCAAGGACCTTGATGTGTCATGATCCCCTTTCACACTTTAAAGCCCCTGAGTGCCTCCTTATGAAAGAAAGGAAGGATAAAATCTGTTGAAATGAATGCTACCTTATCAACACTGTGCCAGGCCTCCTGCACCTGCACAGGACCTCATCAATCTTTTAGAGTTTTAAAGGCCTGCCAGGTCCACTGTGGGTGGGAGAGGCCGAACATCAGTGTGTGTATCTTTGTGGAAGTGTGTCTCAGGGCCCTGATAACACACACAGCTCTTCTAGGAAGTTCACAGTAAAAGCTGGGAATTACTGTACAGAGCGCTTTGTTCATCAGTTTAGCCCGAACTCTTTGACATCTGTAAGAGAGAGAGACAGAGAGAGAGAATTCTTTATAATTACTGTACAAATAAGGCAACGGAAAAAAATTGCTCCGTTATCATTGTTTACATCAGTTAGTGAAGTTACCAAAAATACTGGCAGCCTTACACTTCTGTCATATAATGCACGACTTCTCAAAGAAAGCACTGAATTAATTACATCTGTACATTTTGCTTGCATTTTACTGTGCTCATGGTCTTGATTCTCTCTCCACCCCCCACCCCCCGAGTCTGGTTCTGTACTTGGTCATGATGGAAATTGTTGGGTCCCCCAATGTGTAAAGTGTTTGAATGACCTCTGTCATGGCACTACATAGATCAAATTTGAGTTGATTTGACATACAATGTGCCATACAATACACTAAATTTGTTCCAGCTCCACATCAGAGCTGAATCATTCAAATCATTGTTTTGTAAACCATTTTATAGACTTATTGACTTGATATCTGTGGAATTTCTTAAGGAAGAATTTCTATATCTTAGAATTTGAATAATATTCTGTGACACATAATGGTCCTACCAGTCAAGAATGAAGGAACAGAAACAGAAAATCCACGAAGAATGCACTATGTCCTCACTTTACTGTGTTTGGCTTGTCAGAGCTGTCCTTACACCACACTTTGTGTTTCAGGTTCATTTCCAAGGAATTATTTGATGAGCTCTGCCTCTAATCCACATACCCTTTTAATAGACCACAATCTCCTGTCATAAGACTTGGAGATACACTGCATCTGGTTTCGTTATTTGAAGTGAAAGGAATCTCTTGTGGTGAAAACACAACTGCCTGACTTGAACACACCCGCAACACATACAAACCATTTTCTGCTATGTTGAATTCTGCTGCCTCAAACATCCCTGAAAATGTGTGAAAGAAAACATATCAGTTGATGGAGTGACAGAGGGATGGAAGAAAGAGGCAGTGAGAACAGAACATGCTGGCCAAACAATCAGACACAAAAAACCTTTCAAAGAGTGCAAGCTGGGAGTCCAGGACATATGATAAACATTAGGTAAACTTTCATGTAAACATGACCTGAATGTACATGTGGAAAGATACAGAGAGATTACAGGGCGGGAGCTCAGTTTCCGTTTCACTCCTCAATATATCACTTTCCACTCCGAGTTCAGCTTGTTTATACATCTTGGACTGCTTTGGTTATTTGCATACGGCTGATACGAGTCTACATATGTTTTCAATCCCTTTACTGAAATATGTTCTCAAGCGCTGGGAAACACCTTCCTTTAGTTTAGTACTACATCCTGAAGTACACACTAAACATCTCACGGAAATCGAATGGTGCAGACTGCCAGGAATCAACCTCCAACAGATCAGCTAAATTATGGCACATGATGCAGTTAAAAGCGTGAAGCATGAAGGACAGAAATTATTGGCCTGATCTCACAGTCCATGATCTATGTCATTAACTGGTTGGACTGGATCATATGTTGACCTTATGACTAAAACAAATATTGGCTAATTCTGATTCTCTAAACAGTAGGCAAGATAGATTTGTCTTGACTTCCTGGTTGAAAGTCCAAGGAAGAGGCGTCAGAGGAGTCTGTCATCACACAACAAATAGAGATTTGTGAAGGAAACAGCTTCAGTCAGTGATAATGTGAGAGTCACTGGTGTGGAACAGCGATATTAGATTGAGCTGACCCAGTGCTACAATCACATGCACAAGCACAAACACATGAGGCCCAAGTGAGGTCATTCCTACAGCGACCTTGTCACATAAGTCTTTGTTGGGGGAAACACCCATGTTGATAAGATGAACTGCAGCTTGACCATATTTCTGCTGTACTCTGTTGTCACCACCACAGGAGGTTACCAGCCGATGATCGATCCAACACCTCCCCAGAAAGGCTTGCAAGTACTGTAAGCATTCCACAACAGTAACTGGCTCTGTAGCAAGTTTCAAAGCCCTTAGAGATAAATTGACAAATATCTGCAAAAGTGCTTTTTTTTTTTTCCATTTATGCGTTAGCTGTCACAGGTTTGGCAGGACCCAAGAGCAGCACAACGGCAGGAGCGTAAATATAAAAAAGTCTTTATTTAAATACGCGCAACAACTGAGTAACTATCGACAAGAATTTTCTTCATGTTCAGAGCTCACTTTTCATTCCTGTCGGGATGTGAACCCAGATCTCTGGAATGACAAGCAAGAACACAGTCTCGAAAGAGGTAGCGAGCAACTCCTCCCCAGAGAACCAGAGTGACCTGAGCCGGGAGACACACGGGCAGAACTTACAGTCAAGGATGAAAGGCAGGTCAAGTTACCAGGGCAGAGACGGCGTTTTGGGATCGCCTCCCACATGCTCTAAAAAGAACAATAGAGAGGCCTACATGTCCCTCCTGAAGCCTGAGCCAGAGTTGTCCGCCTGTTTGAAAATGGCGCCACGACCCCAGGATCCACTCCTAGGGTGTGGTTCTGAGTTTGAACTGGAGGACATTGGCTAGACGCCTGCGCCCTCAGCAGGAGTCCCCGGTGACGTCACACAGGTAATAAAGACACTTCGTGGCTCTCCATCTTCGCTTTTTCGTCTTAATGCCAAAGGGAGCAACACCAAACATTTGGATTATGACACCACAAAATCCTGGGTCACAGTCTTCAACTCGTGGGACGAGCATAGACTGCGGTGTTTTCCTTTTTGTTTGTTTTCTCTTCCTAAAACTCAGCGTGGACCGTGGACTCATCAAGTCGCCGTTATCTGAGGATAACACGGACTGCTCAACCGAAATGAAGAACACGTTGCGGACACTCGGAACGGAACCCTCTCTCTCTTTAACTTCCTCCTCTGGAGGAGCAGAGCAACCAATGTAAGAAGCTTCAGGTCTGGGCAGAGACAATTAAAATAGTGTGCATTGCAATTTGTTTTACCGTGTCTTGTGTTTATTTGGGGATTCAGATTATCTGTTTGCTTTGTTTTTTTTCCCCTAAATCCCATAAATTGCAAAAGCGATTGGTGCTACAGATCTCGTGTTGTCCGTCATGTGTCAATGATTGCACTAAATCACTAGTTAAAGTACCAATACCTGACCCGTGAACTCCGTAACAATCAACAATCAACGACCTATTTCTCTTTCCTTTTCCGCCCCTCACACACATTCACATGCGGCGACCAGCCATCATCATGGTTCCGACGGGTGCGTGATCGACATCACCCCGTCGCCATCTTGGCTCCGACGACTGTGTAACCGACATCATTCTGTCGCCATTTTGGCCATTGCAGACGTCACTCATGTGACTCCCCAGCCATCTTTACTGCTCACACACACTCCCACACGCTCACACATTCCTTCTCCCTCCTCCTACACGCACACACACACACCCCAAAATCCATAGATAGACTGGTGCCATTGCGGTTGCTGTTGTGATTGTCATTGCTATCGCTGTTTATTAGTGTTGCTGCATATGATCTTACTATTGTTACCGCTATAGCTATCACCATCGCTAAGGCTATCATATTACTATCCCATTCTTATTACATGTGTTATCTGTTGTAGATTAGTAGCTGATGTGTGTCATTGAATAATCAAACAATAACAGCCATTTATCCAGAGTGATGTTATTTTGATTAATTATTGCTGTGAATAAATGCTGTTATATGTTAAACCGTCGTTTGCGATTATTGTGGCTATAATTGTGACAATTGCTGGACTTATTACAGCCAGTGCTCGGATTTACCAGTTTCATAATCATTGATATTAATTGCCAATCTCCAAATTACTCCTACTAGTGTACAACAGTGGCCAGGGGCAGAAGGCAGGTCAGGTTACCAGGGCAGAGATGAGGAAACGTGGTCAGGGGCAGAAGGCAGGTCAGGTTACCAGGGCACAGACGAGGAAATGTAGTCAGGCGGAGTCGATACCAGGAGAACAGTCCAGAAACGAGTGCTGGAGAGTAGTTCATGACACAACAACAATCTAGTGGTGTCTTTGAGGCTCTGGGCTGTTAAAATACCGGCTGACTGAAGTGTGGAGAGGAGCTTCAGCTGCGGACACCAGATTGTAACAGGTGAGGCGGGTGGTGAGTGAGTGTGGGCTGAGTATGACAGTTTGCCTTTGCTGGTCTGCTGCATGCTACAAAAACTGAGATTATAGTTGCATTCAGTATAGAGCACAGGTTTACCGTCTGCTTTACCGTCTTAATAACTGCAACAGTTCAGTGTGCGCAAGGTGCAAGAGTCAGACATGCCTCTGGCTCAAAATCCTCTCCACCTTCCCCATTTACTGCCATTAATATGTGGCAGGATAGGACAGGTCATTGGGTCCGCTGTGGTGTTTCCCCTGGCCCAATCACAGCGGGGGAGCACCCTATAAAGAGAGGCAGTGTCATTCTCTTGCCCTCTCTTGCTGCTGGGCTTTGGGGCATGCCACCTTCCGGCTTCCTCATTTCCTGTTTACAACATCCCACCGTTTGCAGGTAAGCATGCCTTGGGTGTGCTGCTGAAGCTGTGTTTTAGCTGTTTGGCTGGCACTTCATGTCTTTCACCATCTGACCTTACAACGCCCGCTCCCCGGTCCATCTGAGTGATCTCCCAAGACCTTGCAACTTCCTTGGGGGTGGACAGAAGGGTCAGACAGTATGTATGCCTAAAGGGCTTTGCCTCCTCTGGCCTCCACCTGTACAGCTTGTGTGTGTTTGTCCTAATGCAGCTCTGTTGTGTGAGTGATAGGGACTGTTAGCCCCAGTTGCTAACAAAGCCTTGAGCCCCGTCTGCTCTGCTTGGTGTGGTGCTGTGCTGCCCTGCTGCTGCCTTTCCCCACCACCGATTGCAGCCTTTATGGTTAGTGGGTCTGTACTCTGGAGCATGTTGTGTGTGTGTGTGTTTGTGTGTAAGTCTCCCAGTTGTGGGGTTGAGTAAATTTATTTTAATTTGATTGATTTTGTGTGGGATTTCTTTTTTTGTTTTTCTGGGTTTTCTTGGGGACTGTGCTTTGATTTATATAGTTTGATTCTATTCTGCCTTTGTTTGTTGTGTATTGTTGTATATTGTTTTGTTTTTTTCATTACTTGTGTTCATTTGTTGTTGTGTGCATTTGTGCTTTGTTCATTTTTGGTTTAGTCAACCCCACAAATTTTTCTTTCCCTTTCCAGTGCTGAGAGCCGCTGGTGGCGGTCCCTGGTGTCCCGGTGGAGGTTTCCCTTTTTGGTGCATCCCCCTTTTGGTTTTGTTTGATTTTCACTTATGATTGGGGTGCTTTGTTTTTCACTGAGATTCCTCACACCCCTCTCTGTGATTGACGTCCCCCCGACTGGTAAGCTTTGGCACTGATTGGTTTTCCCTATTTTGCCCTTTTAATAGTATGAGTGTATTTTTATGACCTCTTTTTAACGTGAACAGTATTGAGTTGCATAATAAACAAAGATATTTTTGTTAAATTGGAATTATGTCCTGTCCCTCAATCTAACAATCCCTACAGTGAAGCTCCCTTGGTGACGTTGTTGGTAAATTTGGTAAATTCATAACGTCTGGTACACCACTCTCGCTCGCCACAAATACAAATACAGAGGTACATTTGTATATACTCAATTGATTTGTGTCAGAACAAACTAAGTTTACCACAGTAATGTGTAAATGAGTATATAGGAGTGATGATGTTTTTTTTTTTTTTTTTTTTATCACAACAGATTTAATTACTTTCTATGATGTCAGTTCCATTTATTTCATGATTTCATTGTATGCTCATTTATTCGTGTGGGATTCATTTCCGGCAACAAAACAATTTCATGATGTTGCGCTTACTTAATGAAATCCCCCGAATCAGAGGGGGAAGCCATTTTTGATTTGCTCTCAACTTGTGTCTTCAGTCTAACTTGTGTCAAGTGACTCAGGTCATCCACCACCAGTGTTTGGCTAACACTACAAAAGCATTACATTACTCATAAAAGTTGTATATTCATTTTATTGCATTTATTCTAATTAAACTTTAAAAGGTTTTCTCATGGAAGAGTCTACTCTCAGTTTTAGGGATTCCCAAGTGGATAAGCTAGATGGATGGAGGGAGGGATGTAAGGAAACAAACAAAGATAATCTAAGAATGCCAGAAAGAACATACTGTACATTTAAATTCTGGCACAGGGAGAATATAGGAAAAGTGATTGATTTTACAACTTTATTTTGTCGTTTTTAACCAGAATGTTCCCCCAAAACCAACTCACGTAGTAATCTCAGTGCTGAGATGGTAAGGAAGGAAGAAAAGCAAAATTTATTATCATCCTAGTTTCACCCTGCATTAGGAGTAGAGAGCACGTCTGTCACCACTGAGCACCACAGTGTCCTCACTTCTTAATTAGACAAAACAGCAGGGCTGCATGCCAGTGACAAAACCGCAGCCACTCAGTCTCTTCACCTCTTATCTCTGCTTTCAGCGTGCAGATGGCCAATTTGATTGTGGCTGCCGTCTAACTACAGAGTGTAATCTAAGTCAAGCGTTGTACATCTAAGACTTCGGAATACAATCTGATTAGATATATCAAGTTAATATAACACAGAGTTCTTTCCCCACCTGCCGAAAAACTCATTTCTGTTATCTTTACACTTCTATTATCATTCACTTTCTGTGACAAAGAATGTGGTTTGTTCAGTCGGTTATAGATATTAATCTCCTAATGTTTGCATGCAATGGCCACACGTGAGCACACACACACACTTCTGTTGGAACACATGGAGTTTTTGAATTGCTTCTTGTTATTTTCAATTCAATCTGTGATTCCAGTTTTTTTTTTGTTTTTTTTTCCTGTTTTGTTTTCCCAAAGCTTGTGTCCAGTCCATCAGTGTTCCTGTGTGTCTGAATGTGGGTGAGTTCATATAGCTGTGACAGCCGAGTGACCTCGGGCACACAGGTCGACGGAGGAACAATCAGGTAAAGGGGGGTGGGGTTCGTTAGAAGGTGAACAAACGCAAACAGGTAGCAGGAGCTATCACCTTAAGGAACATTACCAGACACCGTTAAGTGGCAAAGGGTAAGTGAAATATAGAGTATCTCAGAGACCCAAAGGTAGGAATAAATGGCAAACCTAAAAAGATCTTTTATCGTTGTTTTTTGTCACACTGATGAGCAGAGACATGATGCTCTGACATCCACAGAGCAGCGTCAGTCACCCTTTACACAGCCGCAGAGTCTGCAGACTCTCTAAGTAAGGTTCTGCATCAAATATTTAAAGAAGATAGTAAATGTGTAAATAAATAAATATGCACACACATATATACTGTATATTTATTGCTGCTGCAGCTGCTTTTACAAAATTCATTACCCATACAGCTTTTCATCGCTCTTAGGCTTTGTTCTGGAACTCTAGTAACTCTGAGCCTTTTTTCCGATATGCTGTTTTCTCAGCGATTTAAAAAAAAAAAAAAAAAACTTAGAAACAATGAAACATTTAGAGAAACCAAATCCTGTGAGGTTGGCTAGGCGATCCATGTGAGCCATGCTTTCGGGGTAGTGACTGCTTTATTGTGACAGAGGTCCTGATGGCCCATTTCAATGCTCAGTTATTGGCTTTAAGCATTTCCTTTTAGAGCACTGACTGCTTTGATACTCTCACAGTATTAATATAGAACTTAGAGCAGCTTTATAATCAAAGAAGACATGGGCCTTTGTATTTTATGGGACTAACATAGGAGTGTATATATATATATATATATATAGATATAGATATTGTAACATATAAAGATAAGAAATAAAATCTAAATGGCTAAATGTTTTCATTGCTACCAAAAGTGCCACTAGAAAGTAAGGAAGTAAGGATGAAACTAAATATATATTAAAAACTGTAATTGGTGTAAATAAAACCTTAATTAATGAGCATTTTTACAGTCCTTGCATTAGCTTTTGAGAATTTTCTTTCCTCCAGCTCTTTCCAACAGTCACACTGTGCTGCTTGTGCATATGTCACAACTCATTTGCTAAAATGTTCTCTTTTTCTGTGTAAAAAATGTTAAGATGGTTTGAGGCTACAGTTCACAGCTGGAAAGACGTTCAAGGGGATTTATTATTAATTTGGAATTAAGAAGTTTGTGTGTGTGTGTGTGTGTTTGTGTGTGTGTGTCTGAACAATGGAGGCCTATGTGAACCTCTTATGTCCTGTCTAGTACACACAGCAATATCTGATCTGCTGCCAAAATAGATTAGGTCAAGGTCACCATGCAGACATTAGAGTGTGTGTCAGCATGCTAGCACACACACACATACACACTAAAATATACACACACGATGTAGTCTTTCCCTTTCTTTTACTTATAATTAACTCTCCCCTTATCTTTCCCTGTCCCTGTTGTTCAGACATTTGGCTCCCTCTAAGTCCAAGAACCAGACTCTGAACATCACAACTCAGTTGACACTTAAACACCTCGATCAACACACAATAAGAACTTGAGAAGCAACACTCAGGTCATACAGTCAGAGATTAAAATAATCTTTTTTATACATCACAGCTGCATTAAATGCCAAGGTTGAAATATGTGCGTCAACAACAGGCACAGTGAGATACTTTTTGGTTGAATAAAGTCATGTGACTTAGCGCCCAGAGTGAGCGAGAGATCAGTTAATCAGTGACTTAACAATACTATCCTATATGACTAAATGGTGTAAGACATCAATAAATATAGGGTTCACCATTATAACATGTTGTGTGTCTGTGTTTTTGACCTTTAAAGTGGAGGCAGGAGTTAATTCCACTTTGTTGTAACTGGGCTCTGATTGTGATGGTGATCAAATCCATCAGCTGTGATGATGTTGCACTCGACCAATGTAGAAACACGTATTGACGATTCTTACACTTTGAGTTGCAACTTTCTTGCCTTCTGTTATTGTCTTAAAATTTGAGATTGTAATTGAAGTGTGTGTGTGCGTGTGTGTGTGCATTTGAGTGTGTTTTGGCAGTGACCATGTGGCTGTTTTCTTAACATTCCTGTTGACAGTCAGGCAGTAGAAACAGGAAGACAGTAATGTTTCACTATCAGACATGTTGACACACCTTGTTTCTAACAACTCAGCCACTTCCAGGACACACACACACACACACACACACACACACACACACACATGCACAGACTGGAGTACATACTGAAGCACACACTGATATATAGGCTCACATACAGCTTGTTGTGAACAGATGACCTAAGGTTCTTCTTAATCAATTTTTTATTTCCTCTATTTCACCTTGTGCACTTCAAAGTCCCCCTTGCTCTCTTTGAGGACCAACAAGAGTTACTCCACAGTAACCAGCTGACTATCAATGACGCAGAGCTGCAGGGATTCTCTTGTTGACGTGTTTGTGCACCGCACTGTGCAGAGATTTTGGAAATCCCATTGCCATTTGCAATGTCAGAAATGTTTGTCAACAACACCTCTCCTGCAGTGTCATATATATTTAATTCAGCAAAAAAATAGCCCTCTTTGAATAGCGATATAATGAATCGGTTAAACATGAATTAATAGATTTTGTGTGTTTACCACTTCATTGGAGTCAAAGAAAATGTACTTCATAGATTAAAAGAATGAAGCAATCACACACAGGGACAGTGACAGTGACAGAGATGCTACTGTTCTACCAGCATTATGATATGGTTTTTTGTCTGTTGTCCTGACAACCAAGGACTCAACTTCCAGCAACATACAGATATATGTTACACCTTATCTTTGGTGACACAGTGCATCTCTCCCCCCTTCAGAGTGGTCTGTTTAGACCAAAACTAAAAGAGCTTATTTTCTTTTTAGTTGACATTTAGACGCAGCCAACAGCTTCAGTTACTATTCTCTGCTTCTGTGTTCTGTTTAATTTATACTGATGTTTAAAATCACCCTCCATGCACCAGGTGAGGGTTAGTACTTTAGATATCGATATATCAAGGTGTGAGGTTCATCTTATGCATATACATTTCCATTCATTTTCATGTTCCATCAGCCACCTGACTCTGACTCAACCGGCTAACAAAAGGAAAGTAAGCTGGGAGCGTGTAGATGCAAATAAGAGTGAGAGAAAAAAAACTTGCATCACTTTTTTCATATGTGGAAATGAGGTAGTAGTGCAAATATCTTACCCACAGTTCGACTGCTTCTCTGTTTTGGATCCTGTCTGTGGAAACAATTAATAGTTCATTTGTATATTCCAGCTGGTCCTGTTGGTTCCTTCCACAGAAGATGTTCAGACTGGTTCCCTATGATTTGACTCTTCCCCAGAGCAAAGGCATATTAACTAGTCATTAAAAATGGGGACTCGGACTGGCTATCTCATTGTCGGGACAAGTAGGAGGAGAGACGAAGGGTGTGTGTGTGTGTGGCGAAGACCCTCGGGTGATATCCCTTCCCAAAACATGATATTTCTACCCTGCCCAGAAGCCTTTAGTCTGGCTGTATTCTTGTAACACAATGATGGCAGTGGTGACTAGAATCAGAGAAAAACTGTACGTAGGCCTGTTTTATTTCCCTAAGAGACAGACTCACTAAAAGGGTTTTAAAGTGAGCAGCAAGCAGTCATTTCTGGCAGGAAGTTTGTCACTGCTTATTGCGTTTTATGCAATTAGCCTGACCAAATCTTTCACATCTGGGGACCCACTTGTATCCAGATCAGACACTATTTCTGTAAATGGTCAGTCTAGTGGGTGATGGACAGCGACAGTAAGTTCAGTCCTGTCTCCTTCCCCCCTCATATATCATACGCTTGAGGTCATACTGCTCATTCACTTCAGCAGAAATGTAGTGAGATGAACGAGCTTTTAAGGCGATGATATACTATTACGTAGAACGCAAACATTAATGGGAGGAAAGGACGGAGCCACCTGCATGGCTTTGCTTAGGCTACACTGGCAAAAGACACAAAGTTAATCTGCTCCATTTCTTTTCTTTTCTTTTCTTTTTTTTTTTTTTTTGCAACTGGATGCCTGACCAATTGCATCAGTCTGGCCAATGAAATTTGACCGGTTTCAATAACTAGTGTTGCTCATGGTTTTATCTGCTGCTATTTTTACCACCTGAATCAAATAAAGATTGATGTTGAGTTTCATCTTACTTCAAGTTCTCCTGTTATTCTCATCCCCTTTTGCGCTCTCTGTGTTACTGTAAGGTTAGAATGTAAATATATTATGAGCATTAGTTACTTTTTGGTCCTCGGACAGATGTGGTGGCTGTAGTACGTATGACTGGAGCAAAAGGAAAAGTGAGGTGACAAGTTTATGTGATACAGGAGAGCGGTATTCATTTCCCATCTGAAAATTGCACTATATGGTGTTATTGTTGTAACCATGACACCAAAGATTGTGAATTGTTCAGGAAGTGCAATTTTATCCCAAATCACCATTAAAAAAAAAAAAAAAAAACTACTTTAGTAAATGTGACCAAGGCATGACGATTATGATGGTAATCATGGTGATAAATTCACGTTTCTTACAACCGAGGTATGGCATAATGTCCACTAGGGGGGTATTATTCCATGAGAATCCTACGAGAAAGTTGACAAAGAGACCATATGGTTGTTCAGGATGGAACCTTCAAACTGACTGCAGTGCCTTGACCCATCTGTCAGCCTGCCAGCTGTTCAAGTATGAAGACATTTCTTCTCAAACGTGTGTGTTGGATGACAAGGCAGAATCATCAACAACCTCTGGGCATTAGGATTGAAGAAAAACCCCCAAATCTTCCAAATCGATCAAACAGATCCGCCATCAGGTACAGCCGATGTATATTTAGCCATTAACCATTATTTCCACACTGTCAGTTCGCCAACAGACCTCCCCTGATGGCGCCAGGCTTGTTTGTCGTCTACAGGAGTCTGGGCCAGCCTAATCAATGGTGGTGCAGTTTACTCAGAAACTTAATGGACAAGAAAACCCTTGAGTTTAGTAGATTTGCAACAGATTGTCCTTTGGGACTACGCTCGACGGTGCAATAAAACTAAGAGATGAGATGTGATGAGATAAAACATAATAAATAAAAATGAATGAATGAAATAATCTCTATGTGATACTGAGCTGCTACAGCAGCAACTGCTGTCACAATATTTCACTGTAAATCATACTATTAGCCACAACTAATGCAACGCAATAGAACACTTGAGCTGAGGTGATCGTTTTCACATTTCGTGTCACAGCCACCTGGTCAAGGTCATGCTTTTTTGAGCCTATTTTTAGGAAAGCAGAGCTCATACAGCAGAAATCGCTTGCAGCACAGACAACAGTTGGACTACATCTCTTGTCCTCATGTCTCTAAGTTTGACACTGCTGTCCCACATGGGACAGATTGTCATAATTGCTTGTAAATTGAAGGGAGGATGGCTCGGTGTCAGCTCCCAAAAGTGTGGTGGGAAAAGCTTTGGCATCATCCTGCTGAACTCTGCAATAATAAACACAGCATGTGGAGGGGAGGGGAGGAGAGGAGAAGTTTATTGGAATTAAGACTTATCAGCTCAAGATGCAGTCATCATAGCTATAACGTTATGTGCTTTTCGGCGTGAGGTCGGAGATGGGGTCGGGGCGCTCACCAGTAACCTTATGGTTGAAATCAAAATGTATGTCACTTCATTACAACAACCCACTTCCAACACATTCATCTCCTTTACTCACATGTGCCCGGGACAAACGTATTCCAATCCAGCGCGCAACAGATTCAGGTCTTTGGTCTCTCTATACAGTCTCGCCCCCCTTTTAGATGTGAGGGCAAAGGATGGGTCTTGACTCTCCCTTGAGTTATTAAGAAAGCAATGAAGGAAGCAGTGGGAGCGGAGAAGGATAGAAAGAGATGCACCAGGGAATGTGAATCTGTAACACTAAACACAGGAGGGCTGAAAGAATAGCTGGGGACACTTAAAACCCAACTTGCTCTTATTCCCCACGCTAGAAAGGAATTGAACCCAAGATGGATGCACCAGGGGACATCCGTCTTGCTGTCCTGTATTTATCTGCGTAACCACTGCCTTGTTCTTTGCAGTTGAATGTTTTAAATTAAATTCTTATGTGTGTTATGAATTGTGGATTGTGTGTGGGTTGATGAAATTTTACTGTACCTGCATTCAACTGAGTTGGAAAGAAAAGTGAATCAAACAATCGCCTGGCCAATCAGGTATTCCAAATTTGTCTGACGTTTCCATTCTCTGTCTCAAAATTGATTCGTAGGCAACTGGACTTGTATTTGTCTATGAAGATGTTTGAAGACGTTTTGCCTCTTATACAAGGGGCTTTATCATTTCATGTTTGTTGTCTACTACTCCGCACTAGTCCGACCAGGACAGTGGAGAAAGACCCAGATATGTAACCTCTGTGGGTGTGTTCACCAAAAAGTACCTGTGGAAGTACTGGTTTCACTCCTTTCAGCTCCTTTGACAGGGTAGAGGGTAGTGTCAAGAATCCCAGCAAACCAGTTAGATAGCAGTCACATAACTCCATGCGGCAAAGAGGTGAGCTCACAAAAAGAAAGTCATCAGGTGCCAAAGTGATTATTTGGATTATTTGGTAGGGAGCTGCGTAAGGCAGTGCACAAGCATAAAAGCTGGTCAATGAGCTGCTGTGCACAGGGTGAGCTATATCCAGTGGGCAATTCTCAAAACTGGCTAAAGCAGCACATCGCTCAACTTCTGCTGGAGCTCCTCGCTGTCTCTCTACATGGGGAGGGCAATGATCCAAATCTGCTGCAGTGACTATGCACAACAGCCTTACACATCCCTTCATCAAGTAAACAAAACTATCACAAAAACTCCTCTTCCCATGAAACTTCAAGTGAGTTTAACAAATGATATCTTCCAGAAACGGAAAAGAGGCAGAAGATGGATGGACATTGCAAGCACCAGACTGCAAACTGTGGCCAAACAAGACATTGTGCATCAGATTTCCCACCGCAGATCCACAGAGGGATGAATCTGTTTGTCCCGCCTTCACACACGACCTGATAAAGGGGTCTTCCTGTGATAGTCATGGTGTTACGCCTGTTTGATTCACAACATCTGTGGTGAACTCAGACATACTGAGTCAGCTGTGTCACATGGAAACAGGCCAGCGGCCATAAAACCAGCATTCATGTTCCATAGAGAGCAATAAGTGGGCGGAGCAGACAGTCTTTGTAGTGTACTGTAAAACACTACCGGAAAGGCTACAGCAACCAGACATTCCACGACTGAAACTGCTGATCTTTAAGCACCTTTAAACACCATAATTCTGATGCTAATGCAACCCTTAATGCCGCCTTCAAATCCTTAGAGATTATGATTGCAGAAAATGTAAACATCCTTTCTTGTGGATGAGGGTCAAGGTTTTACCCGACCCTCACCACTGCAGCTGCAATATAGTACAATACAGAGAGAGCAGAGTTTGCATTGGAAAAGAGCCTAACACTGTACCAGCCTCTTCTAGTTACAGTCTAACAAACTGCATAAACAAATGAAAGATGCAAACTGTACACTTCTTGAGCAAAAGCTCACAAGAGGACGTGGAATGCGCTTAGTACATCACAGATGAGGGGCATTGTTGGATGACGCACTTTTTTTGATATAACAAGGACAGTGGACAGACTGAAGTGAGTTATTGCTTTCACAAAATGGTTACAAAGTATGGCAAAAAGTAATGGATGATGATTTTTTTTAATTTGATCAATATCCTATATACAATATACTCAATATACTAATATAAAGTAGGCCCTCCATGCTGCCTGCCATGGTTGTGGTAGTGTTGTAGTGTTGGGGTGTCGGTGCAACGCCCCTGCTGCCTGCACACATTGTTGCTATGCAACAGACAAAGAAATTACATTTTATGACACGAACATCAACACCTGCAAACCGCTCCCATCGGATGATTTGAGCCGCCTGTTTTTTTAACTGCTCTTATACATCTCCTAAGTCATTGCTGATCCAGCTCACGACATGTGTCCGACCACCTTAATACTCTTTCAGCTGTCGACCTAGTGCGAGTAGTAGTTGTGCGCCGGGCACAAGCAGATTTAGTCGGTTTAGTCCCAGCATTGCAGTTAAAGTTTCCAAATATCATTTATGATAGCTTCGGTGAAACCTAAACTTGAGTATAAAATGGCGTTCAGCACCTAAATAGAAGACAAAATCATTTGTAAACATGGTTTTAAGAGAATATACCATATTTTCATTTCTAAAGAATGTTGGGGATCTGTTTTGGACTAATATTGGACACGACGGTACAGGAATATTTAAGTATTCATCCTCCGGGGGCTACGCAAAGTCTTGAGTTTAGTTTTGTTATTTTCATCCTTTACTGATTTAGTAATCCATCAGGTAAAATAATTATGCCAGACGGTTTTGCAGACAAGAAGACACGGTAATCTAAAAACGGTTGTAACTCTCTGCTGTAACTCTCAACATAAATGGCCTATGAGTTTCAACTCACAGTCTGTTAATGATACGCTTTGCTAATGACACAGTACACTGGAGTTTCCATGATCTGTCTCCGGCCTTGTTGATATTCCCTGTCACAGGAAATGCTGACAGACTGTTGTCACCAGCAGTATGGCTGCTGCCCAGGGTCACAGTTATTACAGCGATCCATCAAAGGCCTAATCCTTTTACAGGTGAGTCACAACAGAAGGTGACTTCAGATTAGATTACCCTGAAGATGATTGGGTATATCTGGACCCAAACAACCAGACTGTATTATTAGAAAGGCTAAGCCTCCAGCAAGGTAGTCAGTTTGTGTAATATCTTTGGAGTAAAATGCACCACTATTGCTCCTGACTTCAGCACCCATGCACAGTGTGAGTCAGCGCTGTGCAGCAGTCAGTGGTTCTCCGTCATCAACTGAAAACTGAACATGTTTGTCATAGTCCCACATGTGTCACCTCTGTAAAGATCAGCAGGAAATTCTTGCACGCCTCATGTCATGTCAGCCTACACTGGATTCAGCAACGTGACTAGCACTGGTGTGTGTGTGCCACCGCCGTACTCATTTATTAATTACTCTTTGAATTTTTAGTTTATCTTCCTCTTAAGAGCCTAACAATGGTAACGATGCTACTTGACTCAACTTGATCAAAACAAAAGCAAAAGCAGAAGTTGAATTCTTGCTGCCCAATGAAAACGTGAGTCTAGCAGCTTCAGAAGACATGTCCATAGGACTGCCAGCATCTTGTCATCCCAATGGTGCGCTGTGACAGAAATGAGAGGGGAATTTTTTTTACATGAAGTTTAACAAACACTTAATAATAATTTGGTCATTCATTTAGTCCAGATTGAGCCAACATACTAACATACAGACAATATTTACTTTGTAGAAGGTGATGTTACACCTTTCTAAATAAACTGGCAAGCCATGGAGACGTACCCAACTTGCAAGTAAATTAAGGTGAATTTATCGTAGACACAAAACACAGACCTGCACAAGACACATGCAACAGGTCTAGACCTCCTGTGGATGCTAGAATTAAATCAAGCATATGTCATTTTAGGGCATCCATCCATCCATCCAATGATTCGAGGAAGCTTTAATGCCAATG
Organism: Echeneis naucrates; assembly: GCF_900963305.1. Taxonomy (NCBI): domain Eukaryota; kingdom Metazoa; phylum Chordata; class Actinopteri; order Carangiformes; family Echeneidae; genus Echeneis; species Echeneis naucrates. The sequence goes on from NC_042523.1 coordinate 4,691,623, forward strand.
CCACAGAATGTACTAGACATGGAGGGAAACAAGATACCTTTATCCATGGCTCACATCTCTATAAAAGTATCACAGCAACAACAAAGCTGAATAAATATAAGATATTCATGTTGCTTCAGTAAAACTATCCATTCAGTCATAGTTCCGTTCAGAGCCACAATCAAGAGTCTCCACCCATACAAACCAAAAACTACCTGAAATAATAACAGTCATGAACATTAACAACAATATGTTTTGGGTTTTTCTTCCACAACAGGTCACAAATGGGAATCTAAGGGTCTGCATGTCACACAACCTACAACAGCAGTGACAATAATCATTAGGACAGGATGTGTTGCTGTTACAGCACAGCCTGAACATCGTGTCTGTAACCATAATGCATGTCAGACACGATGATGCTGAGAACAGCAGCAAACAGCGACCACATGATAACAGCCCATCCAGCCCATGATCAGCTGCTGAGCTGAGTCACAGGACTGAGGCCTGAGCAGCCAGGCTGTCATCATGTGGCTACACTTGGGTCTCACCTGTGTGTGTGTGTGTGTGTGTGTGTGTGTGAGAGGAAAAGATGCACTGAAGCAGGCTGAAGAGAATGCAGCAGACGGATTGTACATATCAATATGTATAATATCCAGTATTTCATAACTTCTAACACATTCATCCAACAGCGCACACAGTAATGATGCTGCTGATGACATGTCAGTGTATCTTTATACCATCAGTGTTTTTTATTTCATGTGCATGTTCCTAAAATGGGACAATCACAAATGAGTAATGCAGAATGTTTTCACTCTGACGTGTTCTCTCAGCACAATGAAAGAATCTGTTGATTACTTTTACAGCAAGTTTATATTAAATAACATATTGAGTTGCCTGCTACACTGTAGCCCATTATACAGCGGCATGTTGACATTTTTTAAGCTCTGATGAAATGCACACAGTAGCTAATCAAAGTTTTACGTTGCTATTATGTGCTAACATTAGAGCTAAAAACACAAATCTGCCTCCCTCTGGCTACAAGTTTCCTCAATGAGCAAAAGTGTCCAACAAACAGACAGGTGGTTGTTGCGCCGTCTCTTGAAGGCCGATGTGTGCCTGTTTTTCTGCCCTTTACAGTTTATAGTCAAATGTTGTATATTTTTCTTGGCTTTACTTTCTGTGTCATAATGTTCCATGATGCCAACATTATGTCAATATATTGTATTTTTGTTTCACAAAAAGGCCCTTCTCCCAATATTTTATTATTAATCCATTATGCGAGGAGGAAGGTAAACCAAGGCAGCGCAGTTTTACAGTTGAATGCTGGTGGAAAGTATTTAGTAGTTTATGTGATATTTTTCAACCCCCTGTTTCTGTAAGTAGGTCAGCAAGAGAAAAAATAATGAGCCAGTGAAAAGATGCCAGCAAATGTAACCAACGAATCAATTCCGGGAAGTTCAGGCAAGGATTTTTATGTTACACTAGAAGCTGGAAAAATGCTCCCCAGGTTGCCACTTCCATCACAGGAAATGAATCCAAATCAGCTTTAACATTGTTAACACGTTGTTAACAATGTTCAGACCTTCCCATTTGCGGAACGGTTACGACTGGGAAGAAAGCCAGGTATGACATTTTTAACCTCAGTACTTATTATGCTACTTTGTGCTGTAACCTTTCAGATTTTAAATGCTGAAAAGTGCTCTTCCTTCCTGCTTTGTCACGTGAATCATTGAACAATACTTCAGGCACCGAGGCTGCAGTGACTGAGACTACATGTCACTCTTAAATGGACACACTCAGAAATGAGCCCTTTTCTTTTATGGCTCCACATCCTGTTTCTATATCAGGCTCCAGGAAACCCAAACTCAGTCACCCAGAATCCTTTAATATCCACAGTCCACAGTTATAGTGACACAAAGGCATGTGGTGAGAGAGGGAAAAGCTGTTAAGTAGTAGACTTTTGAATACAATACCATCTTCAGTTGATTTGACTGATATACGACAACCAAAAATTCCCTAGTGGCAAACTTTTAATTTCACATTCTTCCTCTTACATCAGTGACAATCATTTATTTGTAAAGATTTGAAACTAATGACAATCCTCAAATTAGAAGACGCACATTCTCAGAATGCAAATACAAAAGTTGGCAAACACATTTGAGGTTGCAGCCTGCCTTCTGTCAGCTTTAGAGAGTGACTCTAATCCAAATTGTGGTTGGACACAAATGTGTGTCAGGTAGATGTGTGCCTGATAACAACCACTCGTTTTCTGCCGTTCTGTGTCACTGTCCAGTCCTTTTCCAGTGCCACTGGGACAGCATATCTGCTGGATTAAAACCTTGCTTTGTTTCATCTACAACAGCATTACAATTTGCTCTCTTCTAGATGTGGCAGACCAACTCTGTTCTTTGGTTTTCACGAAATTTCAAATAGCACTCACATGGTTTCGTGGTTTTTTTTTCTGAGAAATGCCTTTGTTGTGTGTCACTGATCATTGTGAAAGCAGGAACATTCAGAAGAAACATTAACTTTAATGAAGCAAATTAACTCTAAGCCCGTCATGTTCCGCCATACATTCACACTGGGTGAGGGCGGGGTCACCCTGGACAGGTCACCAGGGAAGACAATGAGATATAACGCAACACATTAGGGCGGGGCAGGTAATCAAACTGCAGGGAAACTTGACAGGAAGTAATCTGACACAAGAGCAGAGCAGACAAAACTAAAAAGGAACGAGAAGCCTGACAGGACATGGCAACCTGGAGGAAACCCACACAAGAATTTAGTACATACAGATCATATCTGCAGTAGAAAAAGTAGAAAAAACTTAATACCAGCACTGAAACTGTATAAAAATATGAACTAATTTAATTAAACTTAAACAACTATGGTAATTGGTATAATGACACTTTCGCTGAAATGTTCAAAGTAAAGAAGTACGAATGTCATTATGAATGTCATTTCACAGAATGTGTATTTGCATTTAAACCTTACAATAAAAACAACATATCTGTGTTGCAGATGAAGAGCAGGGACAGTAAGCTGCCGACCCATTCCGCGAGCAAGTGAGGACTAAATGCATGGTGATTATTATAGTTTGTTAAAATTGGAATTCATTTATAATATGCATTGTTGCAATCTGTCAGACTTTTTGTGATCAATGTAGAGAAGCCCGCAGGAGTCAAATTCATATTTTAAGTTTTTCTGACTGTCTACCATACTTCTACTGTGATTGAGCTAAAATACAGCAACTTTCTCACCTCTACCTGGCACCAACAGCAAAAAAATCAAGGTTCACTGATGCCATGCAGTGTTAAAACAGTATTTGTCAGTGTTCACTTATGCCTGGCAACAGATATTACCCTAATGTTTATCCAGCTTAAGAAATCTGTTGCCTCACTGACGTTTCCTGACTTCTCTTTGTCAGAATATCGTCACTCAGTTTCCAATATCACACCTCTATCGCTGTTTACCTGATTGTGCACATGAACTTGTAACTAAGCGCAAACCAGATTTATTCAGCAAAACTTTATCTTTGATTTATTTTACAATTCTTAGTGGGGAATTATTTTTCATGATAACTAAGATGATAAGACAGTTTTTCTCACCCATCCTTGCTTGCCCCTGTCTGAAGGCGTGACAGTACTGTTTTTGCTCACTTCACAAAGTTTGTTTCGAGGGAAAACAACCTGAGTGCAGTGGAAAGAAAACAGGAGTCAAAAGACGAAGAAAAATTGAACAGGGAAGACAGAAAGAGTCCAGGACCACAGCAGACATGGCGGCTGTTGATACAGCATTTAATCCTGGCTGTTCATTTCATGCTTGGGTAGCCATGCGACCGTCCTTGTGGGCTGGATCTGACACCCTGCAGGGAAAATTAATGACTTCAATAAAGGTGCCACAGTTTCATGTGATTGTTCCCATACCAAGCTTTATAAGGAATATTACTTGGCTCTGCTCACCTCACCATACTTTGTTACTGTAGGTGAGCAAGAAATAATTGAGGAACACTCTGTGTGTGTGTGTGTGTGTGTGTAGCCCTGCAGATGACTAACTTTTTTCCTTTCTGCAGCAGCCAACACACAGGCCTTGATATTTGTATCTTCCTTTCTCAGCACCAACTGATATCATAATATACCTAAGAAGGCAGTGGATGACAGGACAGCCCCCCCGCATCCAACCCCTTTTTTGTGCTTTTTATCAAACTCTTGTCTTGGACTGTTCTGTTGTCTTTGTGCTGTAATTGTAGCCAGGAATACTCATTAACGAGAGGCTGGCCCTTTCAGACACTTTATACTACTGTGCAAACACTTGAGACAACTTCACAGCGCTCAGGTGATCTCCGTTTCAACTGTATGACCATCAGCTGGTTCTTACCTCTGCTGAATTAGGTCAGCTATTTTAAAAGGTGGTGCATATTTATCATTTATTTTACATATTGTTAAAAAAGCAGTTTTACATACACATGAGTTTGTGTCCATTCTTGTTCAAATAGCCAAATTATATTGGCCATGATTCCATTCATAAAAGTAATAAAAATGGAAAGCATAATAATGCTGAAATCTTGGTGTAGTTATGGACTCTGACCTGAATTTCAACAGTTACTAAATCAGCCTATTACCACCTCACAAACATTGCAAGAACTGAGGGATTTGCGGTGAAGAAACAGAGAAAAACTTCCTCATGCATCTATTTTCAGGTGTTTAGACTGTTGTAATGGCGTCTCGATAAGAAAACAAAGAGCTGCAGCTCATCCTGGCGTCCTGGCCAAAACCAGGAAAATGGAACGTCTTAACACCAGTCCTTCAATCACTGCACTCGCTCCCTGTTTGTAAAAATCTTGCTCATTGTCTTCAAGGCACTGAATACACTGCAGAGTTGCTTGTTGGTTAAACGTCATCCAGGTCCCTCAGGTCATCAGGAACAGGTCTACTCCCAGGGCAAGGACCAAGCAAAGTGAAGCAGCATTTAGTGTTTATGCTCCCCGCCTCGCAACATTGTTGTTTACAGCTGCCCTCCTGTGAATCTTAAACTCATTTTGATTCATTTAAAATTCTCTTTTACAGATTATATTTTGTCCTTTTATGCATTTCTTTCATTTATAATTCTTAAAACTGTTATTTATTTGTCTCTGTATGAAAGGTGTCATACAAACAAACTTGCTGTGCCTTGTCTTGCCCTATGGTTTATAGGTACTGTAAAATCATTTCTTTCATCCTGCTCTTTCTGACCTGCTCGACTCGGCGATGATAATGCAATCCAACACATTAAACTTTAAAGTGGGCTGAATGTCTCATAACCACATGACATGCGCTGCTTAAAATTTAGTTACAACATGGTTTTCACAAAAAGTAAGCTCATGTTCACGTTGAAGTTGGTTGACGGGAGGAGACAATGAGTGATTAAACGTTTTTGTTAAAATAATTATATGAGTCAATGCAGTGGCCCACCAAGTGATGTAAAATTCAGTGTGGGTGCATTTGGCAACCTCACTCTGTTACCAGGATGCGGCTGCTTCCTGTGCCATTTCCTGTTTTCTAGTAACATCTGATTGGTCTGTTCTATGTGCCAAGCGAGAACAGTGGTCATTCTAATTTTGAAGGTTGCACTCTCTTTTTCTGATAGTTGAAGTGGATATGTATATATATATATATATATATATATATATATATATACAAACTCATATCATCCACATATAAAGAAACACAGATAAAGACGCACATAATTAACACACTTTGTGATTGTGAAATTGTTATTTTGGTTTCATTTCAATTAACTAATTACCCTTAATGACTTTTACACTACTGCTGTATATTACAGGACAATACTAAATAAAAACTACTTTAAACATGTTGAATTGCAAACAAAAAGTTGGTCAACTGCAGTGTGGAATAATTATATGTAAAGTTTTTCAAGTTCTTGTTAAACTAAAAATATTGTTAAAAGTCACTTGGTATGATGTCTACAAAGGTAAATTTCCGTCCAATTAAATAGTTTTAAAATGGCTTTAAAGCGTTTCTACTAAAAACTATAAACTGTAAACTTTTGGAATCATTTCAAACATACAAACCTTCATATACTTCACAGCTCATAGTTTATCACAGGATCCAGCTCGGTTAAATAATTTCAGGCTTTGATTTTCAGAGTATTAGAACATTTTTTTGTCAACTAGAAAGCCTCTGAGTTTGATTTTGTATATTAAAACAAATTAGGTTTCTCTTTCAGCTTGGCTGAGGCAAGAGTAGGCGTTCAGGCTCAGAGCAGTTCATTCGTAAATCTGCCTGCTGCCAGCTTGGAACATATAAGATGCTGCAAATCAAAACTGACCTGGTGTGGCATAATACTGATCATGTGAAGAAAAGCTGTTGGAGGAATACCAACCAGAGGGACAACAGGCACAATGCACGTTTTCATCATAATCCCCTTACTGTTTCTCATTACAGCACTGCAATGTCTGAAGATGTCTGATGCTGTTTTCCAAAATATGCCATCCAACATGTTACAGAGGGGCAACACCTACAAAAAACATGCCCACAAGTATCCAAAAATTATATTGACGATATATTTTTGCTTACTGATCATTTAGTGCATATACAGTTGGCAGCTATGCAACAATTACAACACCAGGAACTTAACACAGCCATGATACAGACAAAAAAACAGCAAACAATTAACTCTGAATCTGTTGGTGAGATATAGTTGCAACATTACAGGAAAAGGTAAGTGTCTTAAATAATCATGAGAAATAAAATGTATCAAGTTGACTGATATGTCATGAAATTTATAAGGATAATAGGTTTATGGTGGGCTCTGTGTGAAAATTTCAACTGGTCAGCAAAAAAACATTTATATTTTGTGATGCGCTTTGATGGATCTTGGGTCCTTTTAAATCTATAATAAAGAAGCAAAAGCAAGTTTTCTTTACTTTGCCAATGAGAAATGTTCCACTTGGTCCAAAACAATACAGAATGCAGTAAATAGGTTTTCATGTAAAGAGAAGAATATATGTTGACAGTAGCTACACCTCTCCTGGATCAGATTTTTAGAAATGTATCTGGCTATAAATGTAGCACAAACAATCCTTTGAATACGACAATAGCCACAAAATAAAGGAATATGTGTTTTGGACGCTCTCTCCCTTCTCTTTTGTCCATTTTAGATACTGGTTTATATGTTGCACGTTGTGTCTGAACATGTCAATGTGTGTTGTGTTTGGAAGTTCACTGTGTTTTGTAGAGATCAAGTGGCTGTGTGCAATGTGGGAAGGATCATTCACGGCGATTAATCATTATTATTTAACCCCGCAGTTTCTCCACCTCTCTCGAGTCATTTTGGATGAGTGCTACTACTTCAGTTTGGTACCAATGCTCTCATCGCCCTCATTTCCAGACACAGGGGTTTTCACCAGTAGAATAAACCCATTGCACATTAACTGCAGGCAGAAACATAACATCAACTGCTTCACTGTGCCATTGGTGTGTGTTTATATATGAACGCATATCAGATGTATGAAGATATGTGTCAGTGTATATCATCAGATTATTTCCCTCCTTTGCTATAATCATTTCGTCATCTTCAATGTGCCAACAACAAGGATGATGAGAGACTGTGGGAAGATGGAGGATGAGTGGAGCGAGACACAAAATCACTGAGGGCCATCCTCTCTTGTCTTCAACACCATCAATATGTGTACTTCAGATTTCCTCCGGAGTCACTTTGACCATTTTTAAGCTCTTTATCAACAAGCGTTTCATTTATCAGCCTAGTTGTAGTTTTTTCTGACAGATACGCTGGAATGGCACAATCATGCATTACTCAAAAAAAGCACAGGAAAGGAAAGAAACATTCAAGCTGTCTAAAGTGAGTGAGCAGAACAAGCTGTCTGAAGTAGTCTGCACTGCGGCCCAGCAGAGGGCACCCATAAATTAATCATTACCAGCGCTACCTTTTGCGAGTGGTGTTGACGAGTCAACAAACAAAGTGCTTGAAAAATGGGGGACATTAGTACGCTAAGCTGCACAATGTTGGGCTGCTCTGTAGTCATGACATCGAAGTGTCTGAGAAACAATTTGTGGAAGTATTTTGGGTTCATCACACACCACACGGTAGATGGCTGCTTCTGCAGCTATAACCTACAGTATATGTAGGTTGCATTAGTTTGAACAACATACAAACATATCAGTTTGAGTTTGTTAGGATTCCTTTTTTGTTTTTTTAACTCTTCAATCACAGCACAGAGCAAGCAAGTCAGTAAGTAACACACAGGTCCTTGCATGCACAGACAACAGCACAGCATAACAAATACTCAGCAACACAATGTCTAGCTGCTATTATCCAGTGAACTGTTGATGCAAAATAGCGGGACCTGGCTCAGTCTGTTTAACAGTCATGCCCGTGGCTAGAGAGAATAAAACTGAAAGAAAAAGTAAAAAGTAAAAGAATAAGACTGATGATAGAAACTAGAGTGCTTTTTTTTAAGTCAAGATTTTACAGGACAGGTCTATCTGAATCTTTATGCTGACAACAGTACACACCCTGAGCAGCACAGTCTGAACTAACCACATTATATCCAAGGACAAAGAAGCACACAATGACCCCATGGACCCGCTTTTCCAAAAGTCCAGAAAAACTTCACAGCTTTTCAACACGTCGGAAATATGAGAGATAAGAGGAGAAGAAGGAGACAGAGACATAATATGAGAGATGGAAAAGTGGGGTGCCAAATGGATGGAGAAAAAGAGAAGGTAATCTTAGATCCAGGGAAAGAGAAAGAGAGAGAGTGTGTGAGCAAGACAGAGAGAAAAAGAGCGAACCCGAAGAGAAAAACCAGAAGAAGGAAAAAGAGAAGAGAGTCAAAAAAGAAGGTGTCTGACACTGAGAAAAGAGAGGAGTGGATGGAGAGACAGAGGTTTAATGGGAATGAGTGAAAGAAGACAAACAGAAGCACAGGGGATGAGCTGCTTATCTGAAGCTCTTCTGATGCTGGCCATAGGTGCTGCTGTCGCCACGCTGGAGACGCCTGTGTGAGTGTGTGTGTGTGTGTGTGTGTGTGTGTGCACGCTTTCAGGGTCTAACAGGCCTACAGGTGTTTACAGGCAGACCAGAATGAGCTGACACTGCGTCAGGCTGTCAGCAGTTCCGCACATATACACTTGCACGCATAAATACAGGGGAGGGGACCATACGCCCACTGTTCCTTTCTGTCATCCTTTTTTTTTTTTGTCCTCTTGTGTTTAAGTCTCCTTCCCGGTCAGCAGGACTTCAGCTGCATCACTTCATCGACTTCCAAACATCTTCTCCGCTTGCGCCACAAAACCCTGCGCTGCAATGTTCTAGGAAAGGCATTCAAGTGTTGTTCATGCCAGGATCCTTTTTTTCCATTACAAGATATAAACCAACAAAGCGTATTCTGCTTCAGACTGTGTGGGACAGAGGGGTTGTATGAGTCATCATACTGCTCACCATTCTATTATGAAATAAGGTCTTATGTCAGGTAGTCATATATATTGCATTGAAGCTGCTAAAAGGATGCGGCCCAGACGAACTCTGATCAGGCTTGGTCACATCTGAACTGTCTGCCTGTCTGATGAGCTGACAACATGAACATTTACTATTGCCTCCCTGTGTTGCCCCTTTGTCCACACTACTCACATGTTTTTACACACTTTTTTAGCAGTCCTAAATAGTTCTGCAAATCTCAATCGCTTTCTTTTACCATGGATAAGAAAATAATGAGAGTTATAAATGATTAATGAAAACCCTCATGCTACTTTCTCTATCACTGGCTGAAGACATCTAAGATTGTGTTCAATCTGGAAGCACTTTCCATCTCTGCTCCCGCTGCAAAGTACTTCCTCAGAAACATTATGTGGGAAGCAGCCCGTACGAGAGTGGATGAAGTCTGAACTCAGTCCCTCAGCTGTCTCAGTCCCTAGGTGCTCCCATTCATTTGGGGTGACGATGCACCAGGAGCAGATCCTGTTATAAACCTGGAGTTTTAAACTGCAGTTTACTGTGACACAATGTTATCTGAAATCAGTGCATCTTAATCCTGCACTATTTAACGGAAAAGGTCAAATAGCTAAGTCGTGACAAATCTTTCAACACCTAAAATCAATTCCAAACTGTCCAGTTTTAAGAGAAAATACATACATTACGTTAGTAATGAGTCATGGAACCTATTTATGAAGGGACTCACTTCCACTGGGACTTGCTCTCCTAGTTTCTTGGCCTTCTTCTTCTACTTTGTTTTGAAGAAGTGAAAGATTTCTCCCAGCATAATGTATGCGTATGATGTCAAATTATCTCTCATTGAACACAGTTTGTGACAGCCAAATTCTGAGAGCAGGATATATAGCTGCAGTTTAGCAGTTTGAACTAAATTCTGTGTGACTTGGCAGGAAAATAAAAATATACGAGCGATTCGAAATTCATATCCTGGTGAGAGCACCAATCAGAACCAATAATTCAACCAGAATGGATCCAAAAACAAAAGAACTACATGTTTTTGGATTGATTTCTGACATGGTGAAAGTCTCAGCCTTCTTTATTTAGTCAGCTTCTCCCCTGAAAATGACGGGAATTGATGGGAAATAGGAATGGGAATTTGCTGCTGCCTATTTGTCACAGTTCATAAAGTGATGCAGCAGTAAGATGCCGCATCACTAACATCTGTAGCATTATTGGGACAGTTCTGTTTTAACTGGTGTCTCTGATTCACTGAGGCTAACCTTTAAGCAAATAACGGTTGGCAGGAAGTGTTGCTGCTGATAGAGGTGAGTGCTCAACTCTGAGAGAACAAAAGCAGAGTTGCCCAGCACGAAAACACCACTGCTCTGAGACCTCCAATTAAACCTGTGTGTGTGTGTGTGTGTGTGTGTGTCTGTGCATGTGTGGGCGTAGGTAGATGGCTAGATCAGTGGGTGTGACTCAAACCACAGTCACCTTTCACTGTTTTGTTCCTCCTTTTAATCGAAAGTCAGAATCCTCATGCCTCTCAGCTTCTCCACAATAATTACCATGTGTAGGTGTGTGTGTGTGTGTGTGGCATTGCCAATTAAAATGTTGACACCTTCCCCAGAAGATTTATTAGTGTAGCCCTCAACATAACAGTTTAACACTCACTCGAGTGGTGTTACAGTACTTCTCATCCTTCATATTGGTGTTTTGCGTTGTTTAAACCACTAAAAGGACATTTTGCTAACAGCTTGCCAGCAGCCTGGTGCCTCAGTGACAGATTCAAAAGCAACAGGTGGTCTCCTGCCTCTCATGACGTCCATGTTTAGTGCTGAAGTCATTTGCATTGACATATTTTTGATGATAGATGACATACAGCAGGTTTCTGGACTTGACTGATAAATAATAAAAAAAATTCCGTTCACACTCCAGCGTCATGTGTGGTTATTTCTTTAGAATTAATAAGAACACACAACATTGTAATTGCAGCAACAAGAAAACACGCATCAGCACCGTCAGTTCAGCACCTTGGGCCCTATACATTACAGATATGAAGTCAAACAATACAGAAAAGCTCCAAAATCCCAAATCGTCCGGTCAAGCAAGCTGTTAGTGTCGGTCTCTACGACTGCAGCCATTCTCCCCCTTAATCACAGTGATTACTTAACCGCAGAGGCTCTTAAGTGCTGCTTATCAGAGCTCCTCTAGAGAGCAATTACACCATCACTGCTCTTTTCTTTCACATTCGCCCTGCTCTAAAGCTCTTTATTTATCCTCCAGTCGTCCATCCACCAGCCTTCTCCTGTCTGTGGTCTGTCTCCTACTGCCCTCCTTTTCACTCATCCTCTTCTCTGCTCTGCTGCTCTATTGTACTCTCAGCCCGGCTCAGCATGCACATTCCTGGATCCAACCGGAGGAAAAAATAGACTACACTAAAATGGCTATTAATTATTTAAAGCAATATGAAAGCAGATGAGTTATTTTTTTTAAATGGCTAGTTTGGTGAACGCATAGCTCACCACAACGCAACTACATGTCAACCCTTCTGAAGGAGAGAGATATATCTTGGGTTGTTGGAGAAAAGGAGGCCATTTTTGTTCCATCTTTGGTAACTTTACCCGTGTAAACATCGACCTTGTCAGGACCATTTAGTCATCACATCAACCAAAGCCTGGATATAATGAGGCAAAACCTCATTTCAGAGGTCTTGGTTAGGGCTAGGGCCATGGTGTGGACTGAGGTCAGGTTAGGATTTAGGCTAGGCACCAACCGGTTATGGTTTCCGCAAACAAATCGGAGTAGATGCAATGGCCCAACAAAGTCAAGTGGAACAAACTCTGTCAGCCCACTGTCATCCTTGAAGTGAAAACCTGCACAGATTATCTTTCCTATGAGGTCGGATTTGATTCAATACAGGTGGGGGTTGACAAGAAGGAGTGAAAAAGAGAATGAAAAGAGAAGGAAGTCAGATAAGAACAGGAAAAAAAAGAAAAGATTAAATGACGGAAAAAAGACACACTGGCTTCTTAGCAGTGAATTGAAAGTGAGGGACAGAGACAAGGGGGAAAAAAAACAGACTAGGAGAAGAAGAAGAGATTATACAGATTTTAATATTACAACTGTTAGAGGTGAAAGCAGGAATCCTGGAGGAGGAACAGAGACTTCATTGTACTGACAGTTTACTAAAAAGAGTATTAAGGTTTAGGCATTTCCCTGGAACTCAATGAAGCATGATGCTCTCCCTCCCTGGGGTGTCTCCTATGTGCCACCATTTCACAATAATGTAGTGTATACAAAATAAATGTCAAAACAAAAGCTCCCCTTTTATGCTTTATCATCTTGATAAGAAGTCCCTGTTGTTACAGTAAGCTGCATGAACATGGCTTCTTTTTTTTGTCTGGAATTGCACTAAAATCGCCCTTCACAGTGTGAGATTGTAGTCACAGTCAATATGATTGTGTAGTTTAATTCAGTCCTTAAAGATGGATTTTTTTTATTGCCCTCTGTTTCCTTCATCTTCACATTTGTATTTTAATTCAGAATTGTTGGATCAACAAAGGGGAGAGAATTTCTGAGTGTGATGCGAAATGATGAAATGCTGGTCTTTAAAGTGAAACTACTACTGTTCATGCATCCTCATTTACTGTCTGTTTACTCCTGTTTCTTGAGAACACAGTCCACGAACATCTCGTAACAAAATAAGCGACTAAACGACTAAACTTTAGCCACCAGCCACTGATCATGCAACAACTGCTTCATCCAAAAAATTAAATTAAGAACCAGACAGGTGAGGGTTTGAAAACTGAACACTCCTGATACTTCAGAGGTAGAATGCCAACATCTGCAGACGGCCCCTGACAAAACCAGTCTTCTTTAAATCCTTTAGACCCGACGGGGAACTTATCCAGCCTCCTACAACAGGTTTTTTGTCACAAGCAGCTGATTCAGTTGTTCACTTTCATGACTTATTAATTGTGTGCAGACACACGAGTGGGTGCTGTAGTGTAAGTCCAATGCTGCCGCCGGCTAAGCCCACTGTCCTTATTACTGATGCAAATTAGCCTGGTTAATGGGAGCATAAACAACAGCCTGCTGGGTGAGGAGTGAAAGTGATGTCAGGAACACAAGCTGAGAGCAAAGTGAGACGTTTACACAGAGCAAGTCCTGGCTTTACTTCATTCTCTTTGAAGAAGTGTTAAAACTCCAACAGCTTACAAGACAATGGACCTGCTGATGAATACATACATAGATAGATAGATAAGAAGTTTTATCCCTTGTATAGGCTTTACACCACATATTCAAGGCACCTGTTGTAATCAGCCTAAAATGGTCATTTCTATTTAGCAGGTGACAGTTTCACTCACTCTTCCCTCTTTATGTAAAGGAAGCAGATTCAGCTCAGATTAGATCCAGCTCTGTACTCACGCTGAGGTTCCATCCAGGCTCCCCCGGCTGTCACCTTCATAAAAAGGAGGTTTACCATCCAAAGGGAAAATAGTCATTTAATCTCATTCAACCACCATGAAGAAAGACTCAGTATCTGACAGCAGTGATGGTTAAAGCGCCTCCAGAGCAAGAGACTGTGAGAGGAACGAGACAGCCGCCGGAGGACTGAGAGAGGGGGAGGGAGAGAGACACCAGTCATCAAGTTAGGCGGAGTACAGTCTCTCTCTCTCTCTCTCTCTCTCTCTCTCTCTCTCTCTCTCTCTCTCTGGCGCACGCTCTATCTCCCTCCCTAGGAGTGTGTGTATGTTTTCTCACGTTGAGGTCTATGTACTGGTAATGAACTTACAATAAAAAGCAGGCTCAGCAAATGTATACAGTAAAGACACACGTTTCCCTGGACTATGAAATTCTTTTTTGGTGTCCACAGTGAATGTGCACATATATAGTAAATAGATGAATAAAAACAGGACAATCTCAAGAACAGCAAAAGAAATATATTTCAATAGAAATAGATAAATAGAACAAGCTGACATATAAACTATCAGATCTGCAAAATGAAACCTCCAAGATTATGGCATGTGTAAATAAAGTGTGCGAAATGTAAACAGTTGCCTGAATGTTACATGAGGTAGTTGATGCAATTATTAACTTTTTTTATGAGTCTGATGGCAGTGGGAAAGAAAGACTTGTTTAGACTGGTAGTCCTACTTTTCACTCTTCTGTACTTCCGGCCTGGGGGCAGACATGTGAACAGTCCGTGCTGGGGATGGGTGGGGTCTTTGAGGGTGGATGCTCTGCAGAGAAAGAAGTGGAGTCCTGGTGATCCTCTCAGCAGTAGTGCTGCCATACCACACGCTGATGCAGCCGGTCAGTATGCTCTCTACATGCTAAACTTCCTCAGCCTTCTCAGGAAATGCGGCCGCTGTTGGGCCCTCTTGGCCAGTGTTCAGTGTCCAGGTGAGGTCCTTGGTGATGTGAGCCCAGGTACCTAAAGCTGCTCATCCTCTCCACTTCAAGCTCCCGGATGAACAGTGGCTGACAAGCTCTCCTCTCCTTCCTCATGTCCACTATCATCTCCTTTGTCCTGTCCGTGCTGAGGACGAGGTGGTTGTCCCTACACCATGACACCAGACTGGCCACCTCTCGAATGTAGGCTGCTTCGTCCCGTCAGTGTTGTGTCCTGCCACTGCGATGTCATCTGAGAACTTCGGGATGATGTTGTCCTTGTGGGAGGCCACACAGTCGTGAGTGAACAGGGCGTAGAGGATGTGGCCGAGGGCACATCCCTGTGGTGTGCCAATGTTTGTGTTAATGCTGGCTGAAGTCTTATTTCCAATCCTGACAGACTGAGGCCTGCCTGTCAGAAAGTCTAAAAGCCAGTCACAGAAGGTGGAGTGCAGACCTACGGTGCACAGTTTGTGGGGGATGACTGTGTTGAAAGCGGAGCTGTAGTCAATAAAAAGTATCCTGATGTAGGACTCTTTATTTTCCAGGTGGGAGAGGGAGAAGTGCAACATTTAGGTAGGTCGGTAACAAGATAACATTTTACTGACATACTCTTTGTTACTGTTAAATTGTGTTTCACACTCGACTACATTTATCCAAAGTTTTGCATCAATAAGCTGACAAAAGATTGAGGATGTAAAAGATACAGATCATGACTGCAATGTGATCCCAAAGCTAGTGCTGACACACCCTTTAAAACAAGCCTAAAGTGGCTGATACTTTATGTGGTGTACAGGTGCATCAGCCCTCCGATTATCTTTTCAAATAACACAGGTGTTGGTAAAGGTGAGAAGTGATGGGACCGAGCAGAATATCAGCTCGGACTGTTCCAGCAGTCAGAGATATCCGGACACCATGTGGAGCTCTCTCCTGACAGACCTCCTCCTGGTTCGTCTGGGAATTTAGAGGTGGAGGGCAAAAGATGTTGTTTGTGTTGAGAATCTGAAAGCAATGACTGCATGTTTCTCAGAATACGCGCCGCGTGTTGGGTTTGGTATTTGCCCCGTGTGAAGGCCGGAGGAGGCTTCACTCTTTCTGCTGAGTCCTCTATCTCTTTTGAGTTTGTTATTCATAAACTGTTCCGCTCGACTGAACGCGAAAGTGAACCGCTTTTAAAGCAAAAAGCTGTACACGAGAGCGGTTTGACTGCTGCTTAAGTACTGTACGTTTTCCTCTCAGGAAATATTGTGTTAGCTGTACAGTGTAATATTATGGGAGACAACATCATTGACATCTGTTGCCTATATTGAAAATAATGGTGGATGGTGGAGGGAGGGTCAGAGTGTGACAGGGTGAGCTTCCAGGAATGAATGAAATACAAGTCAGTACAGTGTGCTCACAAAGGAGTTTGTCTTCTGATATCTTTTAGACAGAGAGAGAGAAGGAGCGATGGAAAGTGTGTGTTCACTGTCTAAACAACAGTTAAGTAAAAGCCAAGCCTACTGGTATAAAACGTCTCCCAGCAGTGAACTCATTATGTCCCATTAAGACACATTAAAACACCATCGAGCACATTTGCTGTGTTTTTATGGAATCTGAGCAGCTGAGTGATTGAGATACTGCGAATAAAAAGGTTTTACTTCATTTCAGTTTCTTCATGGGGCTGAATCTGTTGCTTCTCCTCTCATTAATCTGTCCCCCTAAATGTTTTGAGCGATATGTGATCAGTAAAATCCACAAGAGCAGCAATAGTATTAGAGAAACAGCGCAGTGACACAACAGAGGGGGCAAAAAAGGGATAAAATTGGGAAACAAGCTCTTTTTCTTTCGATTATGTGAAACAGAAAATTGCAAAACAAACTATAATCAGACTTCTTTTGAGTGATGTACAAATGAAAATTGGACATTGACCTCAACCTTCTCAATTTTGCTTAGATTTTTTTTGCCATAAACCAGAAGTTGAAGTGAATAGCATGCCACTTTTACGTACCCAGGTAAGGAGCGTTGGTTTGACTAGTTCATGGATGTGTTGTATTGGCTCGCTGCAGTCACTGTGAGCCATGATTTGCCTTTGCAGGACCATGCAGATTTTATCAGGGAGCACCAGAAAGATGGACTGTACTGTGGTAACGTCACAGCAGTATGTAAGGGCAGGCCAAAGTCACACGCTGCAACAGGCGCCGTTGATACATTTTACCACCATTCAACTACAGATCCAGCAGTAAGAACCACATCACAGAAATATTTCCCAATTTCAAAAGTTAGTTATACCACATCAAGGGTTATTATTGCACATCAGTCATTTTAAAATATCCAGAAATAGGTCTTGGTGAGGAGAGTTTTTATTTATTTATTTATTTTTATTATTATTCGTTTTTTTGCTTGTTAGAATAAATCAGAGGAGAGTAAACTGACGTCTCTGGGTTTGATGGTGGTCAAATGCTGTTAATATGAACTAGGTGTCAAATGTGTGGTGTAGCGCCCCCTCCTGACTGATATGAGATGGGTAGTGTCACAGTAGGAATTTCCAGACACCTGCCTCAGATTTACACAGGTAGGCATCCATGATCATGTCTTACAAAGACAAATCATCGTGAGAAAATACCTCCAGGAGCGAATCAGTCATCTCTACGTCGTTGAGGAATTTTCATGCTCTTGCACTTTATAAAGGCATAAATGAGGTTTATTTCATCTACTAAACTTGTGCTGTCTAAATACGATTGCATATTTTCTGAGGCATGAGCGTTGATGATTTTCTGTCCTCACCTGTATGCATATTCAACATGGGCGCAGCAACTGTGGAGCAAAAGTGGCATGCTGCAAGAGATCTTTCTATGCCGACCCACCTTTAGCGGCTAGCCTCCAGCATTTTCATCTTGGCCTCCCTGTGTGTAACGCAGCTGTGATATCACCACAGGAGACATTCCATCCTCTCTGTGTTCCTCAGAAATCGTCCTGGCTTCGGCTTTGAACGAAAACTTTCAAGCCTTCCTTTACAGCTCCAGCAATGTGTTACCATGCTGCACGAAAGTTTTACATTGAATCTTGGTCTCCAGTGTGTCAGCACTCAATCAGCACCTTGTGTGCCTGAAATGCATGCAACATTGTTTGAATAGTGTACTCACTGTTTGTATTGAACACCCACGCCCTGTACTGTACCAGCCCTATTGAGACAGGTGCAGCCTGTATAACCCTGAGTCCAGACCAAACCTGACAGAATAAAGCGCCACGCAGAGATAAAATGCAAAGTCTCATCTTCTTTGCTGGCATTCACACTGGATTTTAGCGAGACAGAGTCTTTGTGAGGTGGAAGAGCCTTGAACGTAGCCCAGAAATGCAGCTTCAGTGGTGGTTCACATGGTCGCATGCCTTTAAATCCAACAGAGGTAGCCAGGATTTTAGCCTTTACTTCCCTGCCCCACTCTGTTCACTGTCCATAACAAAGCAGCAACGACATCTGACACCCTGAACAAGGCTGAATGCAGATCCACCGCATTAACACTGCCGTTTATTGATGCATTTCATCCTCCCATCTTCTGTTTTCTACACTGTCTGCACAATGTAGTCAGCCCGTCACTCTTAGTCACACTAAAGTGTCAACAACTGGCAGAGTGACTGCTGTAAGATATGATACATCTTATCATCTGCATATATACATCTCATTATATGCATTCAATGGGACATTCAACGTTCTGAACTTTTCTTTGTCAAAAGAACATAAATGTTAATGCCTGGGGTTCGTGCAGCAGTTACTCTGGTGGACAAGTGCCCAGTTGCTCTAGTGTGCTTTTGTAACAGCAGCCCCTGGAAACCCACTGAACAGAAAATGATTCTCATGTGGGTGTCTTTCCCCTCCGCAGGACAACCAGCAGACAAGCCTCTGTTTTGCAGCGCCGCCCCCTATATCAACAAGTTGCTCGACAGGTCGTCCACGGCAGCTCAGACACCCTGGGGTTACAGAGAATAGATTGTAGGCACTGTAGACACGATCTGCATTCCTCCCTGTGCTCCTCGTTTCCTTTTACTCCGCCCTCTCCTCACCTCACTTTTAACTGTTTTCTTTCTCTCAGTGCTCTTCCTCTCTGCAGCCACTTTTCACACAGAAGAGCATATTGTTCATGGTAACTAGCTAAAAAAAAAAAAAAAAAGAAAGTGAGCAGCCGCATATAATACGAAGGCCAGGTTGATACGGTGAGCATGAATTTTGTATTTCAGCTGAAAGGTTTACTACACAAAAAATCAAATAGGCTAAAAAGGTACTCTTCGTTGGATATGGTAAATATTTTCTCCTTTTTTGCCCCACCAAGAATACAATAATTACCAAATGGCAATACATACATTGGAATGTACATCCTTCCAAACTTTCCAAACCATATTATTTTACTCATCTTGTGACCTTGGACACTAATGTTGGGGCTAGTTCAAGTTAATGTTAGTGTCAATGTCTAAATTACAGTTTAACTCACTAATAATTGTTCAATCTTTCATGGCTAATGATTTCTTAATAACTCATTAATAAGCATATAATATCCCATAAATGGTCTCATTTTGGGAACACTGGTGCTCAGTCATGAGTATTATTTATTTTAAGAGCCAGTTAGTCTCATCATTTTAATCCGAACCAGAATATCTGAAAGTGTTGTAACCGGAGCTGAACTCGAGGGGAACGAGGGGAAAAACAGGGTGAAGCTGGAGGGGATTATGATGATGATGATGATTATAATTATAAACTGAAGCCATGGCAGTGGAGTATATAAAGTATGCTAAAAGTATAGCTTGTCAAAGAGAATAACTGAAAACCTTAATATAATTCAAATAGATAAAACAGTACACTTAATCGGTAGCAGATGAAAACACTTTCAGAGAGTCGACATTACAGTTTGAAGGTTACGATGGTCTTTTGACTCTCTATGCCTTTTTCGATCTAATCCTGTTATGAAACCGTGTCTGAAATAATAATCACTATTTGCATTATTCCAAAAACAAAAAAACTTTTGGCAGAGGCCGAGGTGAAATAACTGCGACACGGGCAAGTGTGGCGTGGTGCAGCGGTTTGGTATGTGAGGTGCTCCCACGAGGCTGAATAAATGATCCAGACTTAGGGTTTGATGAGCAAATAATCAAATATGAATGAAATTAATTCAGGCAGTAACATACAACATACACATTATTAAACTAGACTGCTGTTCACCGAAGACATGAAAAGAGCAACTTTTCAAACATGCCTAACCAAATATACTGGTCAACCTGTTCACTGCGAGGACTTTATTATAATCCTCAGAAAAAGTGATCTTTGAATTAAACCGTAGTCAGGATAACTTAGCAGCGTCTGTTCTATCTATCATCAAATGAAATCACAGCTTAATCATTTGTTGTCACTGTGAGTTCCATTTACCAAACCCGGCTGAAACAGTGGAAAAAATGAAGGAGTTTGTAATATTTATTACAAGTTGATCCTTTGAAATAACAACACCCAAGTACTGTTAGTGTAACCGAGAGCTGTGTATCAGAGGCATTAAATGGTATGACATTTGTTGGTGCAAAGTCTGAATCTTTATAATGACCTTTAAAGGAATACACACATTTTTTTGGAGTGATCAACTTGTTGGTCAGCTCAACACTCATCAGACATGAATAATAGTGTTTCGGCGTAACTAGACTTGCTAGTGCACAGAATGCTAGCTTTAGTGCAAAAACCAAATGTCGAAATACTGTGGCGCAGTCTCTCGTGTTCTCATTGGAAGTGACATTTCTCTCACTGATTGCTTTTATTTAGTTTTAGCTTGAAAGTCAGTAGTAATTGCGTATCTGGGGAAGTGGTTACTAACTCAATGGGAGCAAAAACCAGACTATCTGAGGGTCAAGACTCAGTTTTAGGGTTAGATTTAGGGTAGAGTAAGGCTTTTAGTTGTAATAGTTAGGGTTATATTAAAGTTCCAGGGAATCCATTTGGTCATTGAGCGAACCCAGAAGAGTGTGTGTCAGTGTGTGTTTGTGCGTGCCTCAGGGTTGCACATTCTGTGGTTGGGACCCCAGACTGTCAGAGTCTTCCATCCTGTTATTTGATTAAGTGTCTCTGAGAACAACTGACTGTTTTCTGTTCTCACGACTCATCGCTCCTCAAAAAAAAGACAACGAAAGAAAGAAACTGCTTTATGTTAAAATCAGCTTTCACATTCTAACCTTTTTTCTTTCCTAAGTGTTTTAATCCAGTCCTCTAAATGTTTCCATTAGACATTGAAACTCTGAAAATGTAACCAACAAGTAACAGAATTAGCATGTGGCCCACTCAATGACTATTTCAAATTTGCCTTACTGGCATCTATTCGCCTTCTTTTGTACTTTTCTTTCACCCCTTCAGTCCACGCCCCTCTACCGGGCAGTTTTATGTCAAATATACTGTTAACATGTTGGTCCGAGCATTATTTAATTAATGATGCGTCTCAATCCTAAAGACCAAAATAGCTCGCTGCCTTTGGCTCTAAACTGCTGGGCTGCCACCTCAAAGAGTACAATACTCTTCTGAGAGAATCAACAGGTCAATATGCTGAATAAATCTGAAAGGAATATACATAGACATTTATTTTACGGGAAATCTCCGGTTGAGAATGATTTGAATGAAGGTTAAATGTGCAGTGAAACGCACGCTGTGGCATCCCAATGCTGGTGTGATTGGATGAGATATGTTTGAAGAGCGAAATTCCTTTTTGGGAAGCAAACTAAAACAAACTGACCTTCTACAGCAACACCTGTGCTTCTGAAACACTCAAAGACAGAACATGTGAACAATATCTGACTCACTTGAAAAGCGCAATTTTGGTCCATTTTAACCAATACTAGTGCTTGTTGCTTGCTAGTTTGATGTGTTAAAAGCTTTGATGGGGAATACAATAGAAATGTAAAAGCCACTGGAAAAAAAGCCAACATAATCTGTTTCGTCAGGCTTTGACACTTATCATTTCTCATGCTGGCACTGACAAACGCAGCTGAGTAAAATTTACAATTCTGAGTCTTTGAATCGCATGTGAAAATTTTACCAAAATCAAAATATTCATGAAATATGAAAAGTATTGCAATTGATATGGATACTTTGGTGAATGCATGCTACACTTATCCATCAGGATCACGGAGGGGCCGGAGCCAAGAGCATATGATGAACAGAGAGAGAACAGTTGTCTTGGCCACAAAAGAAAAGGAAAACCAATAAAGCTACAGAAGTCTATAATGGACAGTATTGATTCTTTCTAGCATCAATCATTCATCATTAGCACAAATAAAACTTTTAGCTTGAATAAAGTTTTGTATACTATGATAAGACTTTAATTTATCATTTCGGATTTTACACTTGATGACAACTTTAATTCATAGAAAAACAATAAAGAAATCTAAATGAAATATTATTTATTGAACAGTAATGAAAGCACATGTTGTACATGGGAGGTTTCTCTCCCAGGTGATGAAAAAGTAATTGAATCTGATTTATTTCAAAATTTTTTGTCTCAAGTCATTCTTGGTATTTTCAAGTTTGAAGCATAGGTAACATTGGTACTAATTTAAACTTATATTGAAGTTCAGCACATATTCTGGAGCTCTCAGTTCATATGTACATAAAATCCTCTGTTTCAAATCACTACTGGACCCGTGTCCTCTGGGCTTTTTGGCTTTTGACTTCAGGAAAACATTTTTCTTCTCTCCCATGATAGTGAGAGCCTAATTTAACCCATCTAGTCCTTCAACCTGACCAGGTAGGGCAAATAATTTATGGAAACAGGAGATATTCAAACAGAGCAGCAGCTTCCTGTTGAGGATCATGGAACAAAAACTCCAGTTCAGGGATATGACCTTGTTTAGAGAGGTAAGTGAAAGTTAATTTTTACAGTCAACTCACTCCAAATACCCGTGTGTGATCTGGGTATTTGAACTCTCTCACCCTCAGGCATCACATACACACGTTGACAGTCAGGGGATCACACAAACAGTGACAAAAAGTAGCCCCATTCAGCTGTACTCAGGTAAAAACTTTATTAACAAAACAGAAGAAGGCAAAGCGCAGCTCAGGATCAATTTTTCTACAGCACAGTAGCAAACACTACCCCTCTGTCAATTGCTAAAAGTGCCACAAGAATAATAACATCCATTGTTGTTACAGTTAAATATTAAAATAAGAGTTAGTCAGACGTACTGCATACTATATCATTTTTACTCTAAAGATCTTTGCAACATTAACAGCATCTACAGGAGGAGGAGAGCCTTTGTCATGCTCATTCTCTTGTATTGTAGCGCCATCTAGTGACTTCTCAGCATATGGTTACAGCAACAAACACAGCAGGAGGAGGGGGAGGAGGGGGAAATCTGGAACAATCACAATTTGCACCTTAAGAGTTTTGGAAATCAGGCTGGAGGAAGGTAAATTCTACTATATGAAGGCCATTGGGTTATAGCTAGCATTTTCAAATATAATCTTCCTTTGCCCCGCACTGAGTCAGTTAGTTCTTCAAAGCAGACATCATCCTTTCTTAAAGCTACAAGCTAATGAACAGGAACACAGAGCTGGAAAAACACACCTTCACAGGGTTACATTCTGTATGATTCCATCCCTGCTCAGGAATTTAAAGGTTTATTTCAGGTCATCGTTGGCTTCCAGAAAGAGCACAAAAATCTAGAGTGCCACCGTTACATCAATTTTTAAAGGGCCCCTGTTATTTCAAATCAGGTAAACTTTACATACTGCACACCAAACCGTAGTTCAATATATATTAAGCTGTATAATAAATTACACACATATATTTATGCATCAATTTATATCATATTTCTTTGTTTTCAGTAATACATTAATTCCATGCATTCAGTGATATGAAAATCAATCTATTTTGAGTCACCTCTAGATTGTGGTTATCAGGCAATGGTTCTTGAGTCAGTCTGATTTAATAAGTCTGTTATTCATCCACCTGGTCAATAAAACTGTAAAGTGCACATGATTTGTAATTAAGGAGCTAGATCTTTGAAACATACCTGTCCCCTAAAATAAGTGTCATTTCGATTAAACAGGGTTGAGAGGAATACAGTTTAGGTTAGTAGTAACACTAAAATCGATGTGACAGTATACTGTGCGTCACCAGCAGCAGTTTACAGCTCAGGTGGTGTTTCAGTAGTAGATTTTTTTTTTTTTTTTCCAGGGAGCATTCAGGATTAACCTTCTGCATGGCAATAAGTAATTTCTCTACATTCTATTACAGACAGCTGGACATTAATAATAATTCATTTATGACAATGATGGTGCATATTGCATCCTGTGTGACCCAGTAAAGAGTGGTGGTTTTGTTATTTTCCAGTAGGCATAGAGGAGGCGCTGCCCCTGGTGGCAGGATGACAAAAAAGTGGTGAGGCAACAGGGGTTAGATGAGATGCTGGTCTCCACCTGTGTCGATTGCAGATGTGGTCATTGTTTTTCCCTAGGCAACCACCCACTGCAGGATGCTGGTATCTTTCCCGCCAGTGGAAATCAGGTGACTGTCGTCATGCAGGAAGGCAATGTTGGTCACGTGACTGCTGTGGCCACTGCACTCTTGGCTCGGAGCCTGTCAATTTGAACATAGAAATGTAAGGAGGATGGATACATATATACAGTATATACATACACACAACACACACACACACACGCAGGTGGATGTATGAATTACAACACTGATGTCTACTCTGAAGAGACAGAGGTTTAATGGCCTGCTGCCTGGGCACGGAAAACAGAGCCAGTAACAGGACTGAAAACAATGTACATAGTACATAGTAGAGGAAGAGAAACAGGAGGGTGAAATGCAGCAAATGTTGGAGGTTGGACTCAAACCTGGCTGCCCAACTTTGTTTTTTTAGAAGTGAAACCATGAACTTTTGGTTTTCATCATCAGTTGTGGGTAAAACTTTTAGGATGAGTTAATAATTTCAAATAACACAGCGTGTTAACCATTTTCTGTTGCTGTTACAAACTGCAGTGTTGGCAGCTCGTCTGAACAGAGAAATATGTTTATAACTACTGTTTATACATCCTTGGCTGAACACTAGAAGAGCTTCTAGAAAAGGAAAAAAATATTAAAATATCTCAGTGTTTGTGAGAAAAATAAAACACATGGCAAAAATTGGGTCAAGACTAGTTGTTGCTTACTTTGCAAAACAAGAAACATAACATAGCATAAAAGCTCAGCACAAACCACAGTGTTCATAAAAATCATCATAATGTGGAAGAACAGAGATAATGCCTAAAAAAAAAAAAAAAAAAAAAAGGAAAGCTGGGTGACGGTGTGGATAGCATCAGGACTTAAACAATTCTGTACACAAACACACAGGCACTGATGCTGATGTACAACTGAGTAAATATGACAAACCCTTGGCTGAGAGCAGGGGAAGGAGAACAAGTGCACTTTGCCAAAGTCATCAGCAGAGGCCAGCAGGGATCCATCATGTGACCTGCATACAGCATTGATGTCTGTTCCGTCTGCTCCATCTGGCCAAATTCCTGGGAGAGACAGACGGGGAGAGAGAGAGACACAGAAATAGAGTGAACAGTCAATATTGACATTTCTCCACCAACAGAAAAATAGAAAAAGTCCAAAGAAATCCTCCCAACTTCCATGGGCATCTCCCACTCTTTACATCTTCACTGCTCAACGCTTGAAGTGTCTATCAACTAAATTATGTCTGTTTGATTATCTTGTGGATTCAAAAGCTTTGGTTTTATAAAAATGTCAGGCGAGCTTTATTAACCTACCAAAGGTATTGAAGGCCAGAGTACAGGTATATGTGGCCCACTCCAGGTTGCGCACCAAGTCCATGTTAGTAACATGTTTACCACTAGATGCCTCCCCTGAAAAAAAAAAAAAAAAAAAACACACACACACACAAAAAAAATCAAAAAAATCAGTTTCACGCTTGTGAGACATGGACAAAGTCACTTGATCTTTGGAAAGTGAGTGTCGTGGGTTTCTATATTTTAGTGGAATTTCTTATTTTAGTAGCAAAATATAAGGAAAAAATACAAGGGTGTGAACAGACACAGCAGGTGGGACCTACAAAAGAGGATCTCGTAGTCCCCTGAGTTGGTGACGAGGTACTGGCTGTCCGCAGACCAGTCCAGGTGAGTGACGAAGCTGGAGTGGCCCTGAGGAAGAGAAATACGTTATCAAGACACATTTAGTAGAAATTTGTTTTGGTTTTCAAGGTCAGATCTTCTTTACCTTTTTTGTTTTAAACCACAGATAAGAAGATGATATTGATAAGCTGCCCTGTATTGCATAAACGCTGCTGATGCTGCCTTAAATACAAGTAGAAAGTAGACTTACAGTGCATTTCCCTACACGGCTGTACTTTCGGCCATTCTCCGTCACAGAGTAGATGTAAACAAAGTTGTCATGGGAAGCGACAGCCAGGAAGTTGCCATCTAAAGGCACAAGGTTACCAGTGTTAATGGCGCTGCCAGCAGGGAGGAGACAATAGAGATATTGAAGTGTTTTGCGTATGTCGGGTGGTGAAGGGAACAGGCGATGCTTTACCTGGAGAGTATTTGACGTTGGAGATTATCTCATTGCCGTCTGTGTGCATAGATACAAGATCCCGAGTGTCAGTGTCCAGCACCAACCACCTGCAGCAGCACACATGCACC
Source organism: Echeneis naucrates (assembly GCF_900963305.1). Lineage (NCBI taxonomy): Eukaryota > Metazoa > Chordata > Actinopteri > Carangiformes > Echeneidae > Echeneis > Echeneis naucrates. Next base: position 4,718,099 of record NC_042523.1, read on the forward strand.
CAAGATGTTTACAAATGTACAAAACAAGTTCACAGTTTTCGGTTGACTGATAAGCACATTAACTAATTTATCTTTCTGTGTCTATACACTTGTGCTAAAACCTGGAACACAAGATAGTAAAAATAACCCTGATACCTTTGTTTGACAACTGTTATATCAGATGAGATGTTTTTTTTTTGTATTAATGATAAGCATTGTTATATTAGTGGAGTTGTTGCTTCAAACAGTAAGCTGAAGTTGTACTCAATCATAATTAGTTGTATTACATATAAAAAGGAACAAACCCTTGAGTCAGAGACTTGAGATTGAATGTGTTATTAGGTTTTGACAAAAATTATAAGTGGTGGTCATGTATTACAGATGTTCCAAATTTTGTTAATGTTTATTTTCTAATGGTTGCTATGGGAACAATAGCTGGGATTGGCTCCAACACTCCCTGCGACCCAGATGGGTAAGCAGTTGAAAATGAATGGATGAATGAGAGACTGACCTTCCAGTCATGGTTCCTACAGCAAGAACAGCCCCACTGGGATGGAAACCAGCGGACCTCCCTGGATCCTGACGGGAGTACAGGAGAGGATAAACTTATGTAATTGACTTTGGTTTTACCAGTTGTTGCAATCAGCCACTGTCAAGTCAGTGCTTAACATCTTGATGTTAAATGCTCATCTTCATCCTCTCCTCCTTACCTCAACAGTCTTGCTCCAGAGGGGCTGATGGGAGTTAGTGTCCCAGAGGTGAACCTGCTTGTCTTGGGAGCATGTGACGAACTGCTCCATGGAGGGATGAACATCCAGCCCCCACAATTCATCTGTGTGACCCTGCAAACACAGCACACATGTAATTGCTAATTTCCCAACAGATGGACTAATAAAGGATTATCTTATTTTAATTCAACACATCCTGAGGCTATAGTGTTTATAATGGCAGCATTAATTTGCATTCCTCAAAACAAAGCAAACTGAAAAACATGGTGAAGAAGAATACATACATAGTAGTAACTGATTTAAAAATCTCTCTTTATAGACAATGACCATATTCAAATTTCAAAAAAATAATATCCCTGTGATATTATTTGATCAGAATATGTGAATTGTGTGTGTACCTGTACAACAGGAGTCAATGTATCAGGGAATGCAGCCCTGACGATGGCATTCTTGGTCGTTCCAACAAACAGTTCTCCCGGTTTTCCTTCAGCCAGAGCGCGGACAGGACCGTATGACTCACCCACCTAGAGATGGACACACACGGAGCAGGCTCAGAAGGGACGCTTCTCTCTATTCTGTAATTCATCAAAGGACTTCAAAGGACAGTACAGCACTCTAACCTCCATCTCAGCCTGTTTCCTGTAGTCATGGTCCCACAACACCACCTTGCGATCCTTTCCTCCTCCAGACACCATGGTGCCGTCCTTCAGGACACATATGGAGAAAATCCCACCCTCATGGGCCCCTTGCACCACCTGGCTGATGCGGTTACCGCCTGCAGATTAGACCAAAAACAGAAGTTTTTTAGATTTGGATTTTTGGATAATGTTGATGTTGACCTGCTCTACAAACCTGCAAAACACAGCTATCAGTATTTAGGTTGTCCATGTATGACATGACAGAAATCCAATGTTTTATTCAAATTTTGGCTGGTTACTAGAGGACAGCTAGGCTTTTAGTGTTACACAATCTCACCTCTAAATGTGTCAAATGAAGGGTTAGGCCCAGAAGGAAACATTTGGAGTTTACCTTTGGCCCAGATGTAGATATTTCCACTGGAGTCTCCTGTAATGGCATCTCCATTCTCAGCAAATGCCACACACAGCACATACTTTGGTTTCTCATGTTTCTACAGAAAGAGGGGAGATGAGTCACTGTGAAGCTGTCTGTGCTTAATGAGATGAGATCAACACAGGGATTTCTTTTCTTTTCATTTTTTAAAATTACTGAGGTTTAATATTTGTTGATTTTATATTTGTGGAGAAAAAAGTTGCTGTTATCATGGCCATACTTCAAACAGCCCCTGTCTCTTGCTCAGAGTGTTGCCCTCCATTGTCCAGAAATTGATGTGAGATTTTCCACAAGTGACAATCAAATTGGGGTCCATGGGATGAAACACAGCAGCCAACACAGAATCGTTGGAGCACTACAGAAACAGGAGACATTAAGGCATAAACATCACGTCGCTACTACAATCTTAAATAATATCCATTCAGTTGATCCTTAGTGTTTGGTCCGTTTTTGTCTGAGGTCAAGGCTCGGTATACCTTAACATCAGCCATTTGCTTCTCCTTCTGCCAGTTCCAGACTGACAGGATGTGATCATTGGCATCATCCACAGCACACAGGAAGGCACCGCCATTCTGAAGTGGGAAAAAAAACAATAAATAAATAACTCACTTTTAAATCAACAATCAATACTTGATTGAAGTTTGGATTGCCACGTCCTCAGTAAAATCCTCAAGGTTGTGGAGCTGCCTACCGACTTGGAGAAAGCTACACATGTGACTGCTCTGTCAAACACTCCCATCCCGATCACATGGAGCGTGTTGAGACTCACAGAGTCCCAAACACGGACATGAGGAGCCAGCAGCTGGAGAAATGACAGAGGGAACACTTGTCAGATAGACAGCTTTCATTCATAGAACCAAAAAAAGACTTACAATAATTTTTAAAGCTCTAAAGCTTATTGAAAGCCTCTCTCCTTATGTAAAAAAATCTGCTACCCATACAAAACATGTTTAACATTGTCCTGAATATTCTTACTATGTTTTGATTACAAGTTAAAGCTTTGTCTTTGTTAACACTGAATAAAACTCACCTTCCCATCTTTGGAGTTTCCAGCCACTTGCCCCGTTGCTATGGTAACCATGTCAGGGTGCACACTCAGGCTATGAGGAGAAAATATAAATCATGACTCAATTTTAATTTTCACCATTCCGTTTTAGTTTTTATGGTAAAAGGCGTAAAATGCTAGTGGAACTGATTCAGATTCAAGCAAAATGTAAGGTGTCACTGACGGAAAACGTAAACGTGTCATTTTTAAGATCTAACGTTATTTGCTGTCACTTCCTTGACAGGAGGTATAACTAGCTGATCGGGGACACAGCTGGTGACACAAAGCGAAAATCCTGACGCAAGCCTTCAAGGTCTATGACAGCTCTGAGGGCCACGTCTTCTGAGGGATGCAGCACCTGACTTAGGAGAAAGCTTGTTTTTCAGGGAACTTTCATTTTAAAAATCAAAAAATATGAAACATGTTTTCAAAAGCATATTTTGACAATTGCAAACTACCCCACCCCACAAAGCAAGCCATCTTGCCTTTCTCATTGCCTTTCACTGCAGAAATGACTGTAAGAGTACAGCAGGATTATGGCGTGGGAAAGGCCAACTGCATTGTTTCCCTGTAGAGATGAGTAGCTTTCCCAACATGCTCCAGTGGGATTCAGTTTGTTTACATCCCAATGGCTCCAGTCAGAGAGCTCATTCAGGATTTCATTAAGTAAACCAAAACTCCTATTAATGATAAACAAAGCTAGCTATATGACGCTGTCAGTGAATGATTGATGAACCCTCAAGCTGTGAAACATCTGGGCTTCAGGTTTAACTGAATAATATGTGTTGTGTATATATATATATATATATATATATATATATATACATATATATATATACATATATATATATATATACATATATATATATATACATATATATATATATATATATACATATATAACCTGCTGCCCTCTCACCATTTGACATCATCATTGTGGCCCAGGTAGTGTCTCTGCTGCTGTTCCTCAGTATTATACAGCACCACCACAGAGGCATTGAAGTAGACAATCTCTCCTGTGGGCAGCAGGTAGAGGTTGGAGCGACAGTCACGGCCACGGTAGCCATACCTGGTCCATGCCTAAGCTAAGGAACAAGGCAAGACATCCAAGAACGAACCCACAATGCCACTAATTAAGGCTTTAGTTGATGCTTTTTTACTGATGTAGCTTATTCACCTCCTGCAGTTACTAAATAATCAACAAATAAAGAGTAAATAGTGCTGTTGAAAATTCTGAGCTGAATTTCCAAGAAAAAACTAATTGCAAAGAGAAACAAGAACATTGAAGACATTTTAAATAAGCTATATAACATTAACAACATTGCTATATAATATATTAATGATAACAAATAATGTAAAATGTACCACTTTTTAACAATATTCAGCATACAGTGAGGTTTTGTCTGCTTTTTTAATATGCTAGCATTCCATTAATCTATCCATCCATTTGTCAATGGCAATAATAACTCATTGCTCAGTCATTACTTAAATGTATCCGCAACTCCTTCACTCAGTCTCGATCCATCAAAAGAACAGTTTCTCAGTTTCAAAGATACACCCATTGCAGCTTGAGTTTGCGGTCAGGGAGCGCCACCTTGTGGTCAAGGCTGTAGCTCTCCCTCCGCTGGTCAGGGATGTGCATGGTGACAGGACGACCTCGGAGGAACATCCTCACATAGCCATCCTCTGAAGAAAAGAAAGGAAGTGGAAATTTAAAGGGAGCAAAGGGAACAAGAAAATAAAACTCAAGATTCATGGCTACGTGAGTGAGACAGAACTAGGAATCAGAAAACTGCATAAAATGAAAGTTGTGATATTTTATAAGTTTTCATTCAAACACTGACAGGCAGCAGCTTCAACGTCATTTATCTAATTATGTAGCTCTCGAGTTGTGAGAAAAATAGCAAGAGTCACAGAAGACAACTGGCCCTTTTTTGATAATGATTAATTGAAGTTGATGAGTGAGGCTAAGGGACAAAGTCTGCAGTCTAAATGAACAGCTGAAATCTTGCCAGATTGAATACAGCCAAAGGGAAACTTAAGAACTGTCCCTTTATTCTTTGACAGTTCTTGTTTTTTTCTTTAATTTTTCTGTTTGATTGCCTTCCCCACTGAAACCAGAATTAGTAAAATCCTTTGTTAGTTATTGTCAGGCAATTCAAAAACAGAACTCACACCTTCTTATTTTGAGGCAGCAACAAATTGACAAAATAAACAAAAAAGATGCAGGTTTTGTGCTTTTTTGGTTCACTACTGAAAGGTTTCCAATTTATGCAATGCTTCAAGTGTCAATACTTTTACCCAATAGATTTTCAGTGTTTCTAATTGGTGTCATCTTCACAGCTAATTTAAGTGTGGCAGCAATTGGACTATGAGACATTACACACTAATGGAGTCTTAAATTGGACACACATTAGTTTACACACACAAAAATATAGACCATAATTCCAGTAAAAAAAAATCTTCTTACCTGCATTGAACGTGCATTCTTTGGATTTGCTAAAAATCAAAAATAAGAGACAAAAAAAAAATATATTATTTGCAAATGACCTACCGTCTATAATCGATAAAGGAAAAAAGATTATGTGAGAAGTTCTTCTGCACCAGTAATAACATCAAACAATACACATTGTGTTCAGTATTCCGCTCACAAGGCTTTGTTCCATAACATCAAGTCTTCCCATAAGATTCTGAATTATTTATTCTTTGTGTGCTGCCACCTTCAGCGCTCCTTTTTACAGCAGCTGAATAATAGGGTTGTCTGTGGAGGAGCTGCAGGAACTGACTGTTAAGGCAGCGAGAACAACAAAACTGTGCATCATCGGCTTGGTGAAGACAGGAATCACACCACGAGCTTTGCAGTTTGGTTTGTGGTAATTTGATGCATTTAAATTTTAATAGGAAAGCACAGCAGTTTTAGTTAATTTTAAAATGAATTTCCTGTATCACAATAAAGTGTTAAAAGTGTTTATTTCTCCTGTTGGAATTGAGCTCCATAATGCAGGTTGCTAAATATAACCAATTTTTTCTCCCACAGTATGTGATGCGACGTAATAATGTGGAAAATCAAAACTGATGTCTGCCCAGCTGTCAAACAGAAAAGCTAAATGTGTCAGCAAGAAATGGAATCAGTGATTCAGCCACTTTGCCAAAGTGCATAACTGGTCCTATCGCTCAGAACCTGTCACTGCCTCATCAGTCTGCATCAGCTGAGCTCCAGTTGCAGCTGCTCCTGACTCAACTCTCTGTCAACCAATCAGAGTCACCCACTGTGCATTTCAGTGCATGCTGACCACTCAACCCAACATGTTAAGGTGATGAACCAATCAGACTATCAGGCTGCGACAGCTGTCAGGTGGGTGTCACCATGGCAACAGCGGTAAAAGCAAGGTTTGATAAGATAAAGGGAAAGTGAAGGCTCATCTTTTCTCTGCTCAGCAATAAGAAACACTCTTTGTGTTTCTCTAAATACACACAGGAAAGTCAAGGATAGGAGAAAACACGACAGCAGTAGGTTACACACACTTTCTAAAATCTTTTATTCTTTATACAGAATTTATGTATAATGTCAAAAGTGTCAGAAGAGTAAACGCTTTCATACAACAAATTATGGCTTCTATTTAATGATACGCACACAGGAGAGCCAGTAAAGTCTCCCATTGATACATGACCATTGCTACCTGTACAGGGCACTGTTTTACTAGCGTTGGGTCTCTGGTTTGTTTATATTGAGCATCCCCCTTGAAGTGTGTGATTTACATTCATAATACTAGTCTTTGGTTCCACAGGATGGCCTCAAGAAACAGGATGAGCTTTACTGCTACTGATATTTGTATAACAGGGAGTACACTGGACCAGGCAGGTGATTAAGTTAAAGGATCAGCAAAAGACATGAAGCATGGAGCGTCTGAGGGAGAAGAAAAGACAGGCCACATAGCAAACAGACTGATCTGAGAACCTGGCCAGTGTCTGTTGTGTCTCTGGGCAACTACAGACAACCAGGCAGGGTGTCAGCTCTGAAACAGCCACATAAAAGGCCCATTTGTCTCTTGAACTGTGTGTGCGTGTGCGTGTGTGTGTGTGTGTGTTTTTGGTCTGCCAGGAAGATGAGGCGTGGCCTGGTTTTATCCAATGAGAGATGAAGACTGATCCGAAGCTAATAATTAGCACGCAGAGCATGCTGGGACATTGGCAGCCAGACAGGCCAAATAACTGTGGATCTAAACCCATGTGGCTGCAGTCCTTGTCACCAGGCTTCCACAAAGAGGGAACGCACAAACAGACATCTCATTAACTTTGAGTGCTGAGTGCAGTGTTGGCATTTTGTGCCTGTCTGCTCTCTGAAAACACAATGGGTTGTTGTAAGAGCCTTGAAGGGACTAATGAGCAACAGGGACCTGTCAGGGTTCCTCTGTTAAATCCTACATCATTCCTGTTACATGTAATTTTAAGCCATATCCACTGAAATTTGGTAGAAAGATTACCTGGCTCTAAAGTTAGGGTTAGCCATGCCAGAGGGCACGGATATAGCTCTGCAGGAGATTAGATCAGCCTTCAACAAACTGATGGGCTAGCCTAAAGACGTCTACATGAACCAAGCCTGCAACTGAGCTTGAAGTTTTTTTTAAACTGAAATAAACATAGCAGCTGCTCTATAGCGTTCTAAGAGGTGCCAAAGCCTTCGCTCTCTAAACCATTCACTCCTGACTGGATTTGGACCAACTGCGCTTGCATAAGCATTAGTGGATCTTCATAATTATCATATCTGAGCTTTTTAAATCATATTTTGAAAGTGTCTTCCTCCTTAAAACATCAATATGCTAATGCGTGGGTCAGATTATGCATGATGGTCGGTATATTCCTATATATTAATATTGGTTAGTTTGTAATGTTAAACCCATTAAATATTTTGTTCATGTGATCTGAGCATATCACCTGTTCAATTCTTTATCCAAATTCACAACAACTCATTCATCTTAAATTACATGAATTGATAAAGAGAGATGCTTTGTAGGTATAGGAAAATGCTTCAGTCGGGAAGAGACTGCAGTGGTCGCATTGATGGGGGCAGAGAGAAGAGTGATGCTGTGGTCTGAGTGATGGGGTAGTCAATTTCCTGGTCCATTATAGCTGAAGTGCTGCATTGGTTCAGATAATGGGCACAAGCACATTTCATCAGCTCATCGGTTTCACACATGCCATGACAAAAATACACCACAAGACTTAACTTTGGCTGATATAACATACTTGCGTCATTGTGGCAACATCAAACAAAATATACACAGGAGAGAAAAAAGGAGCAAGGGAGAGGAAGGACCTCATCTGACAAAAGGAAAAGATCTTCTATTCAACATGTGCAGATCATTTGATCTTTTCCTCAATCAGAATTTGCATGGTTTGAATAAGCCTGAGGGAAGGGTTTGTTTTGTGTGTGTGTGTTTTTTTATTTTTTTAATCTAATTGTGGAGGCTGTTAACATTTGTAAGGTTACACTGGATTCATAAAGGATGCTGTAAATTTTTGAATATGAAAGAATATGTATAAGATCTTTGGTGCACAAAGTTTTCAACCCCAAATCCAGTCATGACAAGAAAGACACACAAAAGATGATAAAAATCTTTTTGCTATTCCTTGTATTTGCATTTTAATTTCAGCTTGTTTATACAATCATTTAATTTTACCGAGCACAATTGGACATCGTAACAGTCCCACAGCTGCCTCAGAGTCAAGTTTGTGGTCTTAACACTGCACAGTGTTTATTAACAAACCCTGGCTGCAGGACTTCACGTCAACTCTCCTTTGCAAGAGGTTCCAAAGTCTTACAATACATGTTAGTTTAGGCACAATCCAAAACTGGCATAGCTTATCAAATGTGAACAAGTCCTATATTTTCAGTCACCATATAAACAGTTTAAAAGAACAATCAGAGAACTTCTGAGCAGTGGGACCACTCAGCTTCCAGCTAAAATTCATTCATGTGTGTTTCATTACTGAACACAGCCGTGACGTGTGTGTTTGCTCACACCATCATTAGAAGGCCAAGGACAAAAGAGCCACTGATGACAAATCATGCTTTAATCAACATGTTTGTATCATTATGAGGCGATTTATATGAAATATTAACTCCAGGAAAAAGTTGCAGTTATAAAACATTTTAGTATTGCCTCACCAGTCAGATTTCATTTTTAAGGCGACAAAATAGTTCATTACACAAGGTCTTTCTAAGCAGATTTAACATATTCAACTACACAATAAAAGTATGACCAACTCTTTGAAAAAACATCATTTTGCGTTTTGTCTTTTCCTCAGACCTGATTTGACATTTTGTGGTCCAGACACCGTTGACTTCTGCCCGCCCCTCCCCATACACACGGAAAGCCCTACAGACAGGCAACCTTTCCATATCAAACAATTTGCGTGACAAGAGCGCTTTAGAAACAGCACAACTTCCTCAGGCAGTTGTGAACACAGACAAAATAACTGACTAAGGACTTTGTTTCGAATAAAATAACCAAAAATATGAAATGATGAAGCCTAAATGCATTTTACCAACCAAAGGCATTGTGTCATTGAGCAATCTATCTACAATCTATTCTGTTGTCCATTCAATTGTAATCCAGTAGATTTTAACTGCTGATTACAAGACCAAAGCTGCACTTTCCTCACAAAATACTTCACTCTGCTACCTTATTTTATCATGGATTAGTAAGAAGACCTTCAATTCTTTTTAAAAAGCTTCACCCGTGAATCCTAACTGCCTACAGTCTCACACTGTGCTGTAAAGCAGCTATTTACCTGGAGGATCGCTTCATGTCTGCAAGCTTTCCGTTACAGTAACAGTCAGCAGTGAGAGCAGCTCCTGTCCCGTCCAACAGCCAAAGCAACACACCAACTTCCTCGTTTCTCAGCAAACTTTCAGCTCTGCCACCAGCCAATCAAAACACACTTCCTTATTGTGTAGGCCCACCCCTTCTGCCTGGTAACCACACCTCCCCCTTTTACCATGAGCTGCTGGAAATGTGACCCATCAGCAGAAATAAAGCGTGCGAGTGGTAGGTAGAAAGTGGGAGGGGGTGGAGAAGGTCCATAAAGTAAAAATAGAGAAGCGATAGATGCAGACATAATGCAATGGAAGAATAAAAAGCAAACTGTACTGTTAACATAAACCTGTTTACTGATGACAGGAGACCCATATGCCATATTTACTTGTGACATATGAATGCTTTACTTTTCATCGAACTGAGTCGTGGCATCGCAAAGACCAACGTCCTGTTAAGTGTTAGACCTAATGCACTGTGACATCTGAGAGTTACTGCAGGCCAGCAGGAAGTGCTGACTGTGGCAATCTGACACAGAAGAGGATGAAGATGATGGTGATGTGCAGATTCCATCTCTGTCTTGTCACAAAACCTGAATAATTCAAAACTTTCCAAAATACTGAGTTTGTTTTAGCTGCAGCTCCCACAAAGGCAGCTGTTAACATCAGACAACAACAAGCAGCAGTTCTTCTTCCTGTCCTTTATTTACTTGCGATTATACTGGATATCTACCCTTATCTACAATTTAAATGGGCTTCAAAATAATAAATTTAAAGTTTCACACCTGTGTTAAATTCAAACCATCCCACCACTGTCATTGCTGAACACAAGGACAATTTGTCTTGAATTGGAAAACTTTTCAAGACCAGCGTAAAAAAAATTGTATTGTTTTGTTTTTGTCCATGACCATGCTGCATCCACCAGCCAGAACAGGTAAGAAAATATTTCACTCAGCGTGAAAGACCACGATTGCATGGAGGTCTAAAATTACAAGTGAAAATCATGATCAGAATTGGTAACTAGGCTTTTCTTCCTGCATACGGCAAAAACTGAGTTTTATTTACAGAGTAATGAAACTGTCCCAGGTAGCAAGAGTTGTTGTTTTTTTTTGTTTTTTTTAAGAAATAAGGTGTATTACTTTGGAGGACAGTGGTTACCTTTTGCCACCAGAAGAGCTGCTAGAGGAGGTGGTTCGACTCCGACTTTCTGTTCCCATCTCTCTCCTCACCAGGGTGAGACGCTCTGTGGACATGCTCTTCCTAAACAAGAGGAGAGCAGAGCCTTTAGCAATCAATTCATGTAAAGTGTAGAAGCAAGACAACAAAGTGTTTGCATGCACAAATTGTTGTGGTTTTGTCTACCTCTTTATGGACTGCAGCACTTCTTTCTTGGGAGAAGAAGGGGAGGAAAGGAGACGTTTCTGTTGAACATACCCATTACTTAGAGGTCTGGAGGGAAGAGCTTGCAGAAGCTGACGCACTGAAATGGAAAAAAGTTAGCTTTATCAAATGAGAGATCCACAGAGCCTGTTAACAGCTGATAATAAACCTGAATCACTGACTGATGTGTTGGAATATAATTAAAATTAAATTTGCAGTACCAGATTTATTTTAAACCAGCTTATTTGAAATGCTGGAGCACTCAGCGATGCATCACAGACATACCTGTCCTTAGGTGGATTGAAGAAATTCTCTGGTCAAAACAAAACGTTACTTACCCTTGGTGGGCGGTGCTGAAGCTGTGCTTGCTAGAGGTCTCCTCCCAGAACCATGGACACTTCCCGGCTGCATCACCAGGCTTTGCTCCTCACAGTAGCCCAGTCTGCGCAGGGCATCAGCCAAAGCTGCTTTCAGCAGCTGGATTTCATCTTCCTGCAACTGTAACCTCTGCTCCAGGTGGGAGACCCGGTCCTCCATGTCCATGTTACTGCTGGCAGATACTGTGTCATCTTGGCAGGAAGTCAGTGAGGAGAGAGGGCTTCAGTTTCTATTTTCACCTTAAATGCTGTGTGCATCATAAACAAAACTACAATGCATCATTATACATTTCTGTTCAGGCTGCAGTGTTTGAGTTATGGTTAGCTTAATGTGGTCGCTTTGCTAACAACAGCAATGATTAATGTATTGTTAAAGGGTAATTTGCATTGGAATCAATGTTGCTACTTCAATGAGCTACAAAATCTGAATTCCCTTGACTGCAAGTCAAAGTGAAGGGAATAATGAAGCTTCTGCCCAGATAATTCAACATAGTTTAGACTTCCTCACTGGACACAAACACAAGCTGCCAAAGGTCTGTATGATGGAAATCTGCTGCTGCTTTGTCTTTCAATGGTTTTGAATTCCTCAGGGAGATAAAGAGCAGAACAGGAAACAATACTAGCTTTAATAATTTAGTGTGTGTGTGACTCAGAGAAAATGAGAAGGAAAACAACATCAGATACCAGCTTGTGTGGTTGTTTTGCTCAGACAATGAGGGAGAGAGGAAACAAAGACGGTTGGATGGAGACAGAGATGTCAACAAAAGAAACAAAGCTGTGTCTTCATTGTATTCCCATGCACATTCATTTAAAAACGTGCCCTGGAGATTTTTCAGCCACCATTTATTTACCTTTGTGCTATGGGTCAACATTTTGATTAGCAAGTCACCAAATCGGTATTATTGCTTGTACCATTTTATATGCATCACTATTCCAGCTAGCCCCAGAGGGAGAATAGCAAATGTGGGAAGAGGAAACTTAGAGAGCTTGATAAAAACTACGGAAATGCAACAAGTGGAAAAACATGCCGAATCTGTAGTTATGAAGAAACACACAGCAGGTTTGAGTGGGGGGAGGGTGAATACATTTTTGAAAAAAAAAAAAACAAAAACAAAAAAAAAAAAAACACACAAAAACAAAAATGAATGTCTCAGTTCTGTAAATGTTTTTTGTTTCTCAAATTAATTTCTGGGCTACTTGCAAAATTTAGTAGGCGCAAGATAAAATAATCTAAACTAAATCGCTGTATGTACTTTTTTTTTTTTTAATTAATATTCTTTAGTCACATCGAATTCCTGATGATGTGGTTGAACTGCTGCTGTTTCCATCCCCTTTCATGCTGTTAATCGGAACTCTTTCCAGCCTAAATGTTTGCCATCCCCTTTCCCACCATGATGACATTACCCGGCGGGTCAACCAGATTATCCATTGCAAACTCCCCAGTGTCCTGGATTATCTAACACTCACGTTGACAGATTACAACCAACTCGAAAACAAGTTTGTGGTTGGAAAGAACATCTTGTTTGTTCCAAACTCTAAAACTGATCTGCTCCCTGTCATAAAACCAGCTCTGTAACAACTGTGTCCTCATAATCAGAAACACAGATCAAAGAGATGGTTAGACAACAGTTGTGCACTGGGACAGAAGGTACCATCAGTTTCAGTCTTGCAAATCAATGGAGTCAGATGAAATGTTCGCACATATGCTTTCTTTAAGGGACAACAACATTCTTCCAATTTATATCATTACCTGTTCACACCATTCTCCTCAAAATTTTAAATACTAGACTAATATCAAGGTCAAAGTTGTGTAAATTATCCACACAGGTCTACTCCTCTCCAGAACAAACAAGCCAGGGGATTAAAGCAGTAGTGAGAGAGAAAAAAAAGTTGCTTATATAATTTAAACTAAATCAGTGTCTGCATCTCACCCCAGATGAAAGACAATATATTTTAGCTTTTCAATAAAGGTTAAATTAAAAGATTTATTCAGAGATTAAAATAATCTAAAACTGTGAAATATTCATATTTATCAGATTTCTTCCTCGTTAATATAAAGGTCACCACGTGTACTTGCAGTTTTGAATAGATACTTTGGAAATGTTGCAACAGTTTAAAGTATTAATTTTTAACCTTTAAAGAACATGACACTGCCAGATGAAGTTTTATAGGTCCCAGATCTTCACTGGGTTCTACGGTGCTCCCAGCATGTCAGTGCTGCAAGCTGAGCTGGGGGACACAAGGAGAACTGTAACCGTTACCATATCACACCTTGCAGTCAAATGAGGCAGGAACTGGCCACTGGGAAATAAAAGCTTTAGATTTACATACAGAAACCTTGCTCAGTAGAGATTTGCATGGCAGACTTGGCTGACGGGCAGACAGAACAACACTAACATTGCCTCGCCTATTATTGTTTCCCTTCTTTAATTTCTCCAATTTTATATATCTAATGTAGTGATAAGCCTATTTTATACATAGTTTTTTTTTTTGTTTGTTTGTTTTTTTTAACAAGAAATAGACTGCCCTCAAACAAAGTCCCAAGTGCCTGCATTCTTAAATACAGGGGATGGGAATAAAAGCAAGCAATGAGTAGAAATAAAATACTAATTACAATAAATTAAAATACGAACTGAATGAGCAAGCAAGGGAGCAGTCATTAGCTGAATGAGAGAACAGATGGTAGGAGGGAGGAGACAGCACGAACGGAACTTTAGGATGGAGAGAAGTGAGACAGTCAGATTAATGATTAACTTTTAACTGACAACAGCAATAATCATGCTCACATAAACTAAACTGAGCAGAGAAACAGGGAGAAGCAACGAAATGGATACAGAAATGAAATTAAAAACCCAGAGGAGTTTGTTTTACTTTTAAATGTCTGCGTTTACACAGATTTAGCATTCATTATATTACTACAGAGCTACAGAATGGAAAAAAGCCAGAGACCTCCTCAACCTGAGCAGAATATATAGGTTTCCTCATATAGACTGTTTATACCTATACTTAAATACAGCTGATACAACTGACAGGGATGGCAATGTAAGACCTTCGTTGTCATGTTTTGTGAGGTCCGGAAAGGAGAGTGGTGGAGATTCCGATCTCCCACACCCCTCAGACTTTAAAGAGACTTCTGCCTCCACAGAGATTTCCCAGCTAAGTGCCATCCTGGGCCTTTATCAAACAACAAATGGTAGTCCATGCCACAAATCAGCATAAACCTACCTAACCCCGCAGAGAGGTAACCCTTCTGACCCTCCACTCGGGTCGGCCTGATAACATTATCAGGCAACGGATACAAATTGCTGCTCTGGAATGCATACAGGCCAACAAGTACACAAAGATTGATATAATAAGAAATTGGACATTCCGATCAAATAAGAGGCCGCAAACATGCCGAACCGATTCCCCCAGCGAGAAGAGGACTTCACAGCTGAACCGATGGCATATTGCCTGAGCACCTTAATCTAATGGCTTGGTTGTTGCCTATAGCTGTTCTGTAAAAAGAAAAAGAAACTTCATACATAGCCCATAGTCATATGCTTCTGATTTTCCATAGCCAGTCAACACATGCATGAAAATGTTATTTTCTTAGTTCATTTGTTTGTGTGCTCTGTGATGTTGTGATTACCTAATAACCATTTAATTGTGTTTCACAGTGAATCAGATAAAACCATGTCCATCGAAGTAACTACAAGCAGAGAAAACTGTACTTCAAAAAGATCGAATGGATCGAATTCGCGCCGACCACCAGACCACACCCGTGGGTCGGCCCCCAAATGAAAGTAGTTTAAAATTACATTTTAGGGAGTTTTTGGAGAGTTCTGGGGAAGTTCTGGAGAGGAGAGCTTCCCCAAGAGACCTGACGAAGCAATAACAACCACAGCAGAAGTCAGAATTTAGCCGCTAAGCTACAAGGGCTAAGTTCCAACTTGAAGCTGTTAGAGACCGGAACAAGTTTGGCTGCACGGCACTCAGCCTCCAGCGTTTCGAGTTTCCGTGGTAACCAGGGCAGTTTTTGCTGCGCAAAAATTCGGATATTGTCTTAATAACCAAGACGATCGCACGAAAGACAACGCTGAAGAGGGACGAGCCAGCGTTTATCTGCTTCCCCAGCGGGTTGTTCTGAGTGGTGCGAGGCATGGATATTAGACAACAGTGAATCAAATTTTAGTTTTAGAGCTCTCCTTCCTCAGACAGACTCCCCCTTGTATTTTGATAAACGATCTGCCATTCATTCGTCCAAATCCTCAAGAATCACCAGTCGCTTAATTATCTTTGTTATATCATGCCACTCCATTTACATATCCAAGCTCACCTGTTTCACCTAGTTTATGCTTTGATTTGCACCTGTATATAATGAGCATTTTTTTATTTGCCCTTTTTAATTAATAAAAAAAACATAAATTAATTAATTGTTACACTCCTTCCTTCAGTAATTGTTCTGAAGTCAATCCACAGGAAAGAACATCCCTTCCAGATGGAGACTTGAAAAGAGGCAATACTATACACAATCCTAGGCACAACACATGTAAACAACAAACACAAGTTCAGTTTTGCTAAATGGCAATGGATAAATGAAACAACGGTGAATATCCTTTTGATGCAGGACTTGAACAGTGATCTCCTTTGAGTATGTTCTATGTTTTGAATGTCTTCCTCAACTACCTAACATGAACATGTCAATCCTGTCAACTACTGCAGCTGCTAGAGGTAACTTGAAAAGAAACCCTCAGTATGTGTTGCAATCCGTACCCCTACAGTGAAATTACAGGATAATTTTCCATAGCATGGCAATAACAGACTGTGCCAGTAGTGAGAGAACAATATAATCTTTTGAACCACTGGTGGAACACATAAAGGTAAGGTTCATCCTGAAGGTGGCACCAGAGAAACTGTCTTGTTGTCTTCACCCCTACTGGGCTTCTGCTGGGCTCAGGCTAAACCAAGGCTGGATCCACTGCCATCAGTCTGTGCCTTAACCCTTCTTTAGCCTGCTACCTAGCAAATGTGCTTTGCATTGATTTATTATGGAGCTGTGTCAGCATGTTAATTTGCTAAGCCCTTCCATGTCCCACTCCCTCATCTTACACAGAAATATATTATTGGCTATTGGGAATACCAGCAGTAATCTTGGTGCATCAGTGTGCCGTGAATAAAAGCCCTCTCTGTGTGTCCACCATGCTGATGCATGCACGTGCGGGGAGACCTTACAGACAGATTTATTTAATGATTTAAGTCAGTCTCCACACACCGCAAATGGAATCAAAGTCTCTGCACTTGATTGTATATTTAATTTGTTAGTTTACTGTTTCGCTTTACATTTAACTGACTAAAATAACAGAAAAATGAACTAAAATAAACTGTGACAAGGACTGGAAAATTACAGGAGGATGGAGAAAGAGGAAACAACTATGGGGAGATTTACAGGTTCCACCTTCATCTCACTGTCAGGACACCTGTTTACTTTTCAATTTGCCCTTGAGTTGTTGCACACACAGACTCACACACCGCAATGACTATGCCTCAGTTTTATTCCATTATGATATTCTCCTTATAAAGCCAGATGATATATTTACTCCTTATTAAGCGGACAACACAAACACACAGACACAGACACACACTAACTGCTATTAAGGGAACTGTAAAAGGAGGAATGACGAAGAGACAGACGTAAAGACATGGATGATGAAATCAAAACCAGGGGGAGTGGGCTGTGTGTAAGTGTCTGATACTGCTGAAGAAAGACATCAACACGGGCAATAGGAGGTTGGCGCAGGGCAATAAGAAATACTGAAGGCTGATGAAATATTCATGTGGCGTCAGAGTGATGAGGAAGGTGGAGCTGATCTGGCCTACCTGCCATCGTGCCACTTTGAGAGCCTGGTCACTCCTCCTGCCAATCAACCAGTCAGTCCACAGAGCAAACGCTCAGGCAGTTTGTCCACTTGCTCTCACTTTCCTCCCCTGGAGGCTCTCAATTCTTTGATTCGCTCCCCAAACCCTGTCTTTAGCCAGTGCTTGATCTCTCTCTCCCCGCCCCCCTTCCCTTTTACATGCAGTCTCTCTCAAACACACAAAATCTCATCCCCCATCATCTCCTGCTGGACCACTCCCTCCTCCATCTTCACTTTTTACAAACTCTCTTGCTTCCTGGACCACTCCCACTTCCACGTTCCATCCCCCTCGTCTTCTCTCCTCTTCTCTCCTCTTAGGCACCTCCTTCCCTTCCATCCCCTTTCTGGCTCCTCCTCCTGTCTCAGTAGCTATAGGCGGAGAGAACCAACCCAGAGAGGGTGGAGCATGGCTTAGGGCCACAGCCACCCCCACACACACACACACACACACACACACACACACACACACACACTGCAGCAAAATCTGCATCTGCACAACCAGGCACTACCAGGAAGAGATGCTGCTGTAGAGCTGGATTCCAGGATCAATGACATAAGCACACACCAATTCATTCTTAAACCAGCAAAAAAGTGACTATCTACCCTGTTGGAGATTTCCTGGTATAGGTTCATATTAGAAAATGGAAAAATTGCCATGGGGCTTCACCACTGTTCATTGCAAACTATTATAAAACACATCAACATCAATCAATAGGCACAAATAATCACAACTGTCCTTCACTAGCCAAGTAACAGAGCAACTGACTCACTCATTCATTCACTGACTGACTGACTTTATTTCCACCTTTGGCTACCAAAGTATCATGTGACAGAGATTAAGTTTCTCTGTTGGCAGTTGCACTTTCAAAAGATATGATGATTTACAGATTAATATAGTTCTGGACATTGTATTATAGTTAACTGAAGCTACCGGAGGAACACGCTGCCATTACAGCTAATAGACCAGTTTGGATACATTTAGCAATACGGCTAAAGGAGGCCGATGAATAAACAGAAATAATCAACTGAATAATTTAAGAGCATATCTTGGAGATACAAGTTTCAACCAGACTGTGGCCAAGGCACAAAACTAAAAACCCAAATGTAATTTTCTGTTTATCCACAGCGGGAATGTGTCATGATTAACAGCTTGTGTCGCAGTTACACTCAACTGACTCAATCATCAATCTGAAATTGAAAGAGCAATCTGTACTGCAGTGTTCATGTTAACAGGTTGCACACAGTCTCTGTAAACTATGTTCCTGATGTCACCACGCATTTGTACAGAACTGCACAGAGCAAGATGGACATAATGTTTACTGCTGTTTACTGGATTTTAATATGCGGGAACTGGCAGGTACCCCTTAATGCTATTTGGAGCTAGTATGTTATTGTGTGTAGTCCAATTTAAGTGACTGTAAAAATCCTATGTTAAAGTTTATTGTAATACTGCCTTAAAAACAATGATCAAATTTTTTTTTTTTTATAATTTTTATGCTACGTTTATTTTCATTGTGGTTCTTATTGAAAGAAAAAATGCAATTTAAAATTGTGTTGAATAAATCCATTGTGTTTGTTTTAAGCTTCCTGGCGTCCCAGATAGGTAAAGTCAATGAGATCATTTCAATGAAACCATGGAGGTGATCGCTAGGAGAGCTAAACTAACTGATTATATCACTCTAGGTGACACAGGAACCTCCGCCTACAACAAAACTATTAAAACTGTAAACGATGTGGAGAAGTGCCCTTGTGATTAATGAGTGCATCTGATGAACATGGAGGATCTAGTTACAGTGTGCGCACAGATGGTAGAGAAAGAGACAAACTGAAAGACAGGAGGCAGATGGGCAGATGCAAAGCAAAAAGACACCTTCCAAATAGGGTCTGCTCTGCTATAGTCTACACCAAGTGCCGCACAGCACATCCAACACCTCTTCACCATCTCTCCAGCAGACTTCATGGTGTTCTCAGGTTTCATTAACGCCTCGCAGACGCTTATTTCAGCACCACTTTCAGCATCAATTGATTGTTATTCCAGTCTCATAGACCAAGATTCAAAAGCAATTCTGTTGAATTATTATTTGTTTATTTCTTCTCAGTCAAACAGCTGGAAATAGCTCAACATTGGTGTGTCGATGAATGGAAATGGTTTCAAGAACAGCAGGTGTACTGCAGGTCACTACCACAGGAATCTTTCTGTGTAAAGAAAGACAATGAAGAAGGACGGGGTCATGCCGAGTAGAGAGTTTGATCTCAAATGTCTAATCCGTATTGGCTCAAGAGAGTTTGACATTTTAACTTTGGAAAAATATATGACATCTCAGGAAACATCAGCAAACCCACCCAGGTCTATTTCCCTGCTCTTGTGAGGTCCTGGACTGAGAGCTCCTTGCTCTGAGCAATTATCTTCATATAATTCAAGTGAACAGACGCTAAACAACGCCCCAAATCAGAACTAAACCTTTAGAGGCACAGGGATAGGCAAAATCATCTTCCTCATCTTTCTCTCTCTGACGACGTTTTGTGATTGGAAAGACAACAACACATGCACATACTTCATCAATCAACCTTGTATCTCACAAATCAGATCAGATCAACTCATCAAGTCAGTTTTATTTGCATGGCATCAATTTATCTCAATGGACCTGGGTGGGATGGAAAGGCAGGAAAAATAAACTTGTAACCTGGGAACCCATCGATCACGATCTATCAGTAGCTCTTTGAGACTTTCCCTGTAGCCCTCCAAAATAATTGAAAAATAGCTTAAGAAATACACAAACAGCCAATGCCCGCGTTATTAATGTTCCATTTTGTAAGCACCTCTCTCTCTCGGTCCAGATGAGCGAAGGAGCTCGATAGCTAGCATGGTGGAGGTTTCGCGTAAAAGGCAAAAACATATAATTTCCACCTATAATGGGAAGAGGAATTTTTCATTTACCTTACACTTTCATTTGTTCCTGGAGACATTTTCTGTATCTTTGGCTTTATGTACTAACAACTTTAACTAACAACATCAATTTGAATCTTGCACCAAATTTGCATGTAATTCAAATATAGGCCTAAAAAAGGCCTAAAGTTGAGAGCACAGTGTTAGCTGTCTTTTTCAATTAACAGTTCAATAGCACAGATCTTGCCTTTCATCAAGGCCAAGATTAGGGCCCTTTGGAGTTAAAAAGGTTGCCTGCCACTGCCTTATCACTACTGAGAGTGTGAGTTAGCATTAGAACATCCATTAGCACAAACAGTCACTGCCAGACACAAGCTAACAAACAACATGAACAGATAAAAGATGCTCAGCATGCTACCTGCTCTGATGCATCTGATTTCTCTGATGTTGCATCCAACCGTATCTATCTGAAGACTTTCTGCTCTTTCAGTAGACAACACAATCCTGTCAGTGAGGGAGAGTTTGCTTCAGCATAGCTGATAACAGTCACTGCCAGCCACAAGCTTGTGCTTTGTTAGCTTGCAATGGAGGGCACAAACAGGAGTGGTCAGTGGGCTTGAGCCTGATCCATATTTTTCAATGAGGAAATGAACATAGGTGAGTTCTTCAATTTCCATTTTTAAATAGCATGTTACCTCATCTACTTAAAAATACTGGGAGATGGGAAATGATATAACATCCCACACTGGACACACACACACACACACACACACACACACAAAAGAAAAACACTCATCATAATATCTGTCATTGAAGAATTAGCTATCACTTACAAGCACTGGCATTAAAACATTTTTATTCTATGTTATTGTCTCATATTTGTGCAGCTCTGGTGAACCTTGTTGGTCCGGAGCCTTTGCATCTGACCTGGGGAGAAATAGGATACTTGGGACCATAACGCTTACCAAATGGTTTAAGTGGCACGTGTTACATCTTGGATAACCAACAGAATAGAATTGATTAAATTCCCATGACCCCTTGCTGTCTCTCCACCTGCCACTCAGTATGGCTGTCTGTAAAGTTTAGTAGCCTGCAGGGACAGCATGTCAGACAGTTCTCTCAGTTAACAGTATCATTTTTAATGTTTTATGATGTTGACACTGTGTCGCATTAAGAGAAACAAGGCGTCTACTTTGTTTGAAACAGCTGGAGAAACCATCCCTACCATGCTCAGCTTACAGAGCCTTTATGTTGCTTTTTTTTTTCAGCCACATTTCTCCACGCAGTTCCCACAGATATAATCATGCTTGTGCTCCCATTATATTTGCAAAGCAGGATGTGACAGCTACAGAGACACAACGGCGCATGAGTGAGAGTTGACACAAGTGCTACTGCCAAACGAACACTGGGTATCATCACATAATCAAACACTGAAAATGTTTAAAAGGTTTCAGGTGGCAATTTGTTGTTATAATAAGTTGTCACGATTGACTGCCATTATTCAACCAGCGAGTTAGTGATTACAGATGAGAAGTGATCTAATAGGAATGTTACTGACCTCCCATTTTAAAACTTATTTCTGTAATAAAATTCATAGTTTCAACAGAATTAAAAGTACATATATTTAAGTACAGTATAATGAAGGAAACGATGTCCTTCCTCACTGTAGGAAGAACAATCAACAATCAAATATGTCTCCTGTAAATCCTGACCTGTTGTGTGTCTGTCTGAATGATTTTCCCTAAAATAAAACGGCCCTACTGTCTTAGGCGTTGGTGTCATTTTATATTAAAAATGAAAAAGCCTTAAGCTTGTTAAAAATAATGACAAGCAGAAGAGTGCCTGACATGGTAAAAAATCGCATTCATATACGATGCAGGCCCACCGGCCTAATGTAAACAAAACCAAACCATTCATTCAATATTTTTCCCTCCATTGAATGATGATCATCAATATCCGCCGGCTACTTTAAGGATTCATTTCATGGAGTCCGTTCTTGGGAATCTGAGCCGTTTGTGTGTGTGAGCACGGAGCCGCCTCTTTCGGACTGGTGCTCGGTTCTCCGCCGTGTGTGATGGACTGAGGCGGGGAGACGCTCACCGTTGTTGCAGTACTGTAGCAGCAGGTTGCTGCTGTCACACAGGCTCCCCCACGAAGCAATCCTCTCCGACATCCTCCCTCCGTGTCCGTGTCCGTCGCGTCCTCCTCTCCGTCCGCTCCTTTGTCCGACTGCTCTTACCCGTCTGGGCGCCCTCTTCACGCCACCGCCGCTTCCTTTCTCCCCCACATTCATAAACAGACACACACCTTTACCTGCCTGCCTCTCTCCCGCTCCTTCTTCGCTGCCAAGTTACTCGCTACATAAAAAACTACACTTCCGCGCTCTACTTTCAAAATAAGAGTCGCAATGGACGACGTATGGCGTGACAATTTTTTGAGGAATCTTTATGGAGTCCATCTCGTAATTTAGAGATTATCATTTCTTTAACTGTTTTTACTTGATAAGTACCATTTTAAAAATGACCCTATCTGCTTGTGAGACCGTTTAGTCAGAAATTTGCTTATCATTATTTACTTTATTTGTTGATCTGCCCTCTTTTATTAAAACTTAAGTCTCCAAATGAAACAATCTTTCCTCACACATTCACACTGATCATCGAGAGCTAATTTTTGTGTCATTTTGATGCTGCTGGTCTCACATCCCACTGTGGCATCCTACATCAATATGTCTAGATCAATTACCAAATCATCATGCATCAATCATGATTTCACTTCAGACTAATTAATAGCCTAGCCCAGTGGTTCTCAAACGTTTTTGGTCATTCCCCACTTTGTGGGGATTTTCAACCACCACTTGACAAATTACATTTTATTTTATTGAATTGCAACCGTGAATCCTGGACCCAGATAGCTCTCATCATATTCTCTTTTCAGTTGGGTTTTTGGTTGACTTGGCCCGTCGGTCTTGTGTATCACACATGTATCCATGTTGCTCTAGGCTACCTGCTAAATTTTCATTTACCTTTACATTTTCTCCCGGTATCCTAATGCTCATTAATCATTTTAGCCATTAATTATTACTTCGTTTGGGTGTGGGTGTTTTTGTTTGGAGTGAATTGTCTTTATTGTCAATAAAGAAAAGCATTTACAGTAAGATGCGCATGAAATTCAAAGTTTCCTCCCATTTGTCGCGGCCCACCTGTCATGTCTCCATTCCCCAGCAGTGGGTCACGCCCACTTTTTGAGAAGCACTGGCCTAGCCTATTATTTTCACCAACATGTCTTCATTCATTCATCCTTTGCTGCTTATCAGTTTCCAGATCAAGGATTTGCACAGAAAGGCCCCAAGCCCGGGGACTGAACCGCCGACCTCCTTGTTATTAGACAACAGCGCTAACCACCTACAAACACACACAAATATTATCTCATGTGACCATATCACTGCAGTTAACATTGGAGCCTTTCTTCCTTTGACTTTATTAATTTCATGATTTTACTTTGAAACAAGAACTCTCACATTTCCGGTAATGATCTGACTCATTCTCTTTAATTTGATGTCGCTTGTATCGGCCCTACAGCTGTTACTATAGCAACAACCTCTCGACTACCTCCGTTCGTTCGTGATGTTTGGAGGCGGCAGAGAGAGAGAGAAAAAACAAAAACAGTAATCAACAAAGTTCTTAAAAAAACTGGCAGCCCTATGTTTGCACATTTTATCTAAATCTTGCTAACAGATGATCTCTCATCTGACAGAGGCTTTCTGTGTGATCATCTTAATAATTCATTGAGAAACGGTGTGCTACTGCTGGCACACGTTTCAAATTGAGGCCAGAGATCATTAAGTAAAGCAGAAGGTCTAACCCCTTCTTTTTTTTAATTATGTGAAGCAATACCATTGCGACTGTGTTTGCTAATCGATAAATTGCCAGTGTAACTATTTCAGCCCAAGAAAGCGCCTCCATAAATTAGGCCATTTCAATTAGTCAATTAAGACAGATTTATAGTCGCCTATAATAACACTAAACATCCAGCCTATTATTGAAATTGACTTAAATCCCTTTGTGACGTCACATTTATGTTGGAAGTAGCTGTATGA
Source organism: Echeneis naucrates (assembly GCF_900963305.1). Taxonomy (NCBI): domain Eukaryota; kingdom Metazoa; phylum Chordata; class Actinopteri; order Carangiformes; family Echeneidae; genus Echeneis; species Echeneis naucrates. The sequence goes on from NC_042523.1 coordinate 4,742,376, forward strand.
AAATTGAGCCTGCCATGCTGAGATGCATCGGCTACACCTTCTCTTCCTATGATATCTTTTTTTTTTCTGGTTTTCAATAAACTAAGATGGCGACGGCAAAATCACAATTCGGAGCCATCAAAATTTCCACTCACAAGTCATGTTTGGCTTGTGAAATCTAACTAGTTATAGGCTACTTTGTTTTAATGTCCATCACTGTGATCCCTGGAGGTAAACAAACTTGACGACATGACAATCTGTAAGTGGAAAGTGTTGTTGAAACAGCTTTTCCTTCAAACATTCATATCAGTACCAGTTAAACATATGTGTGCTCATATGAACAGTGTTTGTCATCTTTGTCTCAGATCACAAGTAGGATTGTGGGTAGGAGCTTCATGAGGTGCAATGCTAGATTTATTTAGAATATACTGACAAAAGTTGAAGTATTATGCCATGTCGGATCCTAAATATGTTTTCCTGATGTGTTTCATAAGAAAGACCATTAGGGGCAGTTAACACTCAAAACAAAGCAGTTTTAAAGGTTTTTCACAAAAATATTTTACTGATACCAATACTACTATTATAACACAGATAATGGCTTACACACAAGTGCATGTTGAAGCCAATGAGGCCTGCGTATGTGTATTACGTTAATTTATCATATGCTGTAGATCATGCTTGAGTGGAAACTTTATATAGTTCACACGTATAGATGTTTTTTTTTCTCTTTGTATGCGGATTATTGTTTAATGATAGTTTATACATGTCAAAGTTTAGAACTCCTGCACAGTACTGTAGGGGCTAAATATATCATTATTTATTGCAAACTGGAAGCCCAGTCGTTAGTACTAACATCGATGGATAGTTGTAAATGGTTTGCATCTCTTGCAATGGCATAAAATCAAACTTGGTAAATGCTCTAATATGATATGGAGTCTAATATGGAGTAGCCTGTGCCCAGATGCAAACAAAATCTGCCCTTTTTCCACGTTATTCATGTTAATATTTTAAAAAATATAGAAGAAAGGTTTTTATATTTTGATGTATATAATATAGGTATTTGAGATGTAAAAAAAAAACACGTCGATGTTTTCCTGAAGCAAATAATTAAGTCCTGACGGCTCATATGTTTGGTCCGACCGGAACAGACAACACTTGGGTCAGCCAGCAGAGCCATAACGCGCATGCGTGATGACGTAGTCTGTTATTGTCATGTGACAGACTACGCGACACTATCACTTGTTGCCAAGTAATACTTTGTAAGTGAAACATGATGAAACACCAGAGAAACCATTCTGCCGGTTTGTGGCTGGGGTTCAACATCCTATAAAGGAAAGGAGCGGTGAACGTTAAATCCTTTAGAAGTGGATTTGAGCTGCCAGGTGAGAACTAACATAAAGTTAGCATTAGCATTCGTCAAAGCAACGGAAAACGAAAGTAGACTAACCTGACAGGAAGTGTATTTAAATCCATTAATGGCACAGTTGATAATGGGTCAAAAGCATATTCTTATAAATAATGAGATACGTTGTTGTTGTTAAATCATGATGAGTTTTCAACATTTCACTCTGTTCCTAATGACTGAATGAGTGAAGGCGTTTACATATATAAATTCTGAATGTAATGTCAGTGTTTAACACACATTCCCTGGACCAACGGTGAGTTTTTAGCTTGTTGTAAATGGAACAGCTCTAAAACATAAAACCTCGCAACTTAGATTCATAGTTATTAGTGTCTGATTGCGTCTTAAATATTCAGTCTTATACTTATCCATGAGCGGTGGATAAGGGTTGTCTTCTCAAAACTTTTATGAATGGCTGTTTCAGAGTCGTGGGGCATCAACAGCAAAACCATGGCAGTCATGTTTCTGTTCTCTGATCTGAAAAGGTGGAGCTCCCCACCTCCCCCCACATTACATGGCACAGCAATTCTGTTTCATGACTCCTTCTCCTTCAAATGTTCTGGTTCAGTGAAAATAACTCAAAACACACCTGCTTCTGCACAGGCTTTCTTTTAAGTATGCGTTCTCGACAAAGGACCTCCCATCTCGGACTTTTGCTCCTGGCCTCTCAGCTGTTTCAGGTGGGCCTGGACAACATTCCACCCGTCACTTTGGCTGTCCTGGCTCTCAATGTCTACCTTTATCTGTTTCCTGCAGCTCCACTGATGAAGGTAACGCATTAATAGAACACTAACACTGTAAACAGTTTATAGAAGTCACTATGAGAGTTGTCAAATACAGTGTATTTTAGTTAAAATGACTCACAAAACTATTATTTAGTCAGTTGAAAAACTATTAGGGATGAACTTTAACCACCCTATCTTCTTGTCTAATATGAAAATGCTACTTTCTTTGTTTGTTGTCTTAGTAAAGAGTTGATAAATAAATACATTAAATAAATAAAATTAGGTTATTTTACATACTGGCTCAGTCATCAGCTGGACACGTCAATAGTGAAAGGCACTACTTCGTAGAACTGCACAGAAATGATATTACTAATATGAATATTACTGTCTATCCATTCCTCAGACCTGTGTGAGCGTCCAGCAAGCATATTGGCTGAATGATTGGCGTCGTCTTCTGTTATCCCCACTGCATCATGTTGATGATTGGCATCTTTATTTCAACATGGCATCATTCCTCTGGAAAGGAATAAGGCTGGAGCGACGGCTCGGTGGAGCCTGGTTCGTCTACCTGCTGTCTGTTTTCTCTCTGCTGACCGGATTAGTCTATCTAGTGTTGGAGGCATTACTGACAGAGCTCACTCAGGACCATTCCTATAGCATGAGCTGTGCTGTTGGCTTCTCAGGTATGAACTCTCTGCAAAACTCCAAGATGACCTATAGCATAGTTGGGATGAAAGCTTCAACTATTATAACTACAAGTACACATGAAAATAAACAAAAATAATTGAGAGCAGTATTAAAAAAAAAAAAAAAAAAAAAAAAAGCATATTGAATGACCTCGCCATACTGCAGCCCACTGCAGATTTTTTTTAACAACATCAAGCGACATTTATCTCAGTGTATTGTTGTTAATCTGATTGTGCTTCTAGGTGTCCTGTTTGCTCTGAAGGTGCTCTGTAACCATTACCACCCAGGAGGTGTGACCAGCGTAATGGGTATCCCTGTGCCAAATCAGTATTCTAGCTGGGTGGAGCTGGTGCTGATCCATATAACATCACCTGGGTGAGTCTTGAAATGCAACTTAGCAATATTAATAAATATGTTTCATCTCCAAGATATACTGAAAAAAAAAGTGTGATGGATGTACCATGTGCTAGCACTGCCAGGGTTAGCGCTTCTCTCTTCAATGGGATGACCCCATGGTAAAGGACCAGTTTATATATTCCCTTTCTTGGAAAATTATCCTTTGAACATAAATAGATTTAAAAGACCAAAGAGGCGGATCAGGTTTACAGCTTTTCTTAGTAAATAAGCAAACACAGGGACAACAGTGATCCATGAGAACAACCAACTGATGTGGTAGAATGTCATTATACTGTGCTTTCTGAAGAAACGGAACTGGTGGATAGTCACACATCATGTTTACAAAGACAACTGCTTCCTGAAGCATGTTATTACTTTTTAAATTATAATTTGCTACCAGTCATTAACTATCTTAGTTGAGTTGCTAAAGCTACCTTATCCGGTGACATTGTTCACATGATCAGTAAAATCCCCATCGACCCACATCTTCTGCACCTGGGCTGCAACATAAAGAGCTGTTCATTGAGTTCTGGCCTGTCTCCAATCCTACATTAGCTGATGTTTCCAGTGCTTGTGTTAATGCTTAGAGAAGTTGTATTGATGCATGCTGTCCGCTACAATAAACTCAACAGCCCAAAAGATGGCAGTGTTTCATCAGTTAAGCCTTCCTCTGTGCTCTACTTCTTCAGGACCTCATTTGTTGGTCACCTGGCAGGCATCCTGGTGGGTCTGCTCTACACGAGTGGACCACTGAAAACCATCATGAAGAAATGTGCAGGTTTGTTAAGTGACATAATGATTTTTTTCATGAGGTTTACTTGCAAATTAGGTCTTACATACACAAATCCAAATACACGTAAAGAACCTTCTCTGAACTGCATTACTTCGTTTGTAAATATTTTCATCAGTGTTTGTGACATCGAATGGATATGCCTCCCCACGCAGCGCAAACAACAACTCTGCAGGATCTTCAGGTACTAAGAAGAAAGTTTGTGTATGTACACTGTATAGCCTAAAGCTAACATTGGCCAGACCCCATGGCCCCATGACCCCAGACCCCAGAAATAATTTTTGCATCCAGCACTTGATATGGTGTAGCTCATTGCTCTGTTCGAAAGATTTAATAGAGTGTATGTACTTACAGTGTGTCTCTTTGTGTTCATGTTTATAGGCTACAGTGAAGGATACTCAGGGTACCGCCCATATGCACGAGATTATGCAACAAACTATTCAACATCTTATATTGATGGACTGACGGAGGAGGAGCAGTTAGAGATGGCTATCAGAAACAGTATGAATGACAGAGGTAAAAGAAGAGTGTGTGGATGAGTAGAAGGTGATGGAGTGACGCTGAATTAGGAAGTGTATGCATTGAATAACATTTTGTTTTGTAGGACAAACCAGCCAGAGCGGAGCACCTCCTCCTTATGGTTTCAACCTCTCAGAGGAGGCAAGAGCTGAGGAGATCAGATGGAGAAGACTGAGGAGGTTTGACAGTTGAACTGCTGGGCAGTGGAGGGGAAGGAAGCTTTGATGATGTGACAAAGGAGGATCCAGACGCCGCTTCCACAGCCTGAGAAGGAACACCCTGAAGCTACAACCACGCAATGAGATGCATTTCTACTTTATCTTAATATGCCTGTGTACCAAAGAGTTAAGGTGAGCTACTATGAAAGGACTGGGAATAATTCAGGGGTCTTGTACAGGACTCTGTAACCTAAAATAGGTGCTTTTCAAATAAAATGGCATAGTGCCAGAGCATGTACAAGAATTGATGGATGATGAGCTATGGAGACCTTTTTGCTTTCACATATTGAGTGTTTTTTATTTTGTTTGTTTTTTTTTTTATTTGGAACTTAATGAAAGAAAAACTAACTTGGTCTGGACCAGGACTTAAAATCTATTGCCAAATAACGAAAGGCAGTAAACCAGCAGAAATCCATCTTGAATTTAAAAAGTTTTATGATAATGCTAATTAAAGTTTTTTTTTTATGTTAAAGCTATTCAGTATTTTCAAGTGAGGTATTTGTAACATAACTTTTAGCATACTTTCTTAGTTGATGAATGCAGTTTAATTCCATGTAAAAACAAAAAGAAAAGAATGAATATATATATATATATATATATATATATATATAAAAATGATGTGTAATCACCTCTTTTAAAAGGCTTAGCCCTGTGCTAGTGTCAAACTCAATAAAAATTCTCCATGTTCAAAGGAGAAAGTTACAAAAGCAACATCATAGAACGTTCCTGGCTCTGATTCAACTGAAGCCCTGAAGCATGATGGGATGTAGGACAATTTAAATTAGAGCCAAGAAACCAAACCAGCTACACATCACCTCCCATGGGACTCAAGTCATCCCTCATGATCAGGCGGTACATCCCAGTCCCTAAAGATAGTGTCTCAAGTCAGGATAAAGGGAGTAAAGGTTGTGTGTTAAATATCCAGACTCAGCGTTCCAACATCAGATGGATTTGACAGTTTGTGTAGTATGATGAATGTGGGAGCTGAGTGGAGGACAGGGCCTTTAGAGAACACCAACAGGGGGAGCTGTGGAGCGACAGAGGGATAACAGGACAATGGACGAGGATGCCACTGCAGTCTCTTTGTTTTATAGCATGGTTGTTTGTCAACGCAGCGTCATGGAATTATGTATGTAAGAGTCGGGGTAATTTACACCTACTTTGTAAAAAGATTGGAAGAGTTGTTTCTGTGAAGTTCTCAACTTGATACAACAGTGTCACTGAGCATTCGAGACAAACCATAAGAAACTAGGTCTTTCTGGTTTACACATGGAGGCTAGAAAGGGAGCTTCAACTACAGGATTCTACTTTCAGGCAACAGATCTGTGTATATATCCCTGAGGAAGACTGTATCTGACAGAATGAAACGCAACATTAGAGGGATCCAATTGAACTTGTTCTTTACACAGATGGCATGGAACAGAACAAGAAAATAGCACTGATGTTTTTCATCATCTTTTTAATGTTGATGCTTTTTAACTGTCACTCAAACAGTCCCTGTAAAGTTTACATGTAATTGAACACAACCTGCCTACTGTACCTTTACTTGAATGACATAACCCTAACCCAAAAGAGTATGAATGATTCATAGTTAAAGAGCAAAAACACTTTCTTTGATTGTAGAGAAATATGCCACTATGGCAGAAAAATCCACTGTGTGCCAAGTAGAAATGTCATCTACCTCTAAAAGGGCATTAAAGGTCACGTTATAGAGATCAGAGCAGTGAGACACAATTTGTCGGCGCTGTTAAGGTTATGATGTTTGATTAGAATGTCAGCTTTTCAACACGGTATCTTTGAAGCCGCGAGTAACCCAAACACACCGAGACAGGGCTCAATTTGAGACAGGGACATGTTGGTGGGCTGTGAAAAGGTTTGACCTAAAATACCCTGCAACTTCCTGAAAGAGCTCAGCAGAGACATGCCACCCCACTGCCATGGTATGCATACCCACTGATCCCTCCAAAGAAAATGACACCCTCCAATAAATCCAACGTGAAGGTCAATTTGTCTTTGTGTCTGCCAATACCAGCTCTGATCACGATGCACTCCCACAAGACCAATTAGTGTGCTAATTCATAAAGAATACAAACCCAGAGTTTTGGTTTTGATTAACTTCATCACAGAAAAATCCTGCTCTGAACTCATAAAGTCCCTTGGAGAAGGGTATTAATTTGTGTAGCGGTATAAACCCAGGGCAATTTTTTTAGAACAGTTCTGTCACTCGTGTACCAGCGTTGCACAATGGAGTTGATGACTTTAGAAACTTGCCACTCTGTTTATAGGATAATCTCATGAAATCCTCCCATCACTCCCAGCCCACCCTCACCCTCCCACTTATAAATATCCTGCTGACTTTGTTCTCCACGTTGCCTGTTCTTTCCCTTCCTGTTAAGTAAACAAAGGCAAATAATTACATGGGTGTGCAACCCATGTAATTATTTGTTGATTTAGGCTCTTTTCTAATCATCCGGAATAACCAAACTCGCTGTACAGTAAAAACGTGTTCTCGCCTTACAGTATTCAACAGTATGATGGGCTTGCCCTAATCTCCTGGATCTGGACCATCATGACGACAACTTGTGAGAAATCAATGTGAATGCACTTGATTATTTCTCCATTATAAATAGTCTTGAATGTCTCATCAGCTCAAGGTTACAATCATATGTTGCATTGTAGTCTGTATGACTAAACAACCAACTATTCAACTTACTTAACTGCAACAATTATGCAGTTATTTATAAAATGTGTTTTTGTATTATGGTGGTCAGTGACCAGTCTTATCCACCTCATCCATCATCAGGAGTAGAAAGGAGAGAGGATTTCCTCAGCTAAAGCTGATGTTCAAATTTAGCTTCTCAAAAACTTGACTCAAAAAGACAAAACAGGAAAGGAGAAAAAAAAACATACAGCCCAAACATTCTCTCCTTCATCCATCAGCATCATCAGTTAAAGCATAAATTATTCCTGTCTTAGCTCTCTCTCAGCCACTTTATTCAATGGAAATGTTTGACATCTCAAAGCTTCTAACTTTTTTGCTTCTGTTTATTTCATCCCTTTTTCATTGAGATATTCAAGTCTCATTTATATAGATCAATATAAATTCTGAATATACTAGAACAAACAGAAGGTAACCAACACACACAAATAAACAATAATAAAACAATCTTAAGATGCACGTCAAAAAAACAGACTGGACGAAAAACTAAACCCATTCGAAGTGATTCTAAAATTCAGCACATTGTACAGATGTCCCGTTCTGAAGCAGTGCATGTTTCTGTTTTATATTTAACCACCAGACCAACAGTAACTTCACAAAAAGGTAGCAGTCACAATACATCTGTGATAAGTTAATATGTGCAGACACATTGACCTGGCAGGTTTATTGGTCTGCCTTTGAAACCTTCTTCAGTGTTGATCTTAGCTGAGTTTAGTCCACCTTCTTCGCTTTTTCAACTTCTGTGTCGGTTTTCTAATAAACTGCACTGCCAAAGTGACTTTGACTACATAGAAAGAGCAGAGCTGAAGACTGACACACATACAAACATGAAACTGACTGCATCCCTAGAGCACAGCCAACCTCTGATGTTCCTAAGGTGGAACATCGACTGTCCAGAACTTGACTACCTCCTCTGCAGCGATTTGAGGGGTTCACAAGAATACTTAACACCATTGTGGTCACACCTTCCAGTGTTATAAAGTAAAATTTGCTCTTCCACATCTTTTTTACCGTTACATCCTGTGCCGCACAAACTCCCTCTCACATTTCTCTTTTGTACTCTTCTGTGCCGCAGCTCCTCTATTTACTGCCTTTGGATTTTTTTCCCCTTTGAATTTTCATTCCTCCCCGGTGTCAGCACTCGACTCCCACTTTTTGTAAGTCTTTAGTCCCCTCTCCGCTCTGTATCACTGCATTTTTTGTGCAACTCACTGATGTACTCCTACTTCCCTGATATTTCTTCTGTTTGTCTCCAGATTCATTTTCACACTATTTGATCTCACACTCCATACCTTATTTTTCACAATTCCTGTCTCCTTCACACACCCACACAAGCTCAGACTATATCTCTCCTCTCGAGTTGCCTGCAGAGCCAGTTTTTTTCTTTTTTCTTTTTCTTTTTTTGAACAAGCTGAGTTACTTGCACCTTGATGCATCTCAGCTTTCTGGGTGACCCATTTCTGCAGAAAATTACACATTTTCATGGTGTGACTTGAAGTACTGTAAAGTGTTTTACCACTTCAGTTCAACAGTACACCTTTCACATTCCAATATGGAGTACCCGGGCCTGCATGGGAGTCTGACTAAAGACACATTTAACGATAATCTAACTGGATAAGTACATTTTCCTTTTGTCTCTGATGACACTGAATCGAACTACCCACTGAGAAAGCCGAAGTCGAAGCGACGTCTCCCGTGGGTGCAGAACGTTACGCCAGGTGACGTCTAATCAACGTCTATTATTGACGCCCACAGGATGTCCGTATCGGGTCTAGTTGTAGTCCAAATGTGTTCGTTGTGGATGTCATTTGTATGTCCAATGTAAACTCATTTTAAACATCCGTTTTTTATATTGCTCCTGTTCTGTGCATAACTGTAGTCCCATTTCAGAAGGTGATATACTGTTCCAGTTCATTTTCCTATTACTTCATTTGATTGTCTCAGCAGCAGATCAGTAAATGCATACAAAAGGTGTAATACATTCCCACTGCTAACCCGCTGCTGAGCCAAACGAAGCTAGAGGAAACAGGTCCTCTACCTTCTGGACACATGGGACTAGTCAGGTTTACCATAAATCACAATCCAGTCCCAACTTGTTTATTTCTATCTTTATTGCAAACAGGTCTGTAACACAATAAAACACAAATATAATAATAAAACTTGATAAACCGGAAAAGGTGAAATCCTGGAATCTGAATGGTTGTTAACTGTGATATATTGCGCATGTACCACAGCTAAAGCCTTGTCACAGCATATCATTCCGCGTCAGGGAAGCAACAATGTATCTGTGACAACAACCAACTGTTACAACAGGTAGCAAAAAGTAGCCGTTCTTCGCTCCAACGCCACTATGTTTCCATGACAACAACCAACTGATACACTCACTCATCTTCATCCGCTTTATCCATATCAGCTCACATCGGGCGAGGGGCGGGGTACAACCAGGACTGGTCGCCAGTCCATCGCAGGGCCATCACACAAGGTCAGTCAATTTAAGACAGACAGAGACAAACAACCACTCACGCTCGCATTCACGCCTACGGTCAATTTAACATCGCCAGTTAACCTATACATGCATGTCTTTGGAGGAAAACCGGAGTAGTAGACACAGGGAGAACATGCAAACTCCGCACAGAAAGGATCCCGGCCGGGAACCGAACCAACGACCTTCTTATTGTGGGGCGACAACGCTAACCACTACTACCTGCCAACTGATACAGTAGGTAGCAAAACTAAGTGGCAGCGTTTTGACGGATTTGACAAACAGACTAAATCAGTTGAATTCTCATGTTTAAGGTTAAATTTGACCTCCAGGGAGGGTTGACAACACAGGCCATGGTACACACTCATTGTACCACAGCTGAGGGGCCTCAGGTGATTAAATAAACAATAAAAATTTAAGTTCTACTAACAAGGTAAAAATACAATAATATAAAAAAGAACCAACCAAAAACAATACAGTCAATACAACCTAAAATCAGTGACTAGATAGAGACACTGCTAATGACAACATGCAGTCTGGTCCATACCCAAAAGGAAAATAAAAGTTCATACATTGAAAATCCACATATCACCCAAAACTAACACAAAATGAACGAATGTAGAAACACACCTGTCTAAGACTTTGTGGACACAGTCCTTTGTGTTCATCCCTTCTAATTTTTGGAATTTGCAGCACCTGTTGAAATAATTTTGATTGGAGGCATCACTGTGGTGGTGGGATCTGTGGTCATGTGGACCCATCACTGGGCGATATGTACAAAACGAATATCGCAATATTTTTGACCAAATACCTCAATATCAATATTTTGAGAGTATTGCAGGGATGGCCATTGATGCCTTCACAAAATATTTACACACTAAGATTTTTGATAAATGATCATCTGTAATGTGGATATAATGATAAAGTGGGTGAGATAAATAGAAAAAAATAGAACAGTTTTGTAAGGTGAGAAAATGGCGTAACATCTTTTTACTGAAATACAGTGCTGGGACCTGGACCTTTCAGTGCATCTCGAGCCATCACTGTGCTGTGACTTTGACCTGGACCTGAATTGGGAGAGATCATTCCTTGGGACCATATCATAACACTCAAACAGACTAACTACTGGTTGGCCAACAATAACGGCTGGAGACCAACCAGTAGCCAGCCGCTACTGACACTGTCCCTCGTATTGCTTCTTTACCTTGAGCGATAGCTATCCATGGCATGACCTTTGGCTGCATGTTGAGATCCTGAAAAACACAATGTTCTTACATTTCACAAGGCCTGATAAAACTACAAAGTAATGCGATTAACACTTAGGGAGTGTTGACAGGTATCAAGGTGCGCAGTACTACGCAGTATCTTCAGAAGCTAAGGCAAAATTATTAAAATGTAACAAAAAGGTGAGCATTGCTTCTGATGAATACTTGCTGGGTGTTGACGGTTCCCTTCAATCAGCATCCTCCCCCTCAATGCAATCAATTTTTGAGAAATGGCATCCTTTTGCATGACAGATAGACGACAGAATTTTTAGGCCACGATTTAAGTAAATTAACAGGCATCTGACTACTCCCAAGCAGACCATGTGCATGTAATCTAAGACGAATGAGCCAGCACAAGGAGTTCCTGCAGAAAGGAAGGGGCTAACATCACTTTGGTAGTTCCTGTACTCAATTCTAGAGAAACAGTCATCTGTTTGAGAAGTGCATTCCTAACCCTCTACACAAGTACCTCTGATTACACATCTCTCATAAGAAGCACAACCTTTAATACATTTGAGATATGCCCTTGCTGGTGCGTCATAGATGAGAGCATCAATTTTAACAGTGTAGGGCTGGCCTTTATCAACTATGAGATTGTCTTTGAGATGTTTGTACTCTGTCAAAAAGTCTTCCAGATAGTCTTCAAGTGGACTTGGCTTACTTTTTCCACTAAACATTGCTGCAAAAGGGCTTCAAACAGCCACACTTCACCAGTATGGGCCAAAATTGGACTCTGCTACTTTTGAAAAGTGGGATGCCATCAATGTTTAGAGTGAGGTGCACATCATTGTTGTCCAACTGACTTGAATAATGACAGATGCGCTTTTCTAAGCCATAGTATTTGTAGTCCCCCCCACATCTAGGTTGTGGTGTAGAATCTAAGTTCAGTTTTACAGTTTATTTCACTGGGACATGTGCAAAGGGAAGGGGAATGAGGTCACAGCCTGTACCTTGTTTTGGTAGCTTACCTTCAAAGGGCTCCACATTCGCAATGAAGAGGACTGCACACGACCTGGAAGGATAACACTGGTTAAGAAATACCCAGCTAAAGCTTCACAATAGTTAATTGAAGTAAAATGTTATGCATTTGGCTGCTGACACAACCTAATAATAGTCAGTAAACCACACTGAACATTTGTTAAATGTTCAAAAATGATCTCAAAACATGCATTTTAAATAGCAGCTATGCATTATGCGATAAAAAAGTTTACTGTTTTGAATGCAACACTTTTACTTTATTAAAGGTATTTCAGAACCTGCCACATCACAAAATAATTAAAATACTATTCCAGTCAATCTTCAGTACATGTGACTGTTGGCCAAACCACATAGTAAAAACTGTTTGCGTTGCTGTCTCGTCATCAGTCATTTAAAATGTAATTTAAATTATTAAACAGGCTTTTTACAATTCACTTGCTTCTGATAAATTCGGCGTCATGTTTTACAAACATGACTGTGATCTAATGAAATTATACGTTATAAAAACTGTGACGTGCTGACGTGGAGTGCAAATGTCAAACTAGAACATATCACTTCTTCCTTGACTCAGTTCACAGAGAGCTGCTGAAGTCTTTCTTTATGAGTCATACAAAGTCACAAGTATCTGTGGATCCATGGCTGTGACTGCGAACCCAGATCTATTAAACTGAGCAATATGTTTAAGTGTCCTAGCCTTTAGGCTAGGCTAACATCAGGCTAGTTAGTAAAGCAAATGCAAAGAGTCAAACAAACAGAGAAGCTAACATCAGCAGCAGCAGTCAGAGCAGCTTCATTTCACTGTCAGCAGGTTAACTAGAAACAACCAGCAGCTTCACTGACACACTATACCAGAGGTGTCAAACTCAAATTCACAAATTCACAGTCTCTCCAAATATGTAATATTGAAGCTTTTCAACTTTAGTTTTACGTAAACATTGAAACTGGAACAACCAAAGCTTAATATTTTTGACACATGAGAAATTAAATTTGAAATAAAACACATATCAGCTGTATTTGTTTCTTATTATGTCTCTCTCCATCTGCAGCCTTTCAAGATCCTATTTAATGTAAATCTTTAACAGGCCAACAACAAATCAACCAAATATAATAATTTCCTTTAATTGAAAATTCAATTATTAACAGTCCATGCCTTAGAGTGGAAAAGGTGCATTCATTCAAGCTCAGTTTGTTCTGACTTACTCTGATGCACATTGGTTGGAGCCCGATACCTGACATCTCTTCTTAGATGCAAGTGCATGGATGTCTTGGGTTAGGCTCTGAGATGAGGAAATCCTCAGGACTGGGCGAAGATGTTCATCAGTGAGCCGACTCCTTGATCTTCATCAGAGAGAACAGTTGCTCGCATAGACGTGCTGCCGAACTTCAGAGAGCATTTGAGCAGCTTGGGCACGGAGTTGGGGAGGAAACATGGACACTGTGCAGCACACACAGACTCATACTTTCGTTTGAGCGTGTCACTACAGTGGAGTTCGATCAGCTCCATTTGGAGGTTGGCTGGTGCACTTTCCACGTCAACCGCAAACGGTTTACTGAGCAGTCCAAAATCTGCGTTTCTGGGCTTCAAAGTCGGCAAATCGCCGGGTAAACTTGAGTTTTTCAGCAAACTGTGCACTAGGCAACACGGGGGGTGAGCTAAGTCCATCCAAGGTGCCTGATAGAATGGATGCTGAAGATTGTCAACAGAAAGGGAGGGGGCGCTTAGCGGTCTCGGCTAACGCGACATCGCAAAGCATTCTGGGATTTGTAGTATTAGTGGTGTATGCGCTATATACCGGCGGGCCAGCTCTAATACATTTCGTATGATCTTGCGGGCCAAATATAATCACAGTTTGACACCATACCTACCAGGGACCGAAATTTTGATTTCAGGGGTGGGGGGGTCTGGTTTCCTAAGTAATATGGTTTAATCACAAATAATCTATAGTCGTATTTATTAATCATGTTGATAACAATGTGGTTATTTCTTCCATGGACGCCCACTTGTCCCAAAAAGATAACTAGCTCGACGTTCAAATGTCGAACTACATATTGACATCCAAGTGGGGTCGTGGCTGGACGTCCAAATAGCGGACCTAATCTGCACGTCGTGTAGGGGTGCAGAATCGGTCTGCACGTCCATCAGACGTCTAATGTTTAGTGGGTAGTGTCGCCTGTGCAAGAATATGCAACAAACCCTAAAGCTGCTTTCACCACTAAATTTCAATCACTGACAAATAAGTGGGAGCTCTGTTTACTAGGATCTATTTTCACTGGTAAAAGGACATCGAAGCTTGTAGCTACTTGAAGCAAACAGAGAAACTCGCCTGTCACCTGCCGCTAAAACAGACACCTATACCAATTCTCTTTGAACTTCCTGGTCCAAAAACACTGTCTGCACACACACACACACACACACACACACTGAAGTGACTAAGACAACCGCCCCACTCAAGAGCTCTAATGATAAAGCCTTTGGGTATTTGCTTTGTATTGATGACAGCTCTAAGACATGATATGAAGATATGAAGATATTTCTTCGATTTTGGCTGCAGAATAAACAAACATAAGAATTTTAGGCTATTTAGCTGAAGTGTGCAACAATGCAAACTTTTTATTGATGCATTTTTTTTTAATCTCCGTTCCATTAGCAACTGACAACCCAATACATTTTTGAGGCCCAAACATAGAAAGATCTCATAAAACATCCATTGCTATACCTGAAATTAAGGGATCAAAGACAAAATTACTGGCTGTCATTGATCCGATCACCTTTCTCTGCAGATTAATCTGAAGACATTCCTTTACATGCAAAGCTATATCACCACACACACACACGCACGCACGCACACACACACACACACACACACACCAAGACTTCAGATTTAAATGCATTGTATTTTAGCTTCTGTATTCAGAACGAGCGGGACAGTCTGACGGAACATTCAAATGTGTTTTGTCTTTTTTTTTTACTTAAAGGCATCTGCGAGGATTTTTTTCTGGCTCAGGGCTTCTCAGTCGTATCACTACTGACTTCTATTAGACGCAAAGGAGGAGGGGAAAAGGGACAAGGACTTGATCATCTCCTCTCTGTTCAATTATTTAAGAGCATCTCTTCCTCATGCTCATTATATGCCGAGGTCTTTTGTTTTGCATCTTCCGTGCACGATCTTAAAATGCAACCTAAACTAACCCCGGTGCCCACTGAAAGGAGAGCGGATTGAAGACGACACGTCGGCGCAGTGGCTGCAAAACTGCAGTAACGCGTCTCTGTTTCTTGCAGATTTATCTTTGATGTCCCGGTTGCTGAATTGGCCCTGCAGCCTTTTCGCACATCGCAAGCACAGAAAGACCTAAATCCGTGACTCGTCCGCTGCTCCTAACCACCCCCCCCCCCCACACCCCCACCCCTCTGCCCCCACTCCCCCCGCCCCTTCCTGACCTCAGCATAACCATCACCGCTTGGAACTCCGGACCTCGGTGAGTTTTTAATGGCTTTTGTGTTCAGGAGATGGAGGGTTTTACTGGTGCTGAACGTGCTTGCTGTTGCCGGGTTCATGACTTTTTGGGCCAAGTGCAACACACGCAGTGTCCAAGCCGCCGGCCCGGAGGCCCAGGGTGAAGGCAAGAGGGCCCAGCATCAGCCATGAGGTGCTGCTGAAGAGGCTCAGCTCGCTGGAGGACGTGGTGTACAGGCAGCTGAACGGTGAAGTACAGTATAACATTGCAACTGAAATAGCATGTCTGATTTGTGCAAGAGGGGGGAATGTCAACTCCATCTGACTTTGCCTGGAGTTTCACTTGGTGGGTGGATTGACAATATATTAGAGAGCAGAGAGGGAGGCCCCTAGATGTACCTTAAAGAGTCATTTCACTTTGAGTGCACTTTGCATGAGTCTAGTTCCCAGACAGTTGGAGAAATGCATAATCTATTAAGAATAAGCTGCTTCACCTCTGTAGGTGCTTGGAAACACCCTTCAGTAAGTGTCTTTAGTGCATTTACTTTTGCTTGCAGTGACAAACATCCTGCTCGGCATCCTGCCATTTGAAACACTTTGAAAGCCTTGAGGCTTCATTAACAGCCAGGCGCCTTAAAGGTTTTTGACTTTCAACGTCAAAAACAAAGGGTTTCATCAAGTGCATATTTGAGGAGACCCTGAAACAGGCTTGTTTTACACATGCCATCTGTGTAAACTGTCCTGTCTTGTAGGTATTCTGTGTGAATCCGTTCCAATGTTTACATTTCACAATATTGCCATCCACTGATTGCATCCTGTGATGAGGAGGCGGGTTCTCAGCAGTGAGCCACAGAGCATGTTACTATCAGGAGAGCGACTGAGCCACGATAAAGAATCCTGACACGTAATCTCCCCCGTTTGTTTCACCCAGGTCTGTCCAAATCTTTGGGCCTGATAGAGGGGTTTGGTGGTCTGGGTAAAGGTGGCCTCCCTGCCACACTGTCTCCAGCTGAGGAGAGTGATGCTAAGTTCCTGAGGGAGAAGTACGGCTACAACGCCTACCTTAGTGACAGAATCTCTCTGGATCGAAACATACCGGACCACCGGCCCAGCAAGTGAGTACATGTGAGGTACTGAAGCTTTACTGTCACGTTTCCAGATCCAAGTTTTGTTTGTTTTTTATGGTTTGTTTTTTTTTCAATAAACTGTATAGTTACTTGCTCCTTGATACATCTTAGCTTTCTGGGTGCCCCATTTCTGCAGAAAATTACACATTTAATGCTGTGAATTGAAGTACTGTAAAGTGTTTTCATCATACATTCATTGTGTATTCATCAAGTGTATTCATTAAACGATTAAAAAAGACGATTATCCCGATTGCGGATTTCTGGGTAAAGCCAGGTAACTTAAGGACATCCCCGGTATGTTAATCAATTTCTGTGATACAGGCTCTAGATGAGTTTGGATTAGAGCATGGTTTAGAGCAGTGAATGCCTTGTTGTGACATCACAAAGTTACAGAAGCCGTAAAGGTTAATTTTAAGGCCCACTTTCTGAATACAGTTGTAGATTTCTCTGTTTACCGGGACCTTTAATTTTATTAATATTGAGCCTACAGCAGCCCCTTTAGTCAAAAATAAATAAAGAATCCCATTGATTTCAGGCCTATAATAGCAGGTAATTGAGTGCTTGTGAGGAGATACCCCACCCAGCCCCCAGTCCAGTGAAACGTCGCCGGTTCCACGCCCCTGTGGAGCGCTTTGCGGCTTTAAGTTCTGCTCAGAATAAGAGGACGTAGCAGGACCCAAAGAAAGCAGAGGAGTGAACAGAGACCTGTGCCGCTGTGCGCCGGCAGGATGAGAGAAAAGGCGAAGGGAAATGAGGGATCGGGACTCATTTCTTTCTCCCGAAGCATCCCTGCCTTCAGCGAAGGACGCTGCATCCTCAGAGCAGCCACCGTCTGCTCATAAGCCCCCTCAGATCGGTCTCCCGTGATGACTGGAACCAAGGAAGACCGCCTAAGAACGAGCGGGACGGTCTGACGGAACATCCAAAGGTGTTTTGTCTTTTTTTTTTTTTTTTTTTTTTTACTTAAAGGCATCTGCGAGGATTTTTTTTCTGGCTCAGGGCTTCTCAGTCGTATCACTACTGACTTCTATTAGACGCAAAGGAGGAGGGGAAAAGGGACAAGGACTTGATCATCTCCTCTCTGTTCAATTATTTAAGAGCATCTCTTCCTCATGCTCATTATATGCCGAGGTCTTTTGTTTTGCATCTTCCGTGCACGATCTTAAAATCGTGCTTGACTTGGCTCTGACACGGATAGACACCGATGGCCAAGCGCCCCCAATTTCTTCAGAAGGGGGATGCAACCTAAACTAACCCCGGTGCCCACTGAAAGGAGAGCGGATTGAAGACGACACATCGGCGCAGTGGCTGCAAAACTGCAGTAACGCGTCTCTGTTTCTTGCAGATTTATCTTTGAGGTCCCGGTTGCTGAATTGGCCCTGCAGCCTTTTCGCACATCGCAAGCACAGAAAGACCTAAATCCGTGACTCGTCCGCTGCTCCTAACCACCCCCCCCCCCACACCCCCACTCCCCCCGCCCCTTCCTGACCTCAGCATAACCATCACCGCTTGGAACTCCGGACCTCGGTGAGTTTTTAATGGCTTTTGTGTTCAGGAGATGGAGGGTTTTACTGGTGCTGAACGTGCTTGCTGTTGCCGGGTTCATGACTTTTTGGGCCAAGTGCAACACACGCAGTGTCCAAGCCGCCGGCCCGGAGGCCCAGGGTGAAGGCAAGAGGGCCCGGGCCAACGGGACGGTGCAGGGGCCCAGCATCAGCCATGAGGTGCTGCTGAAGAGGCTCAGCTCGCTGGAGGACGTGGTGTACAGGCAGCTGAACGGTGAAGTACAGTATAACATTGCAACTGAAATAGCATGTCTGATTTGTGCAAGAGGGGGGAATGCCAACTCCATCTGACTTTGCCTGGAGTTTCACTTGGTGGGTGGATTGACAATATATTAGAGAGCAGAGAGGGAGGCCCCTAGATGTACCTTAAAGAGTCATTTCACTTTGAGTGCACTTTGCATGAGTCTACTTCCCTGACAGTTGGAGAAATGCATAATCTATTAAGAATAAGCTGCTTCACCTCTGTAGGTGCTTGGAAACACCCTTCAGTAAGTTTCTTTAGTGCATTTACTTTTGCTTGCAGTGACAAACATCCTGCTCGGCATCCTGCCATTTGAAACACTTTGAAAGCCTTGAGGCTTCATTAACAGCCAGGCGCCTTAAAGGTTTTTGACTTTCAACGTCAAAAACAAAGGGTTTCATCAAGTGCATATTTGAGGAAACCCTGAAACAGGCTTGTTTTGCACATGCCATCTGTGTAAACTGTCCTGTCTTGTAGGTATTCTTTGTGAATCCGTTCCAATGTTTACATTTCACAATATTGCCATCCACTGATTGCATCCTGTGATGAGGAGGCGGGTTCTCAGCAGTGAGCCACAGAGCATGTTACTATCAGGAGAGCGACTGAGCCACGATAAAGAATCCTGACACGTAATCTCCCCCGTTTGTTTCACCCAGGTCTGTCCAAATCTCTGGGCCTGATAGAGGGGTTTGGTGGTCTGGGTAAAGGTGGCCTCCCTGCCACGCTGTCTCCAGCTGAGGAGAGTGATGCTAAGTTCCTGAGGGAGAAGTACGGCTACAACGCCTACCTTAGTGACAGAATCTCTCTGGATCGAAACATACCGGACCACCGGCCCAGCAAGTGAGTACATGTGAGGTAGTGAAGCTTTAACTGTCACGTTTGCCATGTACCTACAAACGTGTCCTTTTGGTTTCAAGATGAGGTCTTTTTTTGAGATTTCAGCTTCCACCCAATACAATATTATATACAATACAATACACTACAATCGTAGTGTTTATTCATATGTTGCTAACAGTATCCAGCAGGAAGTGTTCCCAGCACTGGAACTACTTGTGGCTCTAGTGAAAACTGTTTACTGTGGGCCCCAACTGTACATTGATTCGTCAAACCAAATAGAAATGTTAATGATGAATAATTAAAATGGAGCAAAGTGATTGCTCAGGCAGTGCACAGAAATTCCTTTTGCATTAGCTGATTGGCAACGACTGTTTCATTCACAATAAGTCACGCACAGGCATATTTACACGGCTGTGATACAGCCATTACAACCTGATGCCTCTGCTAATTGTGATGTGCCAGATGCGTGAAAGACAGATGGAGAGACACACTCTCTTATTCCACAAATGTTCTGTTAAAGAGCTGTCCTGGGCCTACACTGCTACTTAAGCAAGTAATGGCTCATCTCTTTGAAAGTCAGCAGTGATGCGAAATCCCTCACCCTGTGGCTGCCACCAGCTTTGTGTGTTTGCGTGTGTGTGTGCGCTTGTGTGTGTTTTGGGAATGGCAGGGTGGAGGAATCAGAATCCACTGCTCTCATTTGTCACTCGGGAGGTCTTTTATGTTGGAGGGATCAAAGTGGTGTGTGAAGCGTGTTGGGGTGTTTTATCCTCGGGCTTAGCACCAGGATGTAAACTGGAGTCTGAAGAGTCTCCCATGTTTGGCTGAGGGTCCCTTTACACTGCAGAGCCAGAGGTAGTGGTGAAATGAGAGAAAGGGAGAGAAGAAGAAATGAAGAGAACCAAAGATGAATTATTTAACCTCAAGTATCAAAAAGACACACTGTACTTTTGGTTGCGCTCGATTTGCTCAAGGTATTTTAAGGAATATTACATTGTTTTGTCAGAGCCTAAGCACTAAGTCGTCACAGTCAACATGGGTATATGGTTGAAACAATAAATTCTGGCAGCATGGGCTGATATGGAACAAAAAGCTCCTGTATAGACAAATGAAAGGAAGAGTCATCAGCTGATGTTATGACAAGCTCTCACTCTCACACCTTGCTCTCCTCTTTATGCTGCTGCTGTTACTGGTTGCTCTGATTTGCACCATCCATCCATGCCTCCTCCATTCTCACTCATTACTATAATTGCTGTGGCAGCTAATGCCCTTTGCATTATGTATATGTACTGCATTGTCTAAATCTGTTTCATATGTATCTGCTGGGGGTTTCTCTGCAGATTGTGTCCTTCACACTGTTGCACTGTTAGTTGATTTTATTTGATGTCCTTCGCTTTTCATCCACCATCTGTTTGAAATATATTTATAACACACACATCTTTGTCATCTTTATGTCAGCGAGATAAGACTTATTACTCATTATCTAATAAAAAACCAAATTTGTTCAGTTTTTCATGCCTCATCCATTAACAGCTACATTGGCATCTGTTTCCTGCCAAAAAAGCCTTGAGGAGTGTATTCTGACCTGAATTGAATTTACAAGTAAATGTCTGGTTTCTTAAAGAAGATGATATAAGAGTCAAACCCCATTAACCCCGCCTCTTGACTCCTCATCAGTGCTTTTTTGAAAAAACACAGCAGCAAAAAATAAGCCTTGTATCTGCAGCGGAAACACTGTGAATTGGGTGGGTGGGGGATAAGACGTGATTATGGTTGAACAGGAAGCAGCATTTGGTTGCAGCCTCTCAGCCTCATCAGGTGAGATGCCAGCAACTCCATGGAGGCAGTTTGTAACAGCAACGATAAAGGACAAGTGAAGTGTGCAGAGCCCAGAATGTAGGCTTCATAGGTACGCATGCAAAGCTTTTATTTTTGCAATGTTATGAATTGTTTGCATGTCTTTTGGCAGATGCAGAAAGGTCAGCTACCCAAGGGACCTCCCCCAGATCTCCCTCATCTTTATCTTTGTCAACGAGGCTCTGTCTGTAATCCTGCGCTCAGTCCACTCAGCTGTCAATCACACACCAGCTCATTTGCTCAAAGACATCATCTTGGTGGATGACAACAGCGATGATGGTCAGTAAAAATTAAATATTTACTAAAATGTTTCTGATTTGTTATAACTCAAGTAAAATATAGTTTTATCCCAAAGATTGAATAGAGAGAACATATAGAACAAGAAGTACAAGAGTTCCAAAAAGGCTCCCAGGTTGCCTCTGGCTTTGATACCTCACTATAATTATGGGGGAAGCAAAAAATGTATATAGGACAGATAAATTTAAAAAGTTGATTGAAAGGTTAATTACAGGCATCTACATTCAAGTAAAATGTTGTCCTGAGCTGTCAGTGCTACCAAATACGAAATGATAAATTACAAATTACACAGCCAGTTGAAAACTTTTTAAGTTCCACAGTTTAACAATTTTTTCCACCAGACTGCTCTAGATTTAAGATGAGAAGTTCTGTTTCTCAAATCAAACCGTTTTTTTTTTATATAGCACCAAATCACAACAAAGTTACCTAATGGCACTTTTGACATAGAGCAGGTCTAGACCGAACACTTTGTGGTGTTGTTAACGAGACCCAACATATCCCTCCATGAGCAAGCAGTTGGTGACAGTGGCAAGGAAAACCTTCCTTTAAGAGGCAGAAACCTTGGGCAGAACCAGGCTCAGGGAGGGCGGCCATCTGCCTCGACAGTTTGGGTCGAGAGAGAGAGAGCTGAGGGTGGCAGAGAGGGGCAGAGGCAGTGAGTAAGAGACACAGTGAGAGGAAGCGTGGAGGAGGGGAGGTGGGGATGGAGAGAGATGGAAAAGAACAGGAGAAGAGAAGAGGCTATGGAAAATACAAACAAAACATACAGAAAATACACAGTGATTGCATCCCGGTAGCACTAAATGTGAAGTAGTAAATATCAGCAGTAACAGAAGCGGGGAGAAGAAGAGGTTACAATGGGAAATAAGTATTAGTGTGTAATGATAACCAAAGGTAACTGTTGCAGCAGCAGGTACTGAGAACATGGAGCAGAGATGATTCAGCACCTGTAGGACGGGGACAGGAAGAGAGAGGACAGGAGGGACAGAAACATACTACAGGAAGAGATTAAGTTAGAGAAATGATGTAATGTACTTGCATGTGGGAGAGGGAGAGAGTGAGAGAACCACAGAGACACAGAGAGAGGGACGGAGGACGGGGGGGGGGGGGGGGGGGGGGGGGATGCTTAGTGCAACTCCCAGCAGTCTAGGCCTATAGCAGCACAACTAAAAGAAAAAGAGTGCTTAAACCTTAAACTTTTAGCTGTAGGCTTTGTCATTAAGGAAGGTTTTAAGCCTGTCTGCTCCCCAAACTCATACTGGGAGTTGGTAACATACTGTTGAACAGGAGCCGGATAGCTGAAAGATCTGCCTCCTGATTTACTCTTGGAGACTCAAGTAAACCTACATCCAGAGAACAAAGTGACCTCCTGGGGCAATAAGGAACTATGAGCTCTCTGAGATGATGGAGCTTGGTCATTAAGAGCTTTGTACGTTCGAAGAAGGATTTTAAATTCAATTCCGAGTTTTACTGGAAGCCAATGAAGGGAAGCTAGCACAGGAAAAATCTGATCTATTTTTCTGCAACAGCATTCTGAATCAACTGAAGGCTTTTCAGAGATTTGTTGGGACATCCTGATAGTAATGAATTACAGTAGTCTAGAGGTAACAAAGGCATGGACTAATTTCTCTGCATCCTCTTGAGATTATTCTGATCTCTGTAATATTGTATAGGTGAAAGAAGGCTGTCCTAGAGGTTTTATATGAGGGACAAAGGACATGTCCTCATTAAAGATGGTTCCAAGATTGGAAGATCATTGACAAGTTGAACTGAGTATAATCTGCATTACACTGAAAATTAATGCTGTGCTCCCAGATAATATTTCCTAAGGGAAGCATATGTAGGGTGAAAAGGACTGGTCCAAGGACAGAACCCTGTGGAACCAAAGTGTGAGAGGAAGAGCCCTTTGTTATCATGAACAAAGTGATATTTGTCTGAGATGTATGATTTGAACCATCTTAGTGCGGCTCCTTTGATCCCAATTTCATGTTTCAGCCTTTGTAATAGAACATTATGGCCAGTGGTGTCAAAAGCAGCACGAAGATCTAACAAGGACAAGTATGGAGGCAAATCGGTTGTCTGACGTCATCAGAATGTCGTTGGTATCTTTTACCAGTGCTGTTTCTGTGCGTAATGTACTCTAAGTCCTGACTGAAACTCTTCAAATGAGCCATTCCTATGCAGATGTTCACATAATTGGCTTGTAACTTCTTTTCCAAGAGTTTTGGAAATGTAAGGTGGTTAGATAAGGGTCTATAATTAGCCAAAACATCTGGATCAAGATTAGGTCTTTTGAGGAGAGGTTCAATCATTGTGACAAATGGTTCCAATTTTGCAAGTGATAAAGACATTTTGGGAAGAATGGGAAATGCATTCATGGATGGACCCGCAAAGTTTTATGCAGCTTAATTTAAACAGCAGATGAGCTGATGATGCTCACAATTTTAAATGAAACCAATCAGAAGGCAGAGTTTATTAGCATGTAGAGTTTGACCTGGATGAAGGATTGTTGACTGCAACAATGACAGAGCTTATAGTTAAAAAGTTAAAGTCCTCGACTCTTTAGCAATGCTGCAATAGGCCTAGGGTGCTGGGGGGAGGAATGAGCTTCTCTCTCTCTCTCTCTCTCCCTGTCTCTCCCTGTCACCCTCTCTCCCCCGCTCCCTCTTTCTCTCTCCCTCCTTCTCGCTCGCTCTCCTTTCCTCCCCCCTTGCATGCGTTGATAAGAACCATCCTTCTTAAAAAACATTTATACTGCATTTACTAACCATGTTCTGCCAAAGTCTCTGTCTCTCCCAGTTCCTCTCCTCTCTCTCCCTGTCCTCATCCTGCAGGTGGTGACTCATCTCCATCCCATGTTCCTGCAACACCTGCTGCTCCCATATTTCATGAATTCTATATTACAGCTCAACTCCATCAACTTCATGCAGCAACATGTTCCTGCCTACACCCCCCCCCTCTCCAATGCCTGTCTCACTCTCTCACTCTCTCTCTCTCTCCCACTCTCAACCCAACCGGTCGAGGCAGATGGCCGCCCCCCCTGAGCCTGGTTCTGCTCGAGGTTTCTGCCTCTTAAAGGCAGTTTTTCCTTGCCACTGTTGCCAAGTGCTTGCTCATCGGGGGATCTGTTGGGTCTCTTTAAATAAATTTATAAAGAGTTTGGTCTGGACCGGCTCTATATGTAAAGAGCCTTGATGTAACTTTGTTATGATTTGGCGCTGTACAAATAAATCTAATTTGATTTGATTTGATTTGAACAAATCCCAGCTTTTCTACCCGTTCAGATCTCATCTGACTAATACCGGCAGGAAAGTAAACTCACGGTGGCACAAACATCATGATGAAAAGCCCTCCCAATCTGGGACTTAAGATGGGGTTGTGGTCCTGGACTAGTGGATGACTCAATGGACCCCTTGAAACCAAAAGCATGACTTGACTAGATAATTTGCAGTCTCTGGTGGTGAGTTTAGGTTGAGACAAGAAAGGATCTTTAGAGAAGAATTACTGTGTCATTTATTTAAGAGGGTGACATATTTTGGTGCAACATGGGGTCATGTGTAACTTGGTACTGGTAGGTGTGAAAGAAATCTCCCAAATGGGTGATGAGAACTCTCCCCCCAGCACACTGAATAACCAGGGAAGGTCACGATTTTCACTTGGCCACCAGAAATCAGGATGTCAAGTGTCTGACTGTAACCAGGGTTTCAGGCAAATTTGGACTAATTACTCTACTGAAGGAACTGGAAACACATCTTTGATCCCAATGTAATCCCCCATGTGGTGGCTCCACAGTACATGTTTGTGCAGATATGTTGGGCTAGATCCTGGATTGCATCCTCAGGGGGGAACTGGTGGGAAAGACAATCTGGCCTTATGTTCTAGGAACCTGGGCAATAAGTTGAGGTGGCCAAAGAATTGATGAGGCGTGAGCATAGACTAGACTCTAATTTCTTGGCATTTTTGGGTATAAATTGGGTTGAAATGAATCGCGTGGGCTCTTCCCCCGGAGAAGTGATATCTGTTTGGTGGCTGTGAGACACCTCTGGTAGAAGATCTGGTAGACACCTACCTAGTTTTACAAAGATTATTTAAAGACGCAAGAGAATCATATTCATCCTTTACTGCCAACTCACATGTTTATTTAATCCTGAAAGAAGCTCCCTGCGGATAGCTTTATCATTCCACAAGCCACATACAGGTCAAATGGAGGCAATAGCCAGCAAGTGTTAGCATAGCGCAAAGACTGGAAACATGGAGAAATCGCTTGCTCTCTCCAAGAGTAGCAAAATCCTGCTAAAACAGCTTAAGATAATGAATGAAATTGTGTACCATAAATGAATTCTGTGTTGAATTATTATTTCAGTAATTGCAAGGCAGCAAATATAAACTTCCAAAAGTCAACTACCAACAGACAGTTATGAAAGTGGTATCAGTCTTGTCATCTCTCTCGCTACCAGAAGGTGAACATTCCCCTGAATATGCACAACTTACAAACATTATCATCTGTGCTAGAAGAAATAAACAGCAACCGGACAACAACAAAATTCCATAAGTAAGATTTTACCACACAGCCCAAAAAAAACACAAAGCCTCTGTTTACACTTGTGCGTTATTCAGGATTATGTTTTTTAAATTGTCTTGCTAATGGGCATCATACTTGTAACAGTGCTTTGTTAGCATGACAAAGTGATGACTGTCTCCTTGACAAATGCGGTGGTGATTGCTTTTGAGGTACAGCTTTTGCTGAGGTGACTGATGAGGTGCTGAATTTTTGCGGGGCAGACAGGCAGATAGAGGTGGAGTGCCACAATTGGATGCCACAGGAGAGATGTCCCCATCTTATTTATTGGGTTTGGCTGCCAAGTCGAGGACAGGGAGAGATCAGGGTAAGGGAGGGAGACAAGGCTAGGCAGTCAAAAGTCAAAAGGAGAGAGGAGAATGTTAAAAAAAAGAGTGAAGTGAATGAATCCAGAGGAATGAGATAGAAAACCAGGTGATTAGACAAAGTGGCAACTTCAGGCATGGCACAAATGGGAAACAGAGAGGCTGAGATAAATGAGGATAGGAGGAGAGAGAAAATATACCTGAGTAGAGAGATATATAATGGGGAAACCGAAAGAGAGATGTGGAATTCAAGGATTAGCCTGCTTATATTCTTCTTTTCTTAATTGTCACACAGAATTTTTTGAAGCCCTGTCTGTTTCACTCATCCTGAAGCAAGTCAGTTTTTACATCAGAGGTGAACCTTCAGGGCCTTCTAAAAATTCTGGACCCAAAAATATGATTAGCCATTCAATTATATATATATATATATATATATATATATATGTGTGTGTGTGTGTGTATATACTTGAATTTAATACAATACATTTAATAAATTTCTCTGATCTGCAATGAAAGGGTTACTGTCCTGAAACACGTTATCCAATAAGAATTGTCTGTCTTGGATAGCTGGCTCATTAATTGGTTAGGACTTTACAAATCCCGGGGAAGGCTAAGCTATGTGTTATGATTTGGAGAGTGATGGGCAAATTGGTCGATTATGGTTTGATTTTAAGTGGGCGGGACAAAAACAAAATATCGTAGGCCTTCATGAAGTCCGAACTGAGTCCGAGCAGTGGGCAGAGTGGTAGCAGTTGAATTGTATTGATGTTATTGTCTGTTTGTTAACAGCCTTGTCATTGTTAACTACATGATTGCAGTTGTCAAACGCTTTCAATTGATCGTACTGTGCCTTTTTTCCGTGATGATTTCTTTTCTCAGCAATATGAGGGCTGAGGTGAAGGCCCATCTGTAGTGCTCACGGTTCGCCACTGGAGTACATTAACCTTAAAAAACATGTCATAAATATATGGTGTCATTTTCTAAAAACAAAATAATGACAAAAATGAATAATTGGCTGGAGTGATTTTGAGCAAGTGGCACTCAAGCAGGAAGTAGAAAATCCATTTGTTTATGGTTTACTTTCAGGCACCCTGAAAGGACTCAGGATTCAGGTTTATTACAAGTAGAGTCATACTTTTAGTCACATTTTCTTTGCCACAAAGTAAATTCTGCTCATTATTTGATTGCTGAGATCTAAAAGGAACCAGAAGGAATCATACGCGGAGGAGGAGGTGAAGCTCAGGAGGAGCGAGGGCTGGAGCTGACCTGCAGTCCTGTCAATCGCATGATAACCCAGCCATTATGCACACCCTGCTTTATGGCCTGTTTTCTACTCACTAGGGCCGTGATTTAAATAATGGATGTCATGACTCGGACCCCTCATGCTTAGTGATCATTAGATAGAATGATGAGGTTTAAGACATTATTGGCTTCACTTTTTAGAACCAGGCTCTACGCCCATTTATGTGTGGTCTATGGTGGTAATGGACAAAAAAAAATGTTTACACGTAGGTTTATAGACCCTCGGTTCACTAGTTGGTTTGGGATTGGCTGGTTGAAAATAAATTAATCAACAGCAAAGCAACATGTCATGATGTGAAATGGCAGGTCTCACTCACCTTCATCCATATTCAGTTCACAGGGCTGCTGGAGCCAATCCCAGCACACATTGGGCAAGGGGCGAAGTACGCCCTAGACAGGTCAACAGTCGCAGGACCAACACACAAGGTCAATTTAACATCACCAGTTAACCTATCTATACGTGCATATCTTTGGACAGTGGGAGGAAACCAGAGTACCTAGAGGAAACCCACACAGACATGGGGCGAACATGCACACTCCACAACCAAACCCACGACCTTCTAATTGTGGGGTGACAGCGCTAACCACTACGCCGCCGTGCTGCTGCCCTAATTTTTGGAAAAGGTGCGGGGTCTTTGCAGGGGATATTGTCAGTCACTGCTGGTTGGCTGAGAGCCAGCTATCAGTCACAGAGGGGATGAGATTTCAGCGGGGTAGAGGAGGATGCCCACAAATAGCAGAAACCGCTCCCGCTGCTAACGTGAATGGCCCAGCTTCGTGGCCTCACATAGTACGTAGCCAAGTGTGTGCACAGTGGCTGATGCTCAGGAAGCTGCAGACTCCATTTGGAGGCTGCCGAAACTCTGAACAGCTCCAGAGAGAACAACAACTGTTAGCTTTCCGATTCCGTGCGTTTGTTCATTTTCATTAACAAATAGCTACTGTTTCCTTGTGGTTGAAGTTTTTGCATCTTGTTTATGTGTGTGTCTGTCTGGGGCTACATGGCAGGGATGCAAATCGTAGTGGTGAGCCTGTAGAGGTCTGAACTCATACATTTGTTAAATTGTTGTTTTGTTAATTCATGCAAAGATTCACATCATTGGCAATCGTGTATTCGTATAAATATAGGGGCCTCGCTAAGCCTTCATTATTGGACAGTGCAGAGTGTCAGGAAGTGAAACAGAGAGAAGAGGGAATAGCATGCGGCAGAGCTACTGTTTTTTTTCTGTGTATTGTTCCACTGAGAGGCAGAGCCGCTAGGTGGTGTCACACAGTCAGTGTCAATCAATGTGTTATCAAGTGCTAAATTCAATAATAATATTTAATAACGATCATAATTCCATTTAGAGTGTTTCCAAATTTCAAACATTTGGTTCTTGGTTGGTCAGATTGGCGGCATAGTGCTTAGAGCTGTTGCCCCACAACAAGAAGTTTGCGGGTTTGACTCCTGGCCTGAGGCCTTTCTGTGTGAAGTTTGCACTTTGATTTCCTCCCACCATCCAAAGACATCATGTTTGGATTAAATGGTGACTCTAAATTGTCTGCAGGTCTCAGTGTGAGTGTGAGTGGTTGTTGGTCTCTGTGTGTTGGCCCTGTGATGGACTGGTGACCTGTCCAGGGTGACCCTGCCCTCACCCAGTGTGAGCTGGGATTGGCTCCAGCACCCCCCACAACCTGGAAACAGATAAGCGGCAGAAGATGAATGAGTGGTTCAGAGCTCTCACTAACTATCTTCAACCTGTTGTTTTGTGATGTGTTCTGAATCCAATTTTTATGGAGAGTAGAGCAGCTGAAGGGACCCCTGGAGGAGTATGTGAACAAGCGCTACCCCGGTCTAGTGAAGATCGTGAGGAACCAGAAGAGAGAGGGTCTGATCCGAGCCAGAATTGAAGGATGGAAGGTGGCCACTGCAGAGGTGGCAGGATTTTTTGATGCCCATGTGGAGTTCACTCCATCCTGGTAAGTCAGTCTGGAATCGGAAAGGGAATGGTTTGGAATCAAATCTTCTTAAAACATACTCAAAGCATCTTCAGTACTTTCGTATAGCATAGTTCAGATATTATTATATGTAAGACTGTTTGGATTACAACAGCAATAACAGTAGTAGACTTTTCAACACATTTCATGCATGTGTGTGTGACTGTGGGTTCATCTTTTTTTCTTTTTTTTTTTTTTAGGGCTGAGCCAGTTTTAGCCAGGATAAAAGAGGACCACAAGAGGATCATTTTGCCCTCCATCGACAACATTAAGCATGACACATTTGAGGTGGAGCGCTATGAGAACTCGGGCCATGGTTACAACTGGGAGCTGTGGTGCATGTACATCAACCCGCCCAAACAGTGGTGGGATGAGGGGGACATGTCCGCTCCCATAAGGCAAGCCGACTTCACCTTTGATAAGATACATTCACACCATATACCCCCCCAAGGACACAGTTTGTGTTAGTATATATGTATTAGGATATATAAATATATGTGGATTATATTCATTCATGATATTTATTTGCTGAAAAGGACAGATGAGATCCTCCGGGGATGCAGAGTTTGGCTTGCATTTGCTCAGGCTCATTTTTTAGCATTAGTTCATGGTTTAAAAATAAAGATAAAAGAAACAATTAGTAGAAACAGTTCTCAGTTAGTCTCAACAGATTTTTGTGGGAAAAAGCCATAAACAACGCAAATCTTTTCCACTAGTCACATGATCCCGATAAGATCTGGTAAAACTGGATTTATGTCAGCAATGGAAAAAGTCAAAATCACCGTTCAGATCTGGGCAAGATGGCAGCAGCAGACATAGGTATTTAGTAGTTCTGAAGTCAGCACAATGTCTTGGGTAAATTTCCACTCCTGATCCTGCTGAGGTGTCTTTCAGAACCAAACACTAAAAACACACCTGCCACATGCCCAGTAAAGCACTGCAAAAGCAGAAACACTGCGGCTGCACTGAACTTGAAGAAACACACGTGCTGCTCATGCATGTAAGGCTCATTTTATTGCGGTTTTCCCACTGCAGGACTCCCGCCATGATTGGCTGCTCCTTCGTGGCTAACCGCAATTACTTTGGCGAGCTCGGCTTGCTTGACTCTGGCATGGACGTCTACGGAGGGGAGAACATCGAGCTGGGCATCCGGGTTTGTGTGTCACCCAGTTTCCTCTCCTGCCTGCTCCCTCTTTGCCCCTGTAGGTTTGTGTGGAGCTATGGCCACTGCAGCTGGCACAGCTGATAAATGAGGCCCCATTAAGAGTCCTTGAGGACCAGTCCAGTGTGTGCTGCTCACAGCAGGGCGATGGAGATAAATAGGTCACGCCAAGTGAGAAGGAAGTGTATATTTTGATTAGGCTGGAGTTTGTTATTGTAGACTCTCTCAGTATAAAATTCTGGCTGATCAGATCAAGAAGTCTGACTGTGCCAAAAGATACCACACACAATTTAGCATTTTTACCATTTGTGCATGTAGACAACTGTCTCATTTGTACTAATATGAATTCACTGCGTCTGGTTTGTAGACCTTTACAAGCTGAAATTCATGAATGGATTAGTGACGTCTGCCATGTTAAATCTGATTTAGTGAATGAATGCAGCTTGATTTTATTTGTCCACCTGCAGGTGTGGTTGTGTGGGGGGAGTATGGAGGTGCTGCCTTGCTCTAGGGTGGCTCACATTGCACGGATAAAGAAACCTTACCACAGCAACATCGCTTTTCAAACGCGGCGCAACGCTTTGCGTGTGGCTGAGGTTTGGATGGATGAATACAAATCGAATGTGTACCTGGCCTGGAACATTCCCATGGAGGTGAGAGGTGCCAACAGCTCCCACACATAAGCTTATGAAGCTGATGTTGTCATATTGCCTGGTAGTGTTAAATATACTAATGACACTAATACATGTATATAGTGAGAAGCTCTTTTTGCGCAGCATCGTGTGTTTAATCATTTGGTTGAATCATTACTGTTGCAAATCAATTGCAAAATCTACATTAGTGGCAAAACTTTCTAGATTGTTGTTTTCAGAAGTAATGTGGAAAAAAATGACAACTTCCTGTGCTCATGCAGAACCATGGTATTGATTACGGAGATATCTCTCAGAGGGTTGCCCTGAGGAAGAGTCTACAGTGTAAGAACTTTGAGTGGTACCTTGACAATGTTTATCCAGAGATGCGGAGGTACAACAACACGCTGTTCTACGGCGAGGTGAGTCAGTGAGTCAAACTGAAATAAGGGAGGCAGAGGATGGAAAAACAAGCTGGTGCATACACAACTTGCACAAACAAAGGGTCAACCAATGAACAGCGTTCAATGAGGGTTCAATTTCAATGTCTCAACCAAAAAACAGGCACACAATCATCTGTCAGTACTTCTCTGTACTACTCTGCATTTGGCTTGAAATCTTTTAATTTACACTTAGTTGTGCTGACTGACTGATTATATTAAATATCTAAATGCTGTGTGTGAATAGTAGGAAGTTGTACCAATTGAAATTGGGTCTGACTGTCAGATACACGTTTTGATTTCAGGTACGTAACTCCAAGGTGAGCCATCTGTGTATGGATCAGGGCATGAAAGAGAACCACACAGCCACGCTGCATCCATGTCATGGATGGGGTCCTCAGGTACACAGTGGACACCACACACTCAGCCAAATTGTCTCATTAGTGAGTTTCAGCAGTGTCATGATTCCAGTTGTCTTGTACAGGCCTAGCTGAAACCCTCTCAGGATCAAGTTCTGCTCTCAGGATGAAAGTTTTAATATATTGCACTTTTTGTGCTGATGCCTTGAGTCAGCCAATGTCAGTTCCTGGGCCCCCTCGGCCCACAAGGAAAGTCTTTTTAGCTTGCAGTAGTAAACTGGTGCGAATGCTAACATTCAACATTACAAATTCTTTCGGAATGCAGCAAAATATTCCCTATGTGCTGCCGGTAAATGCCCCCCACAGTGGCCTTTGGTAAGTCCAGAAACCCAGAATAAACCTGCAACCTCTCCTCGATGCAGTGTAAACCCATTACAGCTGGAAGCAGCCTTTCTAGGGGCAATGCATGCATACATGCAATATCTTATTGAACACCTGTCTGGGTTTAGCTCAATACAACTGGGGAGAAGAATCGTTGTTTGCTTTTGTTGAAGTTATAAAGTGCTTACCTTTTTAGTTGCAGACTTACAGACCAGAGAATCATAAATAACTGAGTATCATATTTCCAGTAAGGCATTAATTCCGTTTTCCGTTTTTCCGAATAAAGATTTTAAGAAGGAAGCTTCTTGTGTTTATTTGATTTCTCCAATATGGATGCAGAATTTCAGAGTTGCTGATATTGGTCATATGTTTTAGAATTTAAGAAAGTTAAATAAAAGAAAAAACAATAGTAAAGGAAATGTAATTGCTGCCTTCTTGTTTTCATCTGGCTCTTCCTGTGTTTTTCAAACCAGACAACACTGGGACAAACCAGTCTTGGAGATGTCAGTGTGCTGGGACTTTGTTTACACAACACTGGGTCTGTTAGACTGATAACACAGGCTGAGGACCAAGGCAATGCTCCCATTAGACTCACAAGCTTATTGATTATGAAGACAACTGGCCAGAAGTTATTGTTTGAGGTGCAATTTTCACCAAATTGTAGGGTTGCAGCAAATCGCAGCAATAATTGTGTATTTTGATTATACGGTTCAAGTTCACAGCTCTCACTGATGTTTGTTTAGTTGGATGTTAGGGTCAGCTCAGGTCATTACTGCAGGTTGGTTATCGTTGTTTTGTCACATTAGTCCAAGACTGCTCACAACCTCTGATTAGTTTTGTAATAATGTGAGCTGTTTGTCCCCAGCTGGGACGTTACACCAGAGAGGGCCAGCTGTTCCTGGGCCCCCTGGGCAGCACCGGGGACGACACTCGCTGTGTGGTGGATGATCAGATCAGCAGCTTTCCTCAGCTCCTCAACTGTGACAAAGTGAGCAACATGAAGCAGAAGACATGGACTTTCTCCCAGGTAAGGATGAGAAGGGGAACCGTTTTCTTTGTGTGTGTGGATGTTTTGTTGTTGTTTAGTTTTGTTTTTTTCAGTAAAGTGCTGCTCTTGTTCTATGTGCAAATTTATAACACCAATGTTAGCAAAGGGCACAAAGACGTCTCATTGTGGACCTAAATATGATTGTGATTTTACTTTTTGAAGTTATTTTAAACAAATTTAGAACATTTCCATTGCAGTTTACTTGAGAAAATTTTGTGTTGAACTTAATATGAATCATTAGTCATTTGTCATTTTGTTCTGGTTTAATTAGGCTA
The DNA here is from genome assembly GCF_900963305.1 of Echeneis naucrates. Classification (NCBI taxonomy): domain Eukaryota; kingdom Metazoa; phylum Chordata; class Actinopteri; order Carangiformes; family Echeneidae; genus Echeneis; species Echeneis naucrates. Next base: position 4,776,372 of record NC_042523.1, read on the forward strand.
AACTATCATGAGCCCATTTTCGCCTCAGCTTTTACTTTCTCTTTGTTTTTGTTTTTGTTTTTTCAGGGGAAAAAAATATTTATGTTGCCCAATATTTTTCTTCTTCTGTTCCACCTAAAACAAAAATGTTGGAGTCAATACTTTTATTTGTTCGTTTTGGATGAAGGAGGCACAGAGTAGACCCCCTGTTCCAGGGGTCCTGTGTCATTTCCATACTGGTCTTGTTTATTAACAGTGTAATCAATGACTTGAGATTAATGTTGCAATGAATTACTGTAAGTGCATCGACATGTTATACATTTGTTCAAATCAAATGTAGCAAGGAGTTTTTCTGTTCATTATGGGTGAGAAAACTTGAGTACATAATGAAGTGCATGACAGAGATTAGGCCATATCAGGCCTAGGTCTTGTCACATGTGATGCACAGGTCATCTGTTAACAATGTTCAAAGCAGCACGTCATCTTCCCCCCCCCCTGCAGAATGAATCCATCACTAATCGAGCCACGGGGCGCTGTCTGGAGGTGGTGCCTGCAAATGTTTACTTTGGAAACCTGCTGGTCCTGCAACCCTGCTCCGGGCAGAGGTGGACCATCAAGAACACCATGAAGCAGTAGTCAACTGGCCCAATTTCACTGGAGCCAATGATGCCAGAAGTAATTTCCAAAAGCTGCCAGCTGACCTAAGCTTGGCCAAGCCACGCCTAATGAGACAGAGAGGCTTCACAAGGAAAAGTTGGTGAAGGTTTGAAAGGGATATGGGCTGTAACCACCTCAGAGATACGGGTTTTTCTTTTGATCTTTACAAAATGATGCAATTTTTGCATGAGGACTATTTCTATCTTTGAAATTGACTAATTTGAGTGTGACGTTGCCATAATCCCTGTGTGTGCCACCTCCGTGTTTTTAAAGAATGGTGAACTGATCGACCATCCAACTGTTTTAGCTGACAAGGGGGAAAAAATTTTGTCTATCTTCATCATCAAAATGTCTCCGATTACTTCATTCTGTAATATAACAGTATGTCATTCAAGATGTGTAAAAGAATAAAACACCCAGAGTTAAACTTTCAGTAATATGAATACGTCAGTATAAACAAAAGAGTGCCAATTGAGGTCAGGCCTCAATTTATCCCAAACTTTAAACATTAATACTCCTGATGTGTTTTTTTTTTTAACCCTCCTATTACAAAAGCCCAGACCCTGTAAATATTTATACTTAAAAGAAAAAAGCATAAGCAATGACAATTACTTTATGTGTTGAGGCTGACACTTTTGCAATTTTACCTAAAAAGTACGGGAGAAAATCATGGTTTTGATGGTTTGATTTATCATTTGTCTCTTATTGTCATTTTTATTTCAAGCATTTCTGTAGCAACAAATGCAGTACAGGTTGTAGCATGATTGTAAGTACCGTGTGCACATGCGGACAAAGTTTAGTTGGCCTGGGCTGATTTATTCTGTTGCGTGCCGAGTACTTTAACTGCTGCAGAAGGCCAAATACTAATGGAGCACTTTTTTGACACAGAGGAAGAACATTCAGCTCATGGGTGGGGAAAAGAATCAGTAATGAAAATATGCACACATATATAGATTGTGGAAAGGCCTGAGGCCTTCAAGGGCAGCGTTGTTAATGTATTGATATGTATATGATGTCATATTTGAATAATTCAGTGTCATCAGTTGGATTTTTGCTCCTGAGATTGTCTTCCAATAAATAGCGGGTTTCCTGATTTCTGCACAGTTACTGTTCCTGAGGACAAGGTTGCAGTTTTTGAATATTTAGACTTTAAGAATTTTTGTTTTTTGGTCAAAGTAAAACTTTGCTGTCACTTTTGCAACATCAAAAAATGGTTTGAGTTTTGTGCAATTTTGTTTGCTGTTCTTGGACGATTTTGGTTTTAATACATATCAACACAAGTTCTTACACTAACATTTGACAAACTCATACATAAAATCAGTTCATTTGTCAAGCAAGCTCAAATTTAGAGCTACACCTTGTCTTATAAATAGCTTGATCGCTTATCATTTCTAAAGTGCTACACTACAGCATTACACAGCATTGCCTGAGGCAGCCAGTTGCCCTGACATTGGAAATACTACTACCCCATAAATTGAAATTTATGGCATTAGTTAAGCAGCAGCAATGTCCTGTGTGAAGTGTCCTTGAACTAGAGGCTGAAGTCCTGCTGTTTCCTCTTGCTAAACTGCTCTGGATGAAGCATCAGCTAAATACTTAAGATGTAAATGAACCAGGAGGGCCCTGCTGGGAGCACAAGGGCCTGTTTTTAATAGAGGCTGGTGTGGCTTTGGGGGACAGAGCCTGCATGCAAACACAACACTGAAAACTGATCGCAGGACTGCACCCTGCTGCCTGCCATACAACAGGATTAAGATATGGTGGTAAAAATCCTGCTACATGCCAGTCACTGGTAACTGTAAAGGGCATGATTTGATTTGTTTACTGTGTGAATTAAAGTATTAAAAATCACACGAGCAGTTAGGCTCCATGTTGACATTATCTCCCTGTGAGCAAATAACAGCAGCTGCTATGATTCAATCACAGGACGGAAGCATCACTCCTTTCCTTCTTGTATGTGTCTCTGGATGAAGATTTGCCATTATCTATATCAACGCCATCACTGGACAGGAAAAAGAAAGAAAAAATTCTAATCATGGTTATAACACAAGATGTTAGCTATAACTCCCCGCAGCTCCACTACACAGATTTAACACCACAATGGCAGAAAAGCTCAAGGTCAAATTACATTTATTTTTCCTGAGTGCAAATTCTGTTTTTGGTTTACAAAATAAACAGGCTGGTGCACGATTTTGTATATTTACACAATCACTTATGCTTGTGGTGAACTTACAGCTGATGTAAAATTTCTGTCAGTATCTTTTTAGCTCCATGATATCAGATGATGCCACCCTCTTGTGGTGTAAATGTAGCAGACTAATATAGATAGGAAGACAAACTAAGGTTGCACATCTCACAGAAACTTGATGTGCCCGCAGATGGGTTGTGCACATTTTCTTCATGGACTTGTCCACTGACACACATCGACAGCCAAATTTCTTGATCAAATGTCCATCCAGACGGTGCCAAGTGCCAAACAGCCTGACTTACAGCAGCATTTCTTCCCTCATTGATCTGTCAGTGCTTTCATGACACCTGCTCCGCCTCCCTCTCTACCCCCCAGATGGTCTCATCCCCACACAACGCTTTTATTGTATCACCCTACAACAGGGCCTGTATTCATTAGAGAAATGTAAAAAAGGACCTTTATCAAGGATTTACACCTTGAACTGATGTGTAATGCCCTCATGAGATTTTTCTCCCATATTCTGTTTATTAAATTCCTCTGCCTTTTCATGCCATTTCTGTGTGCTAATAGTTTACTTGACCCACGATGGGTCAAAAACATGTGCGTTCTTATGGTTTTCTATAGAACTACACCACCATAATATTCCCATTCACATTAAATTAACATTGATTATCTGGTTGCCATGGCGCCTGTCATGTATTAAACAGCAAGTAAACATTTTGTTTGAAAATGGGTGGAAGTGTATGAATGTGAGCAACTTTGACAAGGGAGAAATTGTGATGAATGGACAACAGGGCCACACATACCACCTGCTGAAACAATGTTGCAGACTAATTGAGTTTCTTCATTGAAACAGAATCCCCTAATGGCAGTAGCCTCTTCCAGCAAGATATCATGTCCTGCCACACTGTAACAATGAGCCAGGAATGATTTGAGGAACACTGGTTCAGGGTTTTGACTTGGCCTCCAAATTTCCCAGATCGCAAAAAATCCAGAATCTGTGGAATGTGTGCTGATCCTTGGAGCTGTAGCCTCCTAACAGGACTGAAAGGATCTGCTGTCAAAATCTTGGTTCCAGATCCCACAGCTTACCCGAAGAAATATGGCCCACGCTTGTTTTCTTCTGGTTCCACAGCCCAAAAGTAGATTATGATGATTATGATTATGAAATGCTATTTCCACATTTAAACCAATTCTGGTCCAGACATGGAAAATCTTCCAGCTGCCAGTCAGTACTACTCTGTTCAGATATTCAAGCATATAGGCCCGTCTTGGGTTGAGGACCCAGGCATATGTTGCAAATTGAAATGTTTAATGAGGCACTTGCTATCTTCATCGTTTACATTTTTAAGGAGACTATTCTTTGTGCATCTAAACAATTTTGATAAATGTTCAGTTGTAATATTTCATACTCCTGGTTCTGCCACCAACCATGGACGTGAGAATCCAATCCTGATGCAAGCGGGTGTAAAATAACCCACAAGGCATGTTTAGAAAACCCTCTTTTATTGCATCAATGTTTAATTCTTTCACATTTGTACATATTTCTGTATTTACAATTTTAGAATTATTTTGCCTATTAAATATTCCAACAGAAAGTCTTACTCTAGTCTACATGTTTAAATATTGCACATGCAGTATGTGTAGTATGTGCTTGTCTAATAGATATATTAGGTTTATACAAAGTCACATAACAAAAACATGGGATCCAACCACCATGCTACTGAAGAGACACTGTGCATTTTCCCTTCAAAATAAAGCTCTACTTCAGCCATCTAGACATGCAACTGTTCAGCAGGGGTGGGGACAGTTTGATCACAGTAACCGTTACTCAAATCCCCAAAATAAAAAAACAAAACAAAACAAACTCAAGTAAATCATCTAAAAAAAAAAAACCCCAAACACAAATGAAGCACTTTTCAGGTCAACCACTGTGTGACAGCAGTAACTAGCTGGGAAATTGTCTCAAAAGAGTGACAGCTTTTAAAAAACAACAGTGAGTTTTTATTGATTAAAAAAAAAAAAAAAAAAAAAGCCCAGTGTGACCTACAAGGTTTTGGAGACTGTTCTCTTTTTTTTTAACTCAGTCTCCAAAATGTATCATTGCTAAATCATCTGTGAATGAAACCTTTTACAGGTTCAAAAAGAGCTTTTCTGCCATAGGCAAGATATCTATTCCTATAAATAGACAGTTTTTAAATACGTGTTTGTGTACAAGTTCTGCTCTACCTGCAGCGTCGGTAGAGCAAAGTCCAACTATACACTATACATAAAAATCCTCATATTTTAACATTGAGTATCAACAATTTCCAGGCATTGTGAATATAATGCTGTGAGAGTCCTGCCTGACATCACATTCCCACAGTTCTCGCTGTATTGTACAGTATGCACACACTGTGATGCGACAGAGCATTAACGATGTAGTCTCATTGTACCTCTAGATGGCAGTCTTACACAAACGTACACACCCTCCTTGTCACTTCATTGGAATGGATGACAGATACAGTGAAAAAACAACGGGAACAAACCAAATCCTACAGAATAGACATTTCTGCCCGAAAAAAAAAAATTAAATAAAAATAGAAAATGCCCGTTTGATCTTGTGTTTCCACGTGAGAACAAGAAAAAGCATCTATATTGTATCGTCTGGTTGATCTCTGTGGAGGTCTATGGCTTTGGCAAGAAAAGTTGAGGGGAAGCAGAAAGGGCTGTCACCGCCTGATGTATTTTGTGATGGAGCAGCTGCCCACCTCCGTCTGCTGAGCTCCCTCCCTGCATCTCTGAACCCCAGAGCACCGAGAGTCATGCAAATACAGAGATACTACACACCTTCAACAGACACTTGAGACACTTCAGACATGGGTATTTACAGAGGACACCAACTTGATTGCATGCACTTGATAATATGGGTGTTTCTGGAATAACGTGTTGAGATGAGTCAATACGGGGGTTCAGAGCAGGAACGCACGACAGAGTCTTTACATTTAACAAAATGATGCCAAATGAATGATCAGTGGTCTGTGCATTTCTTCGAGTCAAAATGAAGTGAAATGAAACAGTGTTAGAGTAAGTTACAGTACAGCTTCACTGAAAGTATTTCTGTCTTTAATTCTATTTTTGAATCAGCAGGTTTGTAATCCCAGATTTCATGACAACGGGCCTGAACCTTCATCTGGAAGAGGTCAAAGTATCAAAGCAAATATTCACTATTGAGATGATAGAGAAGCTTATCGTGGGAGTTTACTCAAAATGGGAAAAAAAAACAGAAAATCAACTAGGTAGAAAGTATTTCAGCTTTGCAACCAAATGAATTATCATACTGATGTGGTTGGTGCAATCATGTTCTTATGTTTAAACTGTGTTGTGTTGCAAGGTGTTGCTGGAGTTTTGACTTCTATCAGAAGTAATCTTTTCTCTTTCTTCATGTACCACGGGAGTGGTGAAGTTTGTGCCAGAAACCAAGAACAGCTCATTAGGTTGTATGTGCTGTTACATTTTAGATTTTAAACCACTCTGAACTAGTTAATCAAACCGAATGTAAAAAAAGAAATAATGGTGCAAAAACCTTGAATTGTCTGATGTCAAGGAGGAGATGACATCTTTTCCGAGCACTAAAAGCGTAGATTCGTCAGTTTCAGTTACGGTGATTTCAAAGACAAAAAAAAAAAAAAAAAAAAAAAAAATCCACCCTGATGCACTTTGTCATTTTTTAAAAATTCTGTCAGTGATGACAGCCATCCATTCTTTGGTTATTTTGGCTATTTGGTCATCAGTCAGATGTTTTCCAAATAGATCTGAATTTGAGAGCAGATGTTTCAAGTGCCCAGGTGTTTTAGACATTAACAGCGTTTGGGTTGCTCTGGATTTTAGTGCAACAGCTTGACTTAGAAATTGCATCAACAGAGGTGCAGGTAGAAAGTAAGAGGTAAAAGGTGCATTCAGATTTTGTCTACTGGAAAAACCTCTCGCACGTTAACACACAACTGGGTGTGATGACTTCATACCTGCTCTCTGGAGGTTTCTCCAAAGTCATTCAGGAAATCTCTGACAGAGTCAGTGGGTTGACAAAAATAACTGAATGCAATCAGCTCAGAAAAAAAAATCTCCTGGATGCCACGTAGCAAAAACAGATAGATGGTATAATGTTACAGGGGGCAGGAGGGTGGATTTTTTTTTTTTTTTTTTTATTAAAATGACACAGAAACCTCTTCTTGCGCTTTGAGTAGTAGTCACCCAAATCCAAAATTTCAGAGCTGTTGTAATCATTCATGAATATCAAATGGCTAAAACACAAACCTTTTGACATTCTCCTCCCTTGACTGCTTGGTTTGTAGAGTTGTTGAACTGATACCAGCACCTCATCCCAGCCTCCAAGATACAGGAGCTGTGGCTTCACATTTACTGCTCCTTCTGTTTGAGTGGTGGCAAGCTCTGCCATCATCCCTCTAGGAACTGTAGTAAAAGGGGGTTTGCTCCTCACAATCCCGGTCATGGCCCAGACTGCAGCCCTGGTGGGTGACACACACCGGCTGAAAAAGGAAGCAGCTCTGAACTTCTGCACTCGGTGTTTTTACATTATTTTTTATTGCATTAGGGAAACAGAGATGATGGAGCATTATGTGTAATGTCAGCCCTTGAGTGTCCCTGTCGGAGTAAAGTGGGAGGAGTTCTGCGTGACTCCTCATGCTGGCTTCACAGTCTCGTTGGATGTCGGGGGGAGAGGCGCCGCTCGCTCAAAAAAAAGAGGAATTTTAAGAATGAGTCTTGTTGATGATTATTTTGAGCGTTAAACTCCTTGTTGTCCTTCTCCTATTAGCAGGGACATGACCTCACCCACTGGCATGCACATGCAGGCTGGCTGGTTCCCTGCTGACAGTGACCGCGGCTACTCCATGCCATTCCTCAGCATCTGATTGGCTGCGATGAGCATAACGCTGATGATGAACGCCATGGCAAAGGCGCAGATAAGGCTCTTCCTCACACACGTCTGACGATTCTTCTTTGAGGGGTGGACTGAAATGAGAGGAAGCGGAGAAATGAAGGACACGGATCAGAAAGAGTTAGTCAAGTACAACTGCTGTTTGTGACAAGTCTCTGTATGATCATCTCCTTCAGCCAGAGACTGAACAAAATGAAGACAAACAGAGGCTGTTCTGACACCCAGCAAAATCCTGTGTTCATTTGTACTGTGAAGGCTTTCTGTTACACTTCCCTGGTTACCTCCTCTCCCCTCAGGGAAAACTCTGCTTTTCAACTTCAATAACTGCACTTTAATGCCCCAAACTTTTAAGTTTCTCTTCTTCTCCTAGCATGACATCTGCTTCATCTTTTGTTAGGATGAACAATTTAATTGAAACCAAGTGCAGAAGAATGACAGCAAAAAGCAAAGACTGTGGATTACTATAAAATGGATAATGGAATCTGCTGTCTGGTGAGCCTAGAAATAAATACAATGAAGCCGCATACATATATATATGGTGCTGGAGGCAGTCTCTGCTCACACTAGGTGGGTGGAGTCTTCCTGGACAGGTCGCCAGTCCATCACAGGGCCAACACACAGAGACCAACAACCACTTACACTCACACGCAGACCTACAGACAATTTAGAGTCACCATTTAACCCAAATATGATGTCTTTGGACAGAGGGAGGAAACCCACACAGGCACGGGGAGAACATGAACATGAACTCCCCATAGAAAGGCCCCAGGTCGGCAGTCGAACTCACAACCGTCTTGTTGCGAGGCAACAGCACTAACCGCTATGTTTCATTGCTGCCCCTGTGTGTGTATGTATTTGTATATACTGTATATATATATATATATATATATATATATATATATATATATATATATATAGAGAGAGAGAGAGAGAGAGAGCTTTCAGCCTGACAAGACAGCATTTTGTGAAATCTTTGTTGGTAAACAATCCACTCAAACTTTGTAGGCTTTGTTGCTTTTGTCCACAAACCTGGTCTGTGGCTACAGTGAGACCCTCCTCTCTGCTCCAAGCCAGAGGAAATCACTTGAGGTGAGCTCTAACAAGCAGTGTTGCTGGGCAGAATTAACTGCTCTGCTCTAGATCCAAGTTGAATGAACAGCAGACTTCTGGGCAGTGACCAGCGAGGTAAGCGTCACAGTTCACAGGAGCAGACTGAATGCACGGCAACAGTTGGGCATTCTAACATCTTTACAGTTCACTAGATTATGTGTAAACCATAAAGTAATACACATGAGAGTGGACAGGGTCACACCAATAATTTTGCACGAGGTCCATCTCACTTGCTATGATAAGAACTACTCAACTTGTGCTGCAACTGTGATAAGTCATTAAAAATACAAACCCAAAGCTGTTGAAGTGGGCATGTTTTCAGCTGGAGACAAAAACAGAATATATCAGCCTCTCTTAATGTGGTGCAACTACAGCTGAAGAGGTAGACGTGTTTTGAGGAGAATGGTAAGCACTGCTGTTGAATTGTTTATACCAATGGGGACTTAATATTGTGTCTTTTCCATGTTAATATATTATAGTCCCTTAATGTTATAAAAATGAGTGTTCAGTGCGATTTTTTTATTATAAAGCAGATCAAGGAACGATAAGAATACTGTCAAAGTATGAAAGCATCAGTCCATGAAGAAATATGGGCTCCATCCTCATTTATGCAACAAACTCAACCGGGCAACCTCACAAGATTTGGTCTTTCTGACTGTTTACCTTAAATCTGCTATATTTTTATTAGATGACTCAGAAATCTGCCCATCAGAGGACAGCCTCAGAGCTTCTCTTCTGATCGGCTCAATGATCTGTTGCTGCTTGAGCACACGAGAAACCCCCGAGAGAGAAAATGTAAAATTACACTGGCATGGTTTAAACAACATTGATAAACACTTTAAAACTCACTAAAAGTATGGCATATAATATATGGGAGCTTTTTGAGTGCTGACTAAATGTTAGAGAACTGATGGAAAGGTCAGAGCCTTCAGCGCGCAAATGCTCAACAGCACAAATGGCCATATGCCAATAGATTTTTATCCATAATAATAATAATTTAGGCTGAAGACAGATGACATAAAAGTGCAAATGAATGACAGTACTGTATGTCGAACATAAGGACATTATATACAGATATCCAAGGTTACGCACACTGTAGCAGAACAGCAGTCCAGCCTCCCTCGAAGAGACAATTTTCTGCTTCAATCAACCTTTAGCACCAACAGTAACTCAGCAGCGGCAATGCAACTGGCTGAGATGATTTTACTGGGCCACGGTAATTATGGGAGGTGGGAAAATGACCCACAGCCACACAACTCTCACCCGCTCTATTTTTAACTCTGAGGTACTGAAGTCAAAAAATTTGACTCCACGGAAAGTGAAAGGTGGAAAGTAGGGCAGAAATTGCTACATCTTTTTTTGGCTGAGGCGTCATGAGTTGGCACTCCGCAGTTTAGGAAAAAATAAAAAAAAAACTTTTCCAGAGTCTCATATAATATAAAACATGACATGACTTTGGCTCATCTACTGTGAACATTTGGCCAGTTACCAAGGTGATATAACATTTACTCTCTGAATGCTGCGGTTTTATCCTGGTTGCTTTTTACGCAGATGTCACAGACAATATGTTTTTATCTTCCTACACTGATTATTACCCAGTAGAGTTTTATACCATTCCCACTTTAAAGCTGCCTGGTAGAGCACAGGTTGTCTTAGCAATTTGTATCAGAGCAGGGGAAATTGAGGAGGAAGCAGAAACGCACTCTTTTTCACTTTACACCATTACCTTGATTTTAACGCGAGAACATGTGTTGAGCTTGCTTCTTGGACTGCAGGGATGGGTGGAGAGTTCTGGTCTAGACATGAGTCCAGTCGCCTGAAACTGCTGTCAGCCTCATAAAACACCTTCTCAGCCACCTGAAGTAACTACACCACGGCCAAATATCCACCGGGGCTTTTCTTCAGTGGACCGCTGTGCTCATAAATGTAATGAAGTGTAAGTGGGTTTCGGCACTCTGACTTACGACTGTGGACAGTAACATGTGCTTTAAATGCATTGCTTTGTTCTATGGCTTTTCAGCAGGGACAACAAGAATCCTGATTTACTTCATTGCTTTTCTTGTAATTACCCTTTAATTTCACACCTGACACCTAGCATGAGGTTGTTGCTGTGACATTTGGGATAAGGTTTGTCAATCAATAACAACCTGGGGGACAGTAAATTAGTATTTTTCCAGGTTTAATTTGATTTGTAAGTCATTTTTGCGAGCAACCATTTATCTGTCCATCTGTTACCAGGTGCAATGTGTCGTTCGGATGCTACATCTGCTTATTCAGTGGTAGAAAACAGAGAGATTTGAAAATGAATGAATGATACAGGTGTGTGCTGATGCAGCTTTCGTGAGCACTGCCACAATACAGGAACTAAATGCGGGTTAAAGCAATGCTACACAGGTGAAAGCTACAGCTAACAGCTAACAGACTGTTGACTTTGTGATGTCATGATCTGAGATTTCAGAAATGGGAATTAAGAAATAATCCTTAACAGAAATGCTGGTCTAAAGGGAGATTTGGTTCATTTTAAAAAGCAGCTACTATATAGCAAGTGCAGGGGAATTTAGTCGATCTTAACTGAAAATGTTAAAAGCATCATCCTGAACATTTACCAAACAAATAATAACAAAGTTCATATTGACATAAATGAAAAAGTCAACAGTTAGACCTTGATTGATGTAGGTTTACCAGAAAACGAGACAGATCATGGGCATACTGGTGAAATGAGGGCCCTTGATACATCCATTTAGGATTTGTGGCATTGAAGAATCAATGTTGATTCCCACGCTGGCATCGGGCTGTCAGGTGCATCATGGACAGCTGTTGCTCTGCACTTTGTGCAATTGGATGTGCTCATCAATGAATCAGTGTCTGCTGAACTTCTATGGATCAGTGGTTACATTCTTCATTCTGTTGTTTTTCAGCTCCACACATATTGATTCCAGGGCGAGGTAAAGCCGGGGGGAAATCAAGAGGCTCTTATGCTACCTCATATATCAGAAAGCTGAAGCAGTAAGTACTGGAGGAGCACGATAAGTGGTGCTCGGTATGAATTGCACTGTGACATATTGTATTGATTTCTCCATGACTGAGCACATTTTGGTGTTCCCCTGAGATAGCTGGTATGCATAGACCTCTGGGCAAACAGATGCGATTGCAGTGCATGGTCCTGCGGTGGTCAGTCTTCATCATAAACCCAGCAGAGACATGATGTAGTTATCACTCCATGTCTATTTAAAGACTGATAAAGAGCTGGTTCAGTCTAAACCTTTCCTTCATAACCCGCAAATCTGTTTTCACTTAGGGTTGGTCACAGAAACAGGGGCGCAGTCTTCATGTGTTTTGGCTCTTATGGAGCAGCAACAGGCATCCCTTCAGATGTGCACATGTGTTTGTGATACGTGGCAACACATCGTGTGTACTGAGCAGTGAGAAACTACGGTCTCGGAGTTTCGCTGTTTACATGTGAATGTGTTATGTACATTCAGCTCCATTTTAGTTTGGTTAGCTGACCAGAGGGAGAGATGTTGGCAGACCTCGAATACTCTGTGTTGCTCTGTCATACATAAATCTTGGGTGGCTAATTTTGCAGAGCAAGAGCATGTATATTTCATCTGTGCCCCTTCAGGGCAGGTGACGATCCTCGTCACAAAGGCTCTGTTTCAATAAATTATCAGGCGTGCTGTGACTCTGTCGGCTGTAGATCCTGACGAGAAAGCTAAAATTCATTCTGACAGGACGGATTGCGTCCTCTCTCACCAGGTACACACACTTCAGTATGTCTATCACACACACACACACACACACACGCAAACTTGCATAAAGTGGATTCGTGTGACGGCATCAGAGGTACTTTGCTCACCTCCCTCAAACTCTGTCTGACAGTTCCCGGAGTTTTCCTTCAGGCTCTCTTCCTCATTGATGATGATGTTCTCAATGTCCTTCATAGTCAGGTGGTCCCGGAAGGCGTAGAACAGGATGTGTTTCAGCTCCTCCAGGGTGATCCTCTGCATGTCAAACTGCACAATCAGGGAGATGAGATGAGAATACATATTTTTTTAAAGGCAACTTTCCTTGTCACATCTGTGAACTGCAGGACAGAGAAGAACCGTATAACTCATGTATACAACATAAGAAAAAAACGCTCTCCATCTGCAGGCTTCAATAAAACAGCACCAATAAAAACTCACATCACACTGTCACTCATTAAGACTTTGCTGGCCACATCTTACCATAAATAATGCACAGAAAAAGCCAAACCAATGTTTCATCTCGCATGTTCTCATAAATCTTTGCTATGATGCAGCAGCACCTCTTACAGGCGACACTGTAATGCATTCACTCTAATCAGCGCATTGCACAAAGTTGGTGCCTTGATTAAATTAAATGTGGGAGAGTTATGGGCTAATAGTGATTGATATGTTGCTAAGTTTGAGCCTTTGCACTATTCAGATCCAAAATAAGGCACACACATGTGCACAGACACACACACTTGGCCCAACTTGTAAAGGGCTTTGAAAGAGTCACCGACGGCAAAGACCAAGTTTTTGGTTGGAAATTTCAGAGGAAACTTGACTTTCGAAAAACACATTTGAGGTCCTGTATCCCAAATCTCACTTGAAAGTGGTACTTAATGCACAAGGTGGTTTCTGTATTAAAAGTATGCAATCAGCTGACCCTAGGCCCAATTATTTTAATCACTCTAATTTGGCCAGGTACACGTTTTAAAAGATGGTATCAAATAATTAATTACTCTTCGTGTGGCCAGCAGGATGCCATCTCTGCCACAGTCCAAAAACAGCCAGTGAATCTCTTCTTACAAAAGGTAAAATCTTTTGACTGTGCATCAGTAAAGATGATGAAAAAGGTGATTGAAGGTGACTGAACCTGCGGTGGATGAAACAATGGACATTGATATATTTTATGGTTCTCAACAGTTAACAGTGTTACTTTCAAATATGCTTGTCCACGAGTCTTAAAGGTCAGCTTGAGACAGAAACAAATTTTCTGGCTTTGAGCGATAAGATGGTGATTCTATAGATGGAAGCATCACCTTGACATTTTTATGTGTCCACAAAGACAAGGAGAAAAGATGCCATTTTATGTCATCAATTTCCTCAGTAAAGAGGTGTCACCCATTTCGAGTTAATTTTGCACATCCCAAATCCCACAGAGGTAGATAATTACATAAATCAGTTCATAAATCACGCGTACCTTCACTGCCATTCGTTATCTCTTCACCTCAGCTGAGATAATGAACACTCACACCAATCAGACGTGCATAAAGACTCATTATTGAAGCCAATTAAAGCTGGAGGTCAATGTTATATAATTTGCTTTCTGCAATACTAATCAGAGGAGAAAATGAACATAAATGTCTGAAGACCAAGATAAAAGAAACTTTAATCCCATATGTACATATTAGATGTGGGTGGTAAAAAACACACGTGATAGGACTGAGTGTTTAATTTTAATTTTTCATTTGTTTTCACTTTGCAGTAAAGTAGGCAAAATGAAACTAAAATGAATCACACTTCATTCAGAATTGTGCTATCACCTCCACTGCAGGCATCAGTGCTACAACTAGCACATAACATGCTGCCACCATTAGCACTTGTGATATATTAGTACGTTTATTGCATTCACTACACTAATCTACAAATTCATCTCTTCCCTGCCATTTAAAGGTCCCATGTGATATAAAGTGTCTGTTTTGATTATAAAGCAGGTTTATGTTCTGCATTAATGATGAGAACAATTCAAGGCATTCAATCCACAGAGACACGTACACAGAAACAGAGCTTGAAGACAATCTGCCAGGGCCTCTGCAACGTCATGATGTCAAAACAAATCAGTCACCAGCCTCGAGCCACACCCCAATAACAGCCCACCAGGAGCCCTCCTCACAGCGCCAGGTTTCTCTGGCTTTTTACCTCAAAAAGCTGTACTTTTTATTACTCAGAAAACTGGCTCAGTAACCTGATTTTACTGGCTCTTCGGAGGGGAGTTAAAACTACACAGATGGTTTTGTGCTCTCAAAACCACAAATACATTTTCTTCAAGTATCAACTCTTCAAATAAAACAGATGCGTTAAAATTGTGGGACCTTGAATGATAGTAATTGCATGCATCTGAAAATAATCCAAAAGCTGCAGCTTTTAAATGTCTTGTTTTATGAAAGAGTAAAGGAATGTGTCAAGCATATCAACTGTAAATAAATGTCCTATATGATTGAGAAGTCTGAAACCAATCCAATCCATTCCAATCTGGTAATTACCACAGGTCCTAAAAAACAATGCTAACAACTTCTCCAACTAAAGTATTACGGAGAATTCATTAACAGTCAACGATAGTAAATCTAAAGATGAATTATTGTGCCGCAGAACTAAGTCACATGATGTTTTATAATGAAAGACTCAGTAATCATATGAAGGTTTTCTGATAATAATGAGCTGGAGCACAAAATTTCGCAACCTCTCACCAAGTCTTTGTGTGCCATATTCCTACAGTCTCTCATGTACTGTTTGTATGTTTTTTTGTTCTCTTAGAAACAGAGGGCACACCCTTCAACCAGCATTTCTTCTCTTTGTCTCCACCTGGTAATCAGAGGTAGACTGAAAGTCTAACATGTCCTAAACAGCCACATTCTCCTGGAGTGATCCTGCAGCATCTGCCAGTTAAAAGTTACAGCCAGTTCCTGTCACTCCTCTCCGAATGGAAAAAGGTCGCTGGCCAAACTTGTCCTGGACCAGAGGACGCAGAATAACAGGGCAGAGGTAGGAATGATGCTAATGGTAGCTTTACCGGAGCTTTTCCGGCAGGAACAAAAAATACAAAACAACTTGTTTGCGGCACAGAGACCTCAGGCAAAGACAAAAAATACAAGAACAGACACAGGTCAGAACGATTAAAAAAAGGCAGGGAAAGCAATGAGCAGAAGCACAGGTTACAATCTGGCAAACAACCAAGGCAACTGACTGACTGACAGACAGGTAAAGGGGACAATGAGACACAGGTGCAGGTGTGGCAAACAAGAAGGAGGCGCGTGCATGGGCGTGGTAGGAGCAATGGAGGGAAAAGGCTGGCAGAAGTTGACTGGAGGCTGAGCAGAGAGGTGTGTGCGCAAGCTGAAGCAGGGAGGGATTAAGAGGAGCAGGGAGCTCCAGCAGTGTTCATGACAAAACTGTGTTTGTGTGACCTTCGGCCCACCTTGCTGCCTCCTAGTGACGCCATTGAAGGGAACATCAAGAGACAACCGGCACTTCATTTGCAAGGGAAAGGAGGAAAGAGCCAGCGATAGATTCATTCACCGAGCACACCAGCAGCAGATAAGAAAAAAAAAAAAAAAGCCATTTTATTTCCTCTTCCCACATCCCTCCAATTTGCTCACACTATATTCACATTCAAGCTTGAAGTGACCTTTATGAGAGAATACGGGGAACAGAAAGAATGACACCCCTGCACCGAAAGTGACTCCAACTGAAAAGCTGTTTTGTTGGACACCCAGTGCTACGTGACCTACTCTTTCATACTGAACCCATGCATAGGCAGGGAACCTGCGGGAGCTGTCTTTGTCATGCAGAGTTCAGCCTGAGGCCAAATAACATACATCAAGTACAATGTTATTCAAGGGAAACTCTGAAATGTCACATATTCTTAGGCCCTGGGACCAGACACATAAATAATGTATACACACTCAAACCACTCTATTTCCCAGAATGGTCATATGGCTAGTGAGACTGTGGCACCTCAAATACTTCCAAGTAAATGTTGATATAGTGAGGCGAAAATGCAAACTAAACAGGAAGACAATGAATTAAAAAACAAACAAACAAACAACAAAAAAAAAAAACAACACACACTTTATAAACTTCAGAAAGATTATGATCAGATTTTTTCTGTTCACAAAGCAAAAACCATACGACATGTTTGAGCTCATTGCCTGCATTGTCTTCAAAGACAGTTTTATATGATGTCAGTCTATTT
Source organism: Echeneis naucrates (assembly GCF_900963305.1). Classification (NCBI taxonomy): domain Eukaryota; kingdom Metazoa; phylum Chordata; class Actinopteri; order Carangiformes; family Echeneidae; genus Echeneis; species Echeneis naucrates. The sequence continues at coordinate 4,793,225 of NC_042523.1, forward strand.
GCAGTGACACATTCCGTTAACTGTTTCATCATATTTACTCACCAGTGTCTGACCTGTCTGCTGCCTGATGGAGACAATTCCAGTCTTGACAATTTAAATTAAATGAAATTAACAGAACTTCATTGCGCCCAATTATTCAAAAGGTGGCATGACATCACAGCGCGTGCTGCATTGTGAGATAACATCATTGTTTCATACTTTGTTGTTTAATCATTTACAGCTGTAATATAATTAGCCCATATTTTTAGTGACGTAGACCGGACCTGTCTTGGTCACCTCTGTTAAACCTAACACTGTTTTTACATAACTGAGTATGTGCCTTGTCCCTCCTGTCCTACTGTATGTTTTGTCTGTATTCTCCATAGCATCTTCTCTTCTCCTGCGCTTGTTCTCTCTTCATCATTCTACCAAGTCCCCCCCTCCTCTCCTTCACACTCGCTCACATTGAGTCCCTCTCACTGCCTCTGCTTCTGTCTCCCCCCCCCCACCACTTCCCAAACCAGCAACTGGTTCTGAGCCCACTTCTGCCCAAAGGCTTTCCTTGTCACTGATGCCAAGTGCTTGCCCTTGGAGGGATCTGTTGGGTCTCTTTAAAACTCCATAAAGAGTTTGGTCTAGACCTGCTCTATTTTAAGTGCTTTGAGGTAACTTTGTTTGATAAATAATGCTTTTTATTACATTTCATTTGATTTGATTTGATCTGAGAGCCAAGGGCAGCACAATCGATATTACAGAATGGCCCAAAGAAAAATAGTCATGGACAAGCTGTTTTCTGCTCTCTTAAATCAGTGTCATGTGTTGCTGTATGTCTTTGGATTAAACCATGAAGCTTTTTGAGCTTTTTATTAAACTGTATACATTGCTTGCTTGCTCTTCACACTGCCAAGTGGATTTAGGGTCAAGGATGTGAGAAGGGAGTCACTCCAAAGAGAAAGCTCTGTTCTTCTCCACACTCATAAATGAGGTGTGTTCAGTCGCTCACACAGTGATGGGGAGGAGGTGCCAAGAGCAACCATCCATCCATCTGTTCAGTTCAGCCCTTTGCAGAGCAGCCAAATGATGCATTCACAGATAAGGCTCTGCAAACACTGTTGAATCCAGTGATATGCTTCTGCTGACGGAAATGTTTAACATGATTGACAACAAGATTTGAAGTTATTTGTTACTTGCTGCTCCCAGAGGGACTGGACTGAATTCAGGGTCTTATAGCTACAGACACACAGACAGGCTGCTGATACCTGCTGATAATACTATGACTCCAAACTAAATGTTATTTTTTGGAAACAAGTAATCTGCTGAGTGCTGTTTGGCAGGTACATGACTCAACCTTTTTAGTACAATCTAATAACCATCAGCCCACCTTAACATCACCCATTGGTTTGGAAATTGCTGTTTTGAAGCCTCACCATTTGGGACTTAGCACTTTTGGTTTTTAGGAAACCATATTTAGAGGAGAAGGTGGAGCTGAAAAGGAGTGACAGCCAAATCTGACAGACTGTCAGGGAGGTCAAGCATATGGTAAAGCCTAATCACACAGTAGCTATGCCCTAATGCATATGGTGGCTCTCAGGGCTTGGCACCTCACACACTCCTGCATCAGGGTGGTGGGCATGGAGAGCCGGGACCTCTGACCTGACTCTGACTCATGCCCACTTGCATGTGTGGTGTCACTTGCTAGCTTGTGTTGGGGCACATCATTAAGAATTGAGGAATCCTGCCTGAGCTGAGCTGAGCTGCTCTTTCATTCCATCACTATGTACCCTATCTTTGACTTGGCTCCTCTGTTGGGACACCTTCACCTTTCTGGACTCCCATCTCTCCACAGTTCTCTGCATAAACACTCTGGAGCACAGGAAAAGCACAGCATCCTTCATTCCACCTGTTCTGACAGCACCACCTGCTTCCCTTCCCCTGTCCATCCTTCTGCATCTTCACTGTCCTTTATCCCCCCCGTATTCACCGAGGTGTAGCACTGCCCTCCCTGACACACAAAGGTCATTTCACTCAATAAAGATCAACAAACTAGCTAGGACTAGGGAGGACTAGTGAAGGTCATACACACTGGAATAATAAAATATTTAGCTGCAAGACTGGAACTGCATCAATCTCATACAATGTTGACACCCTGTTGTGCTTAACTATGACAATGCAACCAAAAAAAAGGAAAACTGAAGAGATGAGTTCAGATAGAGATGGAGGCTAATATGACTGTTAGATGCAGATGTAACTATTTCACTGTGTAAAATATAACTCATTTATAATATAGCTATACAGAAATGCAAAACCTTTCTGAAGACAAATGCGTCAATAATTCACTTTATAAATGCCACACACAAGTGTAGAAGTGTAGAAAGCCATCTCAAATAAGGCAAGAGAGACCACAAGTGTTCAAAACAGAAATATTATAATAATATTACATTATTATTTAATATTTTCGTTTGTAAATAAGTAACATATATCTGAGTCCTGTAAGTTCTTTCGGTTGTTGCAAAAACACACTGCAGGTCTCAGTGCTGTGCTCTGAGAAATCAGTGGCAACAGTGTGATGGTGACTCAGATGTGAACATTAACCTCAAGCCTGTACAGACCTGTTTATGATCTCTGTACACTGTCAGAACATGAACAATGAAGGTGAAGGCTAATCATGTCCAAGCAACTTATTCTGACGTCCAGGAGAAGGTGACAGTTCACCGACCTCAAAATAAAACTGCATCCTCCTTTACTTTGGGAATCTGCAGCTGTCATTTATTTAGGCCTCAAAATCTCCTTTAGATATTTGTACAGACATTGCTCTAACAAGTCAGGGTTCATATACTCAGCTGAAGTCACCGTCTGAATATTTGTAGACAAACTTAAAGTACAGGTTCTACTCAGCACTGACAGTGAAATGAATGCAAACAGGTGAGGCCTTGACAGCCCCGCCATTAAGCAGTGACCCCATTAGCTGCCTTATGTGAGAGAAGTTAGAAAGTAATGACTCGTCATTACTCAATTCCATCTGACAATCTCTAAGCAATAACTTTTCAGGACATCCGTGCTGCAAACCTCTCCACTTCATACTGCTGGTAAAAATTTATTGCCAGGACATTTATTATTTACAGAGCAGTTTACACTCACTTGTGCATTATTCAAGTTCAGTATCTGAATCTGCTGTTCTCTTAAATCTCACATTCTCCACCTCTTACGTTCCTAACTTATTCCGTGTTTCTCCAGCTACTACATTTCAAGCTTCTTTCCGTAGTTTTAGTGCAACAATGCACTTTAATGTATTCCGCACATGCCTAGGTCTAGGTAAAGTAAGTTACGTCTACACAATGGGCCTGTTCACATGTGAGGTCCTGTTACTATTACAACATGTCATCACAGTAAGGCTCTTTGTTGATTGTTAATATAAATAATATTCACATTCACTATCGCTGAAACTGACAGGATTAGTTAGTTATTAATTGAAAGTAGAAAATGTTTTCCAAACCCATCTATTGATACAACTAATTCATCATGTGAATTTTGAGCAAAACTATGTAAATTGTTTTCAATGAAAATAATTGCTGCTTTTCAAAATTATCTCAGGTTTGAACTTTTGGCCAAACAAAAAGAAGTGACAAGCTGTACAATGTTATGTCCACGCCAAACACCCAGGTCCAACATGCAGACATTTGTTTCCTCGCTAAAAATGAATGGACAGCATCTTTATTGATCTGTGCTTAAAAAAAAAAAAAAAAACACATAAAAAAGTCCCAAGCTTCCAGCAGAAATTTATGTCTCCATTACCACAATGTCGTCCAGCCGTCAAATGGCCAAGATAAATTAAAATAGAAAAAGAAACATAATGTGCGCCACAGGGGTCACAACAGGTGGGAAAATAAATAGGTGTTCATATCTCAAAGCGGTCACTGGACTGCTGAATGTGACAAAAACATTGGCCACATGGCATTCTGATGAAACTGAGTCATTTTGATATAGGTGGAGCAAACTCTTACACATAACACCAAGAGGAAACTAGTTAGACATCTCTGTTGAGGCATGAAGTCTCTTTGCTCCAGTAAATACTTGAATGCAGTTAAAGCCCTTTGAGCAATAAAAGTGTTTTTGTGGCTTCATTGGACACAAGCAGACAATCAAAAGTTCTGATGAATGGGGCAAAAAAGAATGCTCACACCAGATGTTCAACAGTCTGTGAACCCCTCAGGGAAATCCATTGAAACCTTGATGCTCTCCCTTCAGAAGGTTCACTCTTCATCTGCTGGAAGTGCAATGACATGATGTCTTTGCCAATGGCAATCCATTCAGACAGCAGACTTTAAGAAACTTAGAAGAAATATAGAGAAATGAGTAGAGAACGGGATCACACAAAAACTACTGAGCAGGCTATCAATAGCTCATTATGTAAGTGAGATTAATCAAGAAGAAAATACTTCCATTAACCCCTGGATGGAGCTGACTAAAGGAGCAGCCTGAGGGTCACAGCCCTCATTAGTGGGATTCAGAGGATCTATATGCCCTGCCTCGTGTAATTCATTGCTGTTGCTGAGGAAAAGTGATGGCCAGAAGCGAAAGTGGGCAAGAAAGATGGCAAAAAGAGCAATGAGTCGGTGACAACAGGAGACGCAGAAAGAAGAAAAGGATACAAAATTAATTTAAGCACAATTTCATATTCAATCAGGGCTCAATACAAAATTGAAAACATTCAGTGCAAGCTTTAATTAAGTCCACAGGGAAGCAGTAGCTTACTTTAAGAACCAATGATAAACCATATACCTTTTTGGGGGTTTTTACTTTAAGCAGAACCTAATAATAACCCTGTCTGGCCCAAAAGCAGCAGGTCTGGTTGGCTCACTGAGCAGGTTCTAGACAACTTACTTTATTCAGTCAGATCCTTTTTAACCAGTGAATTGTATCAGTGGCTGCTCCTCCTGGGCTCCTGTAACCTCTAAACCTCACTCATTTACTCGATATCACAGCTATATTTCTAACAAACTAGGCAGAGTTAAACAGTGCCCTTTATACATTTCCTATATTCAGAATGACAGCAAGCGTTCTGTCGGACTCCTTGTGTAAATGGATAACATTTTAGCATACATCAAACTTTCTGATGTCAAAATTTGGGAGTAAATGTCTCATAAATGTCCCATCATTCCTTCATATTATAAAAACAGAACGCTACCCATTACAGGAATTACTAACTCAAACATTAAATGATAAATGATGAGCGTGACACTTTTGAAGCAAAGCATTCACCCATTCACTATTCATCCTCACCAGCCTTGATTGGACTTTGAAGTACAGATCAGAGAGTAAAAAAAAAAAAACTGCATATCAGCTGATGTTAGCACACTGATATATGCTGTGAAATGATGAACAACGAGAAGCGGATGTTTTACAATTGCATTTAGCTGAAAAAAAGATTTTCACCATCTATCTACAAAGGATTCTGCAGTGCAATTACTAAATGAAGACGCTCCCCTGAGGAAATCCAGCACGTCAGTATAAAGCAGTCGAAGGCATTTATTTTGATTGACAGATACATCATTTAAATTCTTGGCATTCAATAACACAAAATTTTCCAGTGTGTGTTTTTGTGTGTGTGTGTGTGCAACTATGTGTGTTTTAAGTTAAGGGACTGTGCAGCAATGTGTTGCTAACAATATCAGAGCTGCAGTCTGCATGAGAAAGAGCTGCGATGAAGTGAATCACTAAGGTAGCTGAGTCAACTCAAATGTAATTAAAGCTCCATGGCACCTAAGAGGGGGAGGGGTTGGTGATGGGGAAAGGAGGAAAAAAAAACATGTCACATTGGGGGGGGGGCTTTTTTAAATCATGCAGTGGGCCTTAATATGATTCAGAGAGCAGGCAAAAGAAGGAGACAAAGTCAGACGAGCTTCCACTTCTCAGGAGGCCTGAGGGTGTGTGCTGTTGCTGCTGCTTTTCCACCAGCTGGAAAAACTTCAAACACCGCCGCCCATGTTTTCTCAGCGCTGGGAGACGGAGAGTTATCAGTCCGACTCAACGCACACGACTGATTGGCACAGTATCTCTGTGCAGCCAAACACTCTTGCCTTCCCATCCATGCAGTGCTTTGGATTCCAGCTCAGATGGTTAAGGCTGCATAAGGTGAAGCCTCTTACTGTGCTCTGTGTTTATCCTGTTTCATTTCTTTAGATTAATTCACAAATACAGACGTCTTCCTGCACCCAGAATGATACTCAGCAGTTTCTCATCAACAAAAGTCATCACCTCATGTTGAGTCCTGAAACTGACATCAGTGTGCGTAGAAGCTTGAGATGCTCCTGACAAATACAGGAAGCATATTAAAGTCTCTTAATGGGCATTTGGGCCTGCCACAGCAGGTCCAGTGCTGCTTGTCAGTCTTACAGGAGTGATGTGTCTAACTGTACTGAGATCTGGTAACTGTGAAAGCTCATGATTCACATCATTAACCATTTACCTGCTAATGCTATACTAATATTTCCAGCTTTTCTTCCATTGTCTCTATATCTATACTGGATATATACACCCTGTATAAACACATCACAGGGTATGTAGAGGGCTGCAACAGCTGTGAAGGCTTAGTCATCGTACAGCATGAGAGGTACTTGGTTGTTAATTCCTTACACATAACTGGAAACTTCTTAAATGTCCTCAAGCACTACTATGAAGTCCAGTTTTCCTTCATTCAACTTATCTTATAGATGTCCGTTCTGCATAGATCGTGCTTGTGTATTATTATTGCACTGATCCCAGTAAAATGGTGAAAAAACAAAACAAAACAAGATTCAACAGCAAAGACAAAAAGAACATATACTGAACATCTACAACTGGACACATAAGCAATAACTCTCCACCAGCACCACTTTTACACATAATTCTATTGTACACAATTATATTTCTTGATAATATTTTCAAATATTTTCACTAAGTTCCTTTATTTTACTGTTACATTTTCCTATTTATTGTTAACACAATCATTACTTTATCACGTTTTTTGCACCAAAAACACTGAAACACTGTAAATCTGCTGGGCCATAAATCAGGTTCAAATTCTGACTGGTGTCATTATTCTGATTCACCACTGATTTCTACTCTTTGACGTTAACCTGAATTTTAAATACTTGGTAATATACCAAAATTGGCAATGCTCAACAAACCTATTGCCAGAAAGGATTATGATGCAAAATAAAATGAAGCTAAATCTGGAGTATGGCTTAAAAAAATGGGACCATAAACAAATCTTTAAAACTCCCAAAACCTAGAGCTACTATTCCAACATTTAAACAAAGAAAATATATTTACCCTGTGTACACTTGTCCTGACCTAGACCATAGCTCTGCAAAGCCCATCTTAAGCTTATTTTGAAAACCCTGTTCTTTCCCAAAGACCTCAGGAAAGAAGAACTTGGCCAGGGATCAAAATGTTGCTCCTTTCTGGCGTAACAGGACTGTATTGTTGGGCCCAATTGAGACAAATGGGGTCATTTTCCCTTTGATAATCTTCCATAAGTCGCGCGCCAACCTCTGCTATGGAATCTGAGAGTGAGCGGGATGACAGTCCATCTGAGTGTGTGGGAGGAGGTGGATGTATGCATGTGTTTGTGTGCATGTCTGTGAGTGTGTTATGTCACGTCTCTGTGCCCCCTTCATTGCTATTCAAGGCCATGCCTGGCTAAGAAATATGAAATTTTCTCCCTCTGCTCCCCTTGCAGAAGGCATGGAAATACCCTTACAGCGTGTTTATATCCTGCATGGTGGCCTGAATCCATCAGACGGCAGCAGCTTATGCTCCTCATATCACCTGCCTGGAGCTGAACTTCTGACAGTCAGCAGCTCTTCACTGGATGTCTCCATCTGAATCTCAGAAATTTAGCAAGGCAGTGTGGAAAACCTGGAGCTACGCCCACCTTGGTGCAAAGTGTTTTCATGCCGAATGCCTCCGTCCTGACCTAACGTCCAGCCTTGCAGGATTTGGTTTCTCTGTTTACCTGAAAAATCTGCTATATATGTCGGATCAGAGCCTTTCCACTGATTGGCTCACAACCTGTTGTTAGTAGAGCAGAGAGAGGCCTGAGGATGCTAAAACCACACATGTATCTCCCTACTGATATCAACGAGCCAGAGAGACACTGGCAAATTGTATAATGTCGGACTGTCAAAAATACAAATTGTAACTAACCCCTGTTTTTTCTCCGTTGTTGCCATTGGCAGGCTGCGCTTTCTGATGCATAATTTTCAAATGGCATGTCATTATAACAATTTTTTGACATGTTGGCATGTTTACATCAAATACACACTGGCATAAAAGCAGCAATAGTTTCCAGCTCAACTGTGAAGATGTTCGATCCAAAATAAAAGAGAGTAACTTTACTTGTGTATTTGGTTAATGTTAGTATTGGCTGTCCTGACAGAAAACCGTAGTTATACGCAAACTGTGCAAGAAATGGCTCACATTGTCTGTGGGAAACATAATAAATCTTTACTTTTAAGCCGAATCATCCAGTTGAGAAGCACAGCCAGAAACTGCATGAACAACAGGCAGCATGTAAACGGCGGGCCTAAACACACACTTAGGCATTATTGATAACTGTACTAAAATAATCAGAGCAATAATTAACTGTGCTTTTACATTTTGAAAACGTCTGGATGCCTAAAAGCAAAGATATTTAGCGAAACACCATTGAATTTTGATTTCCAAAATCCATGAAGTATTCATTTTAGGCAGCCAGACTTGGGTTTATCATTTGATTGAATACAAACTATGGGAATAAAAATGGTTTTTGCTGTTGTTTTTGAAATAAGGGTATCTGCACCTCTTAGCAGAAGCAGCAGGGCGCAGTATGCTGCTGGCCATGTGCAGCACACTCCCTGTCTCTCCTTAACATATTTCAAGAAAATGTGAGATATAATAAGAATCTGACAGCGTGACATTTTAATTTATTTCTGGGAAATAGGGCATTAAATAATGATGCATATATTTGATGTGTATCCCATATAGAAAGCCATACTGTAGAAACGATTACAGAGACATGACTTACACCTATTTTCCACAGCATCAGGCTAACTCTGGAAGAGCCAACATAAATATAGGCCTCCTCTCACCTCTCTAGAAAAATCATTGCAGCCCATGTATAATTCATCACAGATGGGTTGTTTTATAGTCATTATGGATCGAAAATTGTGCCCTGACACAAAAAGAATCAAGACAAAATGATTTATGGATCTGCTTTAGGACAGAAATCTGCATTGATAGAGCTTGAAGGAGGAAGGGCTCCATATTCAAATGACCATGTTGGAAGCTGGAGTTAAAAAGACCTAAATGTGGTCTCATAGGTATAAAGTGATATTTCCATAGATTATTTCCATTATAAATTAGGTCTAGGTTGTGTGTTAACACCATAACACTATCAAAGAAATGTTCCCAGTCTGTAATTAGAAACGGAGCCTTAATGTGCCATCAGGACTTGGAACTTTGGGATGTCACAACAAAACACTGACCTGTTGTTATTGGAGCTCCTGTGAGATGAGACCTAAAACAACAAGGAAATGGCTTTTCGGTTAAAACCATAAATGAACATTCTTGTGAATATCACGCTGCAGATAGGACAACCTTCAAAAAAAGTTTCTGTTACAGAATAGATGGCCAAAAGATTAAGTATTTATGCTTACATTATATTTACAGTACAGGCCAAAAGTTTGGACACACTTTCCTTTTCATTTGAATATGAATACTATATATATATAGTATTTATATTACATTTATATTCATTTATAGGTTTTTCAAAATTAATGCTGTGCAACATACTTTCTGCTTACCAGCATTAGCTGTTTATATTTTGAATGAAGAACTGCTTTTCTCTGTCTGCATAAACTGCTCATTTGTCACAGCTTCCTCTCTAATTAAAAAGCCAGATTGGTCACTATACCGCATTTAGAAAATCAGTCAGCGGAAATAATTAGATCTGCAGTGTTGATAGGTCAAGTGCAATTTACAAATGACTGAACTACAATACATTTGAGTTTCAAAAGTGAAAACAATCTGTTATTTCTTTCTTTGTATTCACTAAATGGCAAACTTTAAGCATTCAAGAGAAGGTTCTGTTTGCTGATGGTGCTGAGACTTTAATTCTAGTCTGTAGCTAGATTTAAAAACTGTTTTGATTTCTCTAGCTTTTTTTGTTTCATTTCAAATCTTTGAGGGACGTCACCAAGACTACATTCATCTTTAGAAAAAGTCTGATTTAATTTAGTCTTCATGAAATCCAATGTAATTATTTGAAAAAACTAGACTCCATACTAATAACATTGGTCTCCTGTATATTCAGTGAACAAGAGAGGAAGCACACCAATTACATACAGAAAACAGCCAATTCATGATTAATGCTGGTCTAAAAAAGAGGAAATCAGGTCAAGTACTGACTGACCAGCGAACCCTTTTTCCAATAAAGTTGTTTTCATATGATTTTAGTCTCTTTAGCATTGTTTGGAAAATAGTGATAATCAAACACACACTATCATTAGCCCACTCATTCAGAGTGCCTTTGTCCTTTATTAGGGAGGGCTTAGAAGATTGCACTGTGCATTCTCTGAAATTCTTAAGTGGTGTTAGTGTAAACTTCCAAACACAAACAACAGAGCAGAATGGCACTCAGTGGAATACAAATCTCTTCTGAAGCAAAACAGTTCCCTCCAGCAGATCTGGGATAGATTGTTCAAAGTCATAGATTTAATATAATTAAGTGAGATTTTTCCACATCTTTAACCATAGCTGCCATCAACTGAAAGGGTTCTGCCCCATCCCCCCTTCCTAGTGCGGATGACAAACAGCCAGATATGGGTGAAAACCAAAAGTGTCAAACACAGCAGTGCTTCCAAAGGCCAGCCATGGACATCTGAGCGATCAAATCATTTACTAATCTTATCAACCTTAACCTGATCAAGTTAAGGTTGGATAAGGTTTTTTGTTCTTTGCACTTAGAGATGAAAGAAAAAAAAAGATGATAGGCAAACTGACAAGACGGTGGGCCATTAACCTTATTGTTGTAAGATAAAATTCATTTCCATAAACATTCCTCCTGAGGGCTGCAATAGCACCTCTGATGGAAAGTGGGCGTGGGGTAAAAAAAGCACACAATGATTATAGTGCATACAGCTCTAAAATAAACCCACTCATGCTGTTTTGTCAGTGATTGAATTAGTTGTTTGTCCTGGCTGTCAGTTTACCTGTGGGACACATGGCTGCAGACAAACTCAACAACAAGGTCATTAGTTTTTTGCTCAGTTTGTCTTGTTGGACTAAGTTTACAGAAGCAGATCATGCTTGAATGCTAATCCATGTTACATCAACTAGACCGAATTATCAAGCATGAATCTCTACAAATCAATGAGTCTCAATGAAAAAGAAAAAAGAGAACAATTCTGCGTTGGTTTCGTCCATCCTGGCTGACAGGCACACTTCACCTCTTCTGTGACACTGATAACTGAAACTTTCCCACTTCTAAAGAAGTGTAAACATTCCAAACCATTGCATCAGTATAAACCAGAGCTGCAGCTCTCAAATGAAAAAGTTAAAAAAATAATAAGCCAGATAAGTCATGAGTTTGACACATAAGCATCTAGTTTATGCCACCGATAGTGCTTAATACTTGATTTGGATTTGTCGAGATTTGATACATTTTGAAAGTTTATGATTAAGCTATGAGTATCAATTTGCATTTCAAGCTTGTTGAGGAGGACATGAGGAGACTGTATTTAAGAGATTATTTTTGAAACTGCTGAGAGCTAAGACTAATACTTAAGGTGGTGTTCGTTTAGACACTGAAAGTCGCTATGTTTTCTTAAAAACAGAACTGTAAAGTTAACATCATCAAAAACAGAGTGCGGATGAAGTTGATCCTGAATCAAACAGCAAAAAAAAAAAAAAAAAAAGAAGTTTCAATTCATTTTGGTCATATAATTTAAGCAAGGACACAATGACACTTTCAGATTTTCAAAAATTATATAATTATATAGTGCTGAAGAGAAAAGCTGTTAAGAAGGAAAAAAAAAGGTGTTTCAGAAAATTGTGCTAAAAACCATTCCACGGATGCTGCTGTTCGGCTCAGGCTACATATTTCTGTCCAAACCCAGTCTGAGTCTGGGGGAGTAATAACTGCTGGTGTGTGGTGGTGATGTTTACAGAAAGGCAACAGCCAACTCCCAAGTTTACGCTCCCCATCTAAATCCATCAAATGTGCAGTATAGAGGAAAAACATCTGAAAAGAGCCATTTCTACGCTAATCTTTGGCAGGTTTACCATTAACTGACAATGAAAGAGTGACAATATATAGTAGAATCCTGATACAGTACTGTAAATGTACAGTAAAGTGTTTTTTGTTTTGTTTTTTTGCATAGCTGGCCTGTTTGTCTCACGCGTGTGGGCAACTTGCAACTGACTGTCAAGTCTTTTTTTACGCTTTAAGAGACACACACCAAGTCATTGGCGGCTCTTCACATACACGTACAATAGATTAACCCATCCTAATTAGCAGCCCAAAAGCCTGGAAACTATTTTATAAAGTTTCTCTCATTTGGGCTAGGGTCGAAGATCCAGCCTCTACTGCATATTAGGAATGAGGAGTGCCCCACTATCCGCATCTGTTCAACCATCTACATTATCTGTATCCGCATTCGTACTGGTAAGGGGCGGGGCTCAAGATTGAAGAGGGTGTGGTTTATACTAAAGTTGTATTTTTAAGCCTGAATCAGAAGTTTCAATATATTTTTTATTTACAACTTATATTAAAGCCATTAAAATGAAGGCAAGAAGGGAGAATGAGGAAGACCCACAGATCTGAGTTTTTCATTGTACCATTTTTTTTCTCCGGTACAGTTAGCGTGTTAAAATACTCATTTGACATGTTGAAATAATATTTTAAGCTAACTACTGGACAGTGCATTTTAAGAAATGTGCCGCCGATTGTTTTCCCCTCTGGTGGGCGTGGCTTTAGGAGTATGACGCGTTGCTCTCTGTCCTATCACTGATTTTCTTTCAGCTCAGCGGGATATTGACTTGTATTACTCGTGCTCGTCAAAATTGCTAAATCGGTACCGGATACTCGTTTCAGCAGAGCATCCTGCCCAACCCTACTGTAGCCTGATATGAAGTCAAGAAAAATCCAGCACAACATTTCCTTACATTATGAAATGCTGCCATTGTTGCCTTTTCATGAGAATCCATTCACTTGTTTACAAGATGCCTTTGAATATTGAAATCTGTAACTGAAATGCTGTCTGGATTTGGGGACCATGAAGGTCTGCAGCAAATTTCATTATGAAAATTTTCCAGAGCGACTGCCTGCATGGTTTGTGATAACTTGAGGCAAATTACAATCAGCTTGTCTGGCTTGATGATTTAAAAAAGGGGGTTCCTGAGACCTTGAAAGGCCCTTAAGGTTTCTGTGGTCCACAGCAAATGAGGAATAATCTATTTTTCACTATATAACCATTTATCATTAAGAGAGACAGTTTTGGTCATGAATCTCAAACTCTTTCTTTAATAAAACAGAGAAGCAAAGACCTTATTAAATGGGGGACTTTGGGACATAAACTTAAAAAATCAGGGCCTGTGGTCTGATTTGTGAGTTTAGGAGTGAAAAAATTTTACATCACTGTTCTATATAACATCCTAAAAAGGTTTTTGTTTTGGACACAGTCTCTGTTAATTATGATTGACCGTGAATAAAAAACTAGAAAGAGAAACCATAAAAATAACAATATATTTAGATAACGGAGGGATAAAATAATAAGAAATGTTCATCTTGGTGCATCTTGAATATTCATTCATTCATTTTCTACTGCTTGTCTGTTTCCAGGTCACGGAGGGAGCCAATCTCAGCTCACACTGGGCAAGGGCGGGGTACACTCTGGACAGGTCAACAATTTAGAGTCATCTATTAACCAAACATGATGTCTTTGGATAGTGTGAGGAAACCCATCCAAACTCCACACCAGAAGGCCCCACGCTGAACCGAACCCGCACCCTTCTTATTACAAGGCAATGGCGCTAACTGCTATGCCGCCAGGTTGCCAGCAGTTCGAATAATGATTACCAATATTAACATAAAACCTATAGCAGCTCAGAAATGGAATACACTGTGTTTGACTAGTAATGTCTTATGTCTTTCAACGCATACATGCTTATGAGTTTTCACAAGTTATGAATTACGTCAGCACTTCTGTGATCTGAGTATCCCCCAGACATCTTAGAGTCAGTGGCAGAAAATCACCATCAGGACTGAGGGATTCGTTTGTTCAGCCTGAAGGACATTGACTTCTAATCAGAGAAACTGCAGTAAGTTCCTTAATGCAACTGCAACACTCTCAGTAATTACCACACACAGGAACATATTCTTGTATGCGACATGTGGAAATGTGGAAATATGAGGTTAATGTATTTTGCAAATGAAAGAAATGCAAAATGGCTGACATTATGTAATTATTAGAAATAATAACCCAACCTCGGAAAAGTGGATGAAGATAGATGGATGCATGGATGGATAGAAATAGAGTTGAGGCTAGTGGTGTGTTTATTATTCTTTTTGCTAAATGTCCAGAAAATGATTAACAAAATAGAGGAAAATATGATGTTTACAGTTGTTCAATTATGAACTCATAATTAACCAGGCAAGATAATTAGATACAATAACACATTGTTCAAAGGCAGACATGACTGAGTAGGAAGGTGAGTGTATGACAGGGGCTGAATAATAATCCCATCACTCCAGCTGGTGAGGATGTGACACAACATTAGTGCAACAAGAAAATCTCTGAGCTACAGCAGGAAGTGAGCTGTTCTCATGTTGAAAAAAAAACTGGAGCGGAGCATGAGACGAGGTTCATGTGGATTCGCCGGGATCCGCATGGGTCACAGTCTTGCAGGGAGAATCCTGTGCCACTCTGATGGAGACAAACTCTGACAACCTTGGCCGGGGAATATAAATACTTAATTGTAAAATCTTACAAAATGCCAGATGGAGGTAAATTGGATCTGCGAAGTGCTGTTGAATGCTGTGATAACTGGATTTAAATAAGAATGAAATAAAACCCCTCCAGCTACATGCTTTCAGCGCTGCACCGCCTCAGTTGGTGTTTACAGAGAGGCTGCCTATTCAAACAAATCAGTAACAAAACAGCAGAGATCTGTGGTTTTATAAAACGCCTTCGAGCTCTTTGTTCTCACTTCTTCTTCCTGTCTCCCCTCCTTTCTACGATGAACATGAAGGTTAATACAGCTCAGAAACTCAAGAAAAATAACATTTTCTCTTTCTGTTGAATATTCTAAGAACTAAAAAGAACCATCACCAACCGAGTCAGTCAAGATGAGTTCAATGGGTTTTTATTCTTCAAAGGCAGATCGTTAAAATGAGACGTGTTGGATGAATGTAGTAAAGTTAAAAGAGGATTCAAAGAGGAATTTAAATTGATATTGACTCTTCGTGAAAAGTTCTGCTGACCATTTTGAGTTAGCTGTGATTAAAGAAAAATTGATGAACTTAAAGGCAACCAGTTAAGTACTTCAAGTAACCCAAATGTTTACATCAATTCTCAACCCTGAGAAATCTGTATTTAATCATGTTAATGGTCTCCTGTCGATGATGTACCTTATCTCTTCTGGCCATTCATCAGAAAAGAGTTTGCCTGCTAACTTCTCCATACTTACTTTTATCCACTCTTATCCAAGATGTACTGATTCCACCTTGCTCTTCAAGTATATGCTTTGACTGAAGAAATGACTTTAGTTATTGGACGTCTGGATCAGAAGTTATCAGAGAAAAAAGCTGACAAATGTTAGACAGTTGAGCTCTCATCTCCTCTGAGACGCCCTGATGCCCTCTGCGTGGGTGAAGCACTGATTTATAATGTGCTGCTGTTTTATTCTGTTATGGACAAGATGAGACCTTGCTGCTTGATTCAATACAAACCTCTTTTATATATAGTTAATAAGTTATTAGAGAAACCGTTAAAACAAATTTTATTTGCAGTCTCAGCTTTTCAGTCCCTCGCTGACATCTCTTTTATAATGTATGGATATTTAAATAATTCACTTTGAGAAAGTGGTAATTTTTGCAGATTATTTTTATACAAGAGAAGTAGAATAATTGCATTTAATAATAAAATTGTACAATACAATACTTTTTAAGTAATAATAAGCTTTAAAAATGATACTATATACTATATTATTTTAATAGTATATAGTATGCAGATTTATTTTTTACATGAGTGTTATATAGAACTGTGAGGAAATGTCATTACACTCTGTAATCGAGGCTTATGTCTGACAACTATTTTATTTTATTTATTTATTAAATTTTTTTGAATGCCATGATAATTGTAGGGGATTTTCGCTAATCTCCCCAAGAAAAAAAAAACAAAAAAAAACACGACCTGATTTGACCTTGACTGCCAGGTTTGGATTTCATGGGGTTAATATGAGCGTATTTTATTCAGTGCTTTTACTAGAATGAACCAGTCTGAAACAGGCTAAAGAACGAAGTGATTTTTTACTGATCTTCTCTGCGCCCTCGTTCGTATTACACATTCATTCATTCGTTCATCTGAAACTGCTGATCCGTTTCTGGGTTGTGGGGGGTGCTGGAGCCAATGCCAGCTCACTCTGGGTGAGGGCGGGGTACACCCTGGACAGGTCGCCAGTCCATCACGGGGCCAACACACAGAGACAGACAGAGACCAACAACCGCTCACACTCACACTCAGACATACAGACAGTTTAAAGTCACCAGTTGAATCAGACATGATGTCCTTGGACGGTGGGAGGAAACCGGAGTACCTGGAGAACATGCAAACTCCACACAGAAAGGACCCAGTCTGGGAGCTGAACCACTGACCTTCTTTTTGTGGGGCAACAGCACTAACCACTACGTCACCGTGCTGCCCCATATTACACATATTAACACATACACATACACATATTTTGTATTGAAATATCAGCGAACATAGAAATTGTTATTTTATAAGCATGAAAATTGCTTTGATTGAAAATCCAGTGGAAGTGTAGTTTGGGAATCTTGACGAGTGGGCCAAAGTGAGCCAGCAGCATGATTTGTCACCCCTGATGGTTTATTCAGTGTTTGTTGAACTGTTATGAAGCCATTTGAGCAGATGGTGCTCATCTTCTTTTTGTGTACATCCATTACTAAAATCATTTTCCATCTTCTATTGTCTTCAAAGTTATCCCCAGAACAGATTTGTAAAAAAGATGGTAAAGCTGGGTTTAAGCTGTAAAATTGTATGGTGTGCAACTAGCAGGATGTTGAGCCAAAATGCTTTACCACATCCACGCAAATATTTCATTTCGAGCAGGATGACTGGGCACAAAACAAATATGTAGAAAGGGTCTGAGTCATACACCACAGTCCATTAACAAGCTAAACAAAGCACAAAACTGTAAAACCTCATGCAAGTAATTGTCTGTGACACATGTGTAGAAATAATCATGATAAAGGTTGGCAGCACATTTTTCCCCCTTGAATATGCTCTGCACATCAGACAAACTGTTTGCTGCCAATTCTTGCTTTTAGGCAAAAAAAAAAAAAAAATCGGGTTCATATGTGTCGAAGAAAGCAGCCTCAACTCAAGCAACAAGCCAAAAGCCATACGACGTAAAAGGGAATGTCAAAATTTCAGGCACATGCCAAGGTCATTGCAGCAGTCAAATGGGACTGGCAGCACATTTCTGTATTTCTGTATCACAAGTCTGTATTACTACCTCAAAAGAATCATGCCTCCATGATGTAAACCATGAGCTCCTGCCCCCGCTGAGGGAAAGGCCAGGTCAAGCTAATAATTACATTAACAAGTCAGGAACTTGCCAAGTGTTGCTATTTGTGCCAAGGTTTCGATTCTTTCCCTCATGCCTGCTTGATTCATAATCATTCCCATCTCATTCTTATTATCGTCCACTCTCTCCTCAGTCTGTTAGTTGATCAATTTCATTGTGCTTGTGATATTTTCTCAAGTCATTTCTGATGCTACCAATTCCAGTTCTACTGAGTCGCCTCAGATTCTCAGAGCCCAGGTGACCAGCACACATATGTCAGGGTCACTTTTAATCATCATCAGCGCTGTATCTCACACATTTGTTTCCCGCTTTTCTGTAAAAGGGCATAAAAAGGCTGTGAGGGTCAAAACCGGGTCCATAAAAGTAGACTGAATTGTCTTTACAGTGATTTATAGATGGCACTTTGACTGAGCACTTGAGACCAAGCCTAAGATAGCTTTTATTTTAAGCTTGGTCTTTTTAGGCAACCATCACTCCTCTAATCGCTGCTTTGATCACACCAGACCATCACTCATCAGTGACAAGTGCTTTATAAAAAAGGTGAAAGGTGAAAAAGGAAAGACAAAGAAAAAAGCTCCATTCCCCTAAAATGCAGTTTACAAACCGTTTGTGTTTTTGGTGAAAGTCTCTTTAACTGGCACTATAATCTGTATCATATGTTGTAAAACGTTATGTCATAAGTTACATATTTTTTTATGGATGTGGTTTTCACATCTGGTGTCAGACAGAGAAACATTTCAGTTGCTTAATGTCAACCCCTGCCCACAGTTTTAATCCAGAGCAACGCAAGGATTATTTCCTTGAGTCACTGCCAAATATAACAGGACCTTTCATTGGAAACAAGCTTTCTGGGAAAAAAAAAAAGTGAAGGGTGAAGAATGAAAATAATTCTCTGGCTCTGCTATGCTGCAATTATTGTTCAGCTGAGACATACAGCAGTTTTTAAATATGTAGTTTAGTTCAAGAGTCGTGGTTCGGTAAATTTTACCAAAGAGTTATAAAGAACGTTACCTGCCAGAAGATGTTGTCTATTGTGCTGCCCAGGAAGCCTTCTCTTGTTTCAGATGACAGGAGTTTGGGTCCAAGGATCGTCATGAACTCTTCAAAGTCCACCTGTCCATCACCTGACACGGGAAAGCAGATATTATTGATAGCCGAAGGATAAGTGATGCGCCTGTCCTGAGCAGCAACTGCCGCTGACCTGAACAGTGCACTCAGCTGTTAATGGCCTGTAGCTGGATGTGTCTCACTGCTTGAAAGGGAAGCCAATTGTCAGGAAAAAAACGGACACCGCCATGAACTTTTCCTGCTGCATCAAGCATGCATTTGTGACTGCAAAAGATTCCTGTAGGTTTCTTTTTTCTGACCCAGTGTGTTTGCAGAAGCTCAGTTATTATCCATAGTGTTTGTGCTTAAACTAAAAATCTAATTATATTTGTGGACACTTCAAGTCACACAGTTCCTTCAATTTACTGTTTAGTACTGAGATAGGGGATAAAAAAAAAAAACTGTGATCTAACATTGTAGTAGTAGATATGAAGCAGATCAAAGTTTGCAGCTATTGTATCACTCACAGTACGGAGTTCCTGCAGCGCATATTGATTCAAACAACACTGATCTGGGAGCCGGCTGAAAGCCTGGTTGTTGAAGCTGCTGCCAAAACAAAGCATCAAATGTAGCAGAAAATAATTCCAGCAAACAGAACATTCCCCTTTTACTGGAATAATTTTCATTTTCAGTCCGTAGGTGGAAAATTTTGTGATCTGTGCTCAAGGGGGTCTGTGTCTGAGTGTCTTTTTATGACTATAAAGCAAGGCGCTGTATAAATACTGTGAAAGTTTGAAAATATACAATCCAGGATAAAATTAATGTGGCTTATTTTTGGAGTTTAGAAAACTGCATGGAAGTTTTTGGTGCTAAAAATCACAAATACATCTTTTATGAATATAAGCACTTGTGAAATTGATGAAATTACAGAAAGGTCGAAAAAAATTGAACTTTAAGTTGAAAACATTTCAATGAATCAGCAATTTTTAAGTTTAGAATGCAGATAACTGGAAGTTTTGTATTATTAGAGTGAACCGACTAATAGTCAGTAATTACAGAACAAAGCCTAGTTTCATCACTCTTCTTGCTGTCTCATCTTCCTCTGTGTGTCCCTGTTGTAAACTCCTGTTCTTCTTGTGTCTTCCGATGAGGCTGTGACTTCGCCAGTGGAAAATTACAATGCAGGATAATTCAATCTGCCTTGCACCCAGAGAACCATTTCATGGTATTGACTGCACTTGCATCTATGCATATTCAGTAGAGCAAATGCGGGGCTATTGGCCAGGTGAAGCAGTGCTGAGACTCAGCTGTGTCAGGATTTGGACAGTGGTGACAGTAGAGATTAAGGTGGGCTGAGAGAGCTGGTTCAAGATGAGACAGCTACCAGCCCCTCAGAAAACAGTTGAGCGGCTGTAGCTGCAGACCAGACATCTTTCCGAACACGTAGTTTGTCGTATGTGCAGAGCAGGACTCCGGCTAAAGTGGAAATTGAATTTGAAGTAATTACTATGCTGCTCTGTATCTGCTGGGTGTGGAAGAAGGCTGTTTGTTAGTCAAACACATGGGATGGTATTCTGCTCATGATCTCTGTGTATTCGTGGCTGTGTGGTGCTCAAAAACATGTTCATGGCAACTTTATTTACGCTTGCACTCTCCCAACGAAATTAAATACGTCTCCTCTCATTTTATAAATCTCCATGTGACATACTGTGATGTGCATCTTTCATGTAATGGACAGTATGCTGGCTCTGTCTACAGCTCCTGGAAACGAGCATATGAATGAATGATAAAGTGCTGTGTCTGTGGCAATCCATATTTTTCCTGCTCAGAAGATCATTGAGCTCCACACGCAGTATGATAATGACTGTACGATAACAGGTTAATAAAACGTTTAATAATGATCATTTTTTTATGGCCAGACTGTTGGTATGGTAAAATGATGAAATGCTAGGTTTTAATACTGCAGTGGATTTTTGCTTTATTGCTTTATCATAAGGACCAAAACACTGCATAATCAAGTTGGACGTCAGTGGGGCGGAATTCTAACACATAATGATTACATACCTCCTCTTAAGTTTGAAACAGCTCAACATTCATTATGCACAAGGTCACCGAGAGACTTTATGTGCCTGTCCCAGTCGAAGCCACCTGCTTTTGACAAGCTTCTTCATGTGTTACATCACAACTGAGCATCCTGTTTCAGCTGGAGATGGGACACTGAATTATTGAAGAACTATTGGAAAAAACACATCTCCTTTGGCCAAAGACAAACAAGTTGAAGGAAAAACAATACAAGCGTAGCAAAGTCAGGGCTCAAGGTCTTCAACACTCAAAGAAAAAAGAGGCACACGTGCAATCTATTGCACATTGAAAAAATGGAGGTTGCTGCAGCACTGCATTGTTGAACAAAGAACTCACTGTGAAGGACATACCGAGCTCAGAAACAATCACAGGGACTGGCCTGACAGCAAAACGAGCGAGGCAGATAACCCAGAGGTTTCTTTGAGAGATCGGCTGGACTTGGCTGATTGGCACGGAATCAATGGCCAATAACAAGGGTCTAATCCTCACAGCTACTAACTTGGCCAAGATGCAATCACTATCATCTGCTCTCATTCACCAGCTAATGCCCCTCCTCCCCCTGCACAGTGTCCATTTGATTACTAAAACTTTATCACTGTCTCCACACATGCACACCAGAGGATCATTTCCCTTCTGTTTTCTTAATAACCTAAAATGAACTGCTAAAATATTGAATAAAGACATTATTATTATGAACTATTGTCCTGCTTTTTCTTGACAAAATCCCATCCAATCCGTCTGTGTTGGAGCCCCCTGTAGCCCCCTGTCTGATAAAGAAATTGAGAAAGAATGAAAGCTATATCTCAAGATCCAATTAGACAAACAATTTATTTCCTGATGAAAATAATTAAAAAAAAAAGTCCAGTTTAACAAATCCTGTATTAGTTTCTGGTAGCGAATAACACTTTTATAAGCACAGTAGTCTAGTCTGCTCCACGGCTGCCGGCTCCCAGCTAATCCAGTGTACGGGTAAACAGGAGGAGCTGGAGCTCAGACTCTGGGCAGCAGGGGTTTATTGCAGACTTAAAGCCAAACTGAAGTGGACATTGGAGGAAATAAAGGTGTAGGTATTTCCGCTTTGGCTTCAATTTTTCAGCCCACAGATTTTTTTCTTGATGAGCTTATACTGATACTGGAATTTTAGCTTTGAGCAGGCAAAGCCTGAATGTAAGAGTGAGATTAGTAACACTCTCTGTACCTCCCTTTTCCCCAGCTGCAGCTTTTATGACTTATCGTAAAAGTTTACTGAAATGCACCATCTTAATTCAGTCACCCTGCTTTGCACCTGAAAGGCTTTCCAGACATGAGGTGAGTGACCAACTGATTGATGATGTTGAATAAAAGTTCGTTTGTGCTTCCTGACAGCCCTGGCTTGGCAGCCAAGATATTCAGTAAAGTTGAAATTTTGCTAATGGCACCAATGAATTCACATGAGGGGATCTGGATCTTTCAGTGAAAAATAGAAATTCCAAACACACTCTGATCCAAGGCACAGAAAGGATGATGAGAAGCCAACAAATAAATAAGCAGCGGCAGCACACTTAAGAGACTTCCTGAGACAAAAGCTGCTGTGACCTTCAGAGGCTCCTGAAGAGACCTCGCCTGTGTCCTCGAACTGCAGCAGAAGATGCCATGAGAGCCAGTCCCATGACACAAAGGTAGCTACACTATCCTGAGATCCTGATGAGTCAGAAGAGGAATAGAGGCAGTAACTTCTCAGACTTTAATATTCGGCCTTGAACATTTACAGCATTTCTCTTCTCTACAATGAAGCTGAAAAGCACTTATCAAAGGCTGTGATAGCAGCACGAGAAATTTGAATATTTTCCCACTGATGTGACATTTGCATATTGCATTTTTCCACCTCCCTGCCTCATGCAATTTTAAGAGACTATAGCCTTTAAAAAAGTGTCAATCAAAATGAATGCAGGAGACTTTGCTTTCTGCAAGAGACAGAGCTGCTTATGGCTGTGTGAGTGTCCGCTCCTAAGAAAAAAAACCCATTATATATATTATATACATTATACATTATACATTATAAACATAAGGTCATACCTAAGGTGTTATTTTTTTGTTTTGTTTTTTAAGAAATACATATAGCACAATCTACTTAAAATCTATTTCATCTAAAACAACTATAGCATTTTATTAACGGCACATATTTCTTCATTTAGGCTGCGCTCTCCCAGCATAAGTTTCACTTTGGTACATTCATGCGTCAAGTAGAAACAGCACGGGGTTGATACTGAAGTAAGTACACACTCAAGCCTACATGAATAAATGTTTAATGCATGACACAGAGGAACAGGCTTAAGTGCATAAAAAACGCTATAGCTTCCAGGAAATCAACAGGACAAGCCTGTTGATAAGGCTGTGTACCTTGGGGTGTTTCCATGTTGATATGGTGATGTAAGTGGCATGTTTTTATGTTCGTGCACAATGGCAGAGAAATGTGCATTTATATGTGTGTCATGTATGGGTGTTATACGTGTGTGCGTGTGTGACTCACCATCCATGTCTAGTCTCTGCATGATGATGGCCAGCTCTACCTCACTGGGCATGTAACCCAGGGAGCGCATGGCCATGCCCAGCTCCTGTTTGGAAATGAACCCGTTTCCGTCACGATCCAGCACTTTAAATGCCTCCCGGATCTCTGCCAAGGAAAACAGGAAATCGACTCAGCATCTATAAACAATGCCTGCCCCCCTTTAGTGCTTCCAAGATGTACAAACACATACTTGTATTCCTGCTCATTCATGTGTACTGCCAAAAGGAGCGTCCTCCTTATTTCTTCCAACTGCCCTCCGTATTTTTGGGGTTTCTTTTCTTGGCAGTGATACACTACATACTCACAACTTTCATCATTTAATGAAGGTAGCTGGCATTTCACCCTTCCCCCTCATTCATTTTCATTTGCACACTTCTCTCTCTCTCTTCCCATCTGACACAGCACGTTATACAATTGGCTTCGCACCACTGCCTCGATTTAAAAAGATCAATTCCACCCATCGATTCATTTTCTCCACCTGCTGTCACGTCCACCAGTTTTAAAGCTTTCACCTTTTTCACTTTAAGCGTGCTTTTTTATTCTCTTTTGCTTCCTTTTTTACATTTCACCAAACATCATTCAGCTTTCAGTTTCATCTTCACCTGAAGCAACATTTAAATGGTTAATAAGTCATGTGTGTTCTTGAAAGGGAGAGTCAGAATGTTCAATCCTGTTCAGTGCAATTAGCAGACACCAAGAAATCTCAGCCTCTGACACATGATCTGAAATGATTGATTGGTTTATCCTGACAGGTTCTAGTGGAGGAGAAAGTCAAACAGTTCAGAGGAAAAGTAGCAGGTCCCACTCAGTTTGCTTTACAGTGTACTGGAACAAGTCCATCAACTGCTTTTGGGGTGGTGGGGTCCAGAGTTACGGCTCTCCTTCTGTTACAGCAGAAGCTTGACTAGCGTCTCTGCCAACATCCTTACTGCTGACACCAGATTTGGTCCATTTGGGGTCGACATCTCTTCATCGTTGGGTTAACAGCAGTTTTTAGCGCCATCACCCTCCAAAGATTTTTGTTGCACTTAAAACAACAAGCCGTCAACCCGTTTCTGCTTCACTTTAATAAACATCGTGTGACCCCTCAGATTTAAATGGGGAGGGGAAGTCTGACCTCCACTGCAGTCACACCAGATCAGATGACTTAATGACAGGTTACATTTGTTGAAATCAAAAATGCTCAAATGCTCAAAATAATGATTGATGGTACAACCGCATGAACACTAAACTAAAGGAATATAATTTATTGGACAGCAATGGTAATTTTTGCAGATTTACTTAACAATTAATAATTCTGAAATAATTATGAAAAGACAATTCCCATTCCCATGACATTCCCCCGATCTGGGTTGCTAGTAATATTCGCCGACATCAAAAACAAAAAGAAAACTGAAAACCAAAAGTCCCATCATGTGTCAAGAAGAAAAACCCGAACTCATGAAGGCAACAAAAGACACCTGAGTCTGAGGGCGGCTGATCAAGACTTAAACATAGTTACGAGGATATCCACGGAACACCAGAGCTAAAACATGAGAAAAAAATATCATTTTGTGGGAAGCACTGGAAGATCCTCTTTACCTTTATCCAGACATTACAGTTCCTGTAATGGGAATATTGCACCAGCATTACAACAGTTTATTAAAAAATAAAAATAAAAAATGCATATGCATGGCACGACACAGGAGAAAAGCAGAAATTAAAGTGACGTATCTTCTATCATTATGTCATACTTTATACTTATATATGTTATAAAGTTATATGGAACTTTCCAAGGTGAAGCACAAAATGTTTTCCAAATCGAAGGATTAGATGCTAAAAAATTTTAATATTTAAGCCCCCCACCCTCCCTGCAAAAAAAAAAACAAAACAAAACAAAACAAAACAAAAAAACTTTAGCATTTTTAAAGCAAACAGCAGTGAGTCCCTCCAGAAACTAAATTTTAATTCTTGAAATCAGCCAGCACTTCAGCAGTTATGCACATCAATATCTCGCCGCTTCAACCACAGAACGTAAATGTTGGGCTGCTGTAATGACATTTTACGAAGATGACTCACTCTCGCCTCACTTGTACACCGTTGAGTCAGCAGCTGGTTCACTAGCTGCTTGATACGTGATCAAGTCACCAGTGAAAAGACTCAGCAGGCACCACTGTATTTTAATGAATGCATATTTCATAAGTAGACTAGAGGGTGCGTGCTGGAAGAAAAGACAGACTGACAGTCATCTGGTGTTTTTAAACAGAGGTTAAATGTTTCTCCTCTGAAGAAAATGAAAATTGTGCGACATGCATGGGCACACCACTGGGCACTGAAGGATTAAGAACTGGAGACTGGAATGGATGATAGAACCACAGAAGAAGTATTTGGCTGTGACTGAGTATGTGAAGGGAACCCAGGCTCACATAGAGAACATGCAAACGCCCCACAGGAAGACCTTAATGTGGATATGGATGGATATGAACATGGATATATTCTGTTTTTTGCAATTTTTTTCAAGCAGTAAACAAGCTTACCTGACTTCCTTGCCTGACTGTCTGAACCACAAACAAATCACTGACAAATAATAAGGTCAATCATTATATTACCGGCTGGGCTCCCACATTCCTGAACCTGCTGGTAAATTATTTGGACCAACAAAGCAGAAACGGCATGCAAATCATGAGTTGTCTAATAAAACTGAGAACAATGTTTTGACCCTGTTAAATATCTGTCGTAGATAAAAGGTCGCAGTCTCCATTAGAACATCATGTTATCGTTTCTGGAAACAGCTGGTGCTGAGCAAATGGAGCACCATCATCATTTGTAACGATACAAAGCTTTGTCGTAAAGATAACTTTTTTGCCAATGCAAGCACAGAAATGCTAACAAGCACACATCAAAGGAATGGAAGATTGTTATCCCTGCGCTGATATAAATGAATAAATCCTTCAGGGATTCAGTCTTTTATTGACTACTTTCCAGTGTGCTGATCCATGTAAGAACAGAATAACAACACAGCACCAAGGGTTATATATTCATGTGACTGAGTCTATTTAATGCACAAACGTTCCTTTCTATCAAGACTCAAGACACCACAGGGAATTCAATTGGATCAGTGTTTCTACCAAAGGCACAGACGTGACAAATAATGTTGCAAAAAAAAAAAAAAAAAAAAAAAAAAAAAAATCTGACTCGGATTGGACGAAAATCCTTGAAGTGCTGAAATGTGTTGACTTCGTATGCAGATGGGGCCATGCAATTTTTAATGTTAATGACAACATGCACTCACTCTGACTGTGACTATGTGGACTTGAATGGCTGTTCCCTGTTTGCTTGCAGTATGCGATGTGCTCTCTCTCACATTCTGCTTGACCTTTCAGATACAGCAGTGATGACTGGCATCAGCACACAACTTGTGCATGTGCCTGTGCTGTCACCAGAACTTCATTAGCAGGAATGACACACTCGCGAGGACAAAGAGAAAACCTCAACAACTCGTGGCTGCAGCTCTTCAAGCTGCATCCAAATATGCCATAATCTGTGACAAGAGGAATCCTGACATCTTCCTTTAGGTAATAGTCTACATACTGTACCCTGTTCTTTTATACACAACATGATAATGTTTGTGTATAAATGGTGATACATTGAATTGTAAGTATTCCTCTGTCCACCATTTGAATTGCTTTTAATTCACTGCAAGATCCTGGCACTGACACTGTTCATTTTGTATCTGTCTGACGAGGCGGTGTTTCCCATAAGTACTTGGGAAATTATTTAAGCTGATTGACAATGATCTAGGTGCCCACTGATCATCATTAAGGTAACATAGTGTTACTGTTATTTGTACTGTTGACAATGATATAGATATTTTGCACAACCATAGAAACTTGCTTAGAATTTTGAGGTAGAATCTTTTTCTTTTTCTTTTTTTATGTTAACACCTAGCTGCAAATGTGGTATTTCAAATTTGTGTTATATAATCAATATGAAAAAATCTATAAAACACAAAGAGGCAATAAAGAAAATGTTAAGATGTTTCTGCTTGAAAAACAAACCAAAACAAAAAAAAAAACTCTTAAGAAGATGAATAAATTCTCAAAATAGCTGGTGATTCATTCTGTTGTCATTCTCATGTTTAAGACAGAACAAACAGTGTGTATTTTTCTCTGGGTTTTGGGGATGGATGCATTCAGAATGATTTTGATGTCTGGCAAATACTGTGTCTGACCTGACAAAACATTTGCTCCACGTATGGCTCCTGGCAGCACAGGGTTATGGCAATGACTTTGTGTTATGGTGTTCCAGTGGGCCCGAGGAGAGGGCAAAGCCCATCAGTACCCTGGACAGCTCCCAGAGCTCAGGCCATTTAGTATGTAGTTGGTGTTTGTTTGTTAAGTTTTGAGACCAAGTGTCTACAGAGCCCAATCTGCCGAGTGGGAACTGCTGTTTATATACCTATGGACACAGAAACAAGTGGGTTATAAGTCTATAAGTCTCCCCCGTCCTTCAAGAAAAGCTCAATTCTTGTGGGTTGAACAGACCTCCCCACAGGTTTCCTGTTGTTTGGTCAGGCTCAGCATGTTTAGTGAAAGAAGAGCCCGAGTGCCAACTATGAAGGATTTCTTCTGCTGCCCTTTCATCAAAACTTTGATAGAATGACCCACTTTAGGTTTTCTTATAAACCCTGTCCCTGGGATTCCTCTATTGTGAGAACTGCCCAAAATTGGCCCTGAAATTCCCCTGTGGATTCACATTCAGCTCTGCATGTTGTGGTATGTCTAGCTACTAACCAACTAGGTCTACACTACAGTTTAGACATGACATCCTTTGGAAAAGACACTGCATGAAATTGCAGTGGGTGAAAATAGAAGAAGTCACTTCTCTGTCACAAACACACTGAAGTCCTGCTCTTGCTAAATAAAATTTTGGCTAATGTCCCTGTGGTGGCCATTTTCTGTTTCCAAGATTAAAGCATGAACGTGCTCAATGCAGCCAAGCTTGAAAGATTTAATGCAAACAAACATAAAAAAAAAAAAAAAAAAAAAAAAAAAACACGACACAGATAACATTAAACAGTTACAAGCAAGCAACAAGTCAGAGTCGTATCTCACTAGTCAGCTGAGTAGGGACAGAGTTCTTTTCCCCAGGTGGGTAAGAGAAGTCTTACAGTTACCCTGTGAGTACAGTTTTATACACGTAACCTCTGGGGAGAACTGTTTCCCTGAGAGGGGGTCAGATTAGCTTTCCTGTTCCTGTGTCCTGTGTTTATGACCTCAGGTGCCAAATGCCACTTCCTGGATATCTCCACAGGATCTTCATAAATGAGGCCTTCGATGACCAGGCTAATGAGTTGAAGGGGTAAGTCAGGAGCCATATGATGAAAGAAAACAGGGCATTTGGGCCTTTAAAAGTCTATTCCACTCAGTCAAAGTTCCTTTACCCTAAAATATTGCAGGTCATGAAATGTGACACGAGAGTGTTGGCTCGGCGTAACTTCAGTTAGTTTGGGATCTAATGGAAAGTAAAAAAGGTGATTCTTCATACCTGTAGTTTGTCCCTGTATTATATTACTTATTAGACTGACAGAGGAGCAGATCGACTCTCCTGCCTGCAGTACCATGGAACAAATGTTGCATAAATTGGTTCATGAAAGTGACTCAAACTGCCTTCTCTTAAAATAACAATGGAACTGGCAGAAACGTACAAATCGCTCTCAGAGAGCACATCAGATGTCCTTGTGTCATAAAGCAAGGCCAGTGAATTTCTAGAGAGTCGAGTGTGGCATTAATCAGAGTGCACGTTCGGATGAATCAATGACAGCTGTGACCGTGAAGGTGTGAGCAGCGGACATCGTTATACAATTGGTTCATTACTCTGAGAGGCAAACAGCATTAACTGAGACACCAGATTAACTGATGTTTGAGCCCAAAGGAAATCCATAAAGCCAGTCTTCGTCTCTGTGACAGAGAGCGCTCCTGGTTCTGGGTTCTGACTGACCCAAAGACCAGAGGCTTGGCTCTAAAGCTCAGGTCAGCAGGAATGTTATGTTCACACAGTGATTCAATGTGAATTCAATGTCCAAACATTGCATGCATTTTGCATACTCTGTTCTACATATCAACCCTTCACCTTTAAATGAGATCTGCGGCGCTGTACTGTTTTAAATATGCAAACAGCTGGCTGCTGTAATGACAAGCGCCACAGGTAACAAAAACAAAGGTCATTATAAAATCTTTCAATTTTATGATTTGTCAATTTTAGCAAACAGCAAAAATCAGGGTCATGGTGTTACCAGTGGAGCTCACATTTCACAGTTGCCTGCGGCAATTAATTGAACAGATAAATGCAACGCTGAGAAAGACCAAAGAGCCAATTGTTCTCCATATAAATCCCAACACACAGCAGCAGGTTCTCTGGAGAGACATTAACAAAAACATATCAGCTGACGGATGCTTCACCGCTGGCCATGTGACGGCCAGGCCTGTCGTGCCAAGATGTTTAATTGCTGTGGATGTTTATTCATTCATCTTCTACTGCTTATCTGTTTCCAGGTCACAGGGAGTGCTGGAGCCAATCCCAGCTCACTCTGGGTGAGGGCGGGTTTCACCCTGGACAGGGCCAACACACAGAGACCAACAACCACTCACGCCTGCGGACAATTTAGTGTCACCAGTTAACCCAAACATGATGTCTTTGGATGGTGGGAGGAAACCCACACAGGCACAGAGAGAACATGCAAACTCCACGCAGAAAGGCCACAGGCCAGGAACCAAATCTGCAACCTTGTTATTGTGGGGCAACAGCGCTAACCACTATGCCGCCGTGCTGCCCCTGGCCAACAAATACAGCCAATTTCCACTTTAAATATTGTAAAGTAGAAATGTTGAATGTGCTGAACGTGGAGGTTGTGTGAGCTGCAGCTGCACTGGGGGGAAAGGAATCTCTGAGGTGTTGCTGAAGAAGGGTGACTGGCAGGTAAAGCTGTTTCTCACAGTGTCTGATTGAAACCACGTATGCTCAGATTATTTGCTTGAATAGCATCACGCACAGATTGCAACATGCTAATACTGTGTGGTTTTTAAAGCACATCTATATACAGTTGGTTGCATAAAGACCAAAGACTTTTGGACAGTTAAGGGCCACGTTTCTTGTACAGAAACACATTGACAATAAAACAAAAACATTTGTAACGTTTGTATTTTTTTGGCTATTCATGAGAATTTACTGATAAGACAATGGAACGGAACAGAGTGTAGGGGATGACATATAGCCAGTAGTCCATCTGGCATGTTAAACAGGAACATGCACCCCAACCAGGCAGTTCATCCCATACAGGGACCTTATCATGGATTTAGCAGCGCCTATGAATTACTTACTTACTTCTCTTATTGAATTATAATTTTTGTGGTTATAGCACTGGTCAGCTGGTCCAGCGGGTGGGGGGTGGGTTTGGGGTGTGAGATGTTGGTGGCGGGTATGGATGGCTGGGTGGTGTATTCACCGAAGTGTAGCACTGCCCTCCCTGACACAAAAACTTGTTGATTTTAGAGCAGTTTCATTTTACAGAGGTTTTTGGTGGATCGGTGGAAACTTTTTCTGTACCTCACAGAAGTCCCTGGAAAGAGTCATTATTGTAAATCTCAGCAGTGCAGTGTTGGTTCTGGTACAGAGGCAACAGACTCTAGTCTGTGTATAGATGACCTCATGTAGGCCCTCTACCCACAAGCCATTACTTATTCACCAAACAACATGAAGTGATGAAATAAGACAGAGAAATTCATATGCTGAAAATTTTTTCATGCATATTAAAACACTACCCTGAGTAAATACCGTGTTCTGTGCAGCCAATTTTCCCAGCAGCGATGTAATGTTGCATCAATGGATTCATATTTTGTCTGCGTAGTTTTTTTGCCTGTGAAGCTGCCACTGCTGACGCTGGCAGACTGTTATCGATGAGGTTTGTGTTCTACAGGCCCTGGTGATTGTTCTCAGATTGACTCCAAAACAGAGGGTTCGTAAACACAGTCTCAGCTACAGGCCTGGAGTCAGACAGAGAAGCCAGCAGACCATGAATGCTCCAGGTGAGATAAGCTACGTGGGCAATAATGCATAATTGTGCTTTTCCGGCTCAGATGAGGAGGATGCTGCTGGTTCTGTAGCACCGTATAATTCCTCAATGCATTACAGACTGTAAAATGGAGTGCTCTGACTTGGAACAGCATCCGTCAATCCTCCAAACAAAACCTGTCACAAGTTAATATGCTTGTGGCTCTCTGGTTTTCCACATCAAAAAAACATCTCTTAAGTAAATGGAAATGTTCTCTGAAAAAATTATGCTCCATGTAGGTTTGCCATCCAACTGTGTATATAGGCTTGTTGCCTAAAACAGCAATTTTTTTATTGCAGTGGCCCTCCCCTGGCTGATACACCTTAAGATCAGATGACAGGCTTTGCCTCTCTTCTCAGTTTTTTCCTACATACAGTCAATGATGCGCTCAACATTCCCAAACATTGCTGCTGCTGTTCCACTGCTGATGTCATTTACCTTTGGTTCAATGTCTACCATACTTTTGGTTCTCCAACCCCCTGAAGCTGGCGTGAAGCAAAACTAAAGATGAAGCTGCAATGAGTTCATAATCATACCGAAAGATGCAGCACCATATTCCAGCTGTAAGCTTTTTAATCCAACTTTTCTGTCGTTTTATGCCGACCTTAGAGTTGCCACCTGGAAGTAAATTAACCAAAAACACAAACATATGGTCTTTTTTTCTGTTTATATTGTGCGAGTTACTGAAAAATTTCCTTAAGTAGGAACCTCCAACCTTGCTGGATTATGTTTCTGTGACTATTTACCAGAAGTCTGCTGAATTTTTATTTGATGACTAAGAACACAGTCCGCCTTGTTGACCTGTTACTAGAATTCCAGAGAGAGAGAGAGATGTACTCTACTGAGATGGTTTTTGGTGCTAAAACCACTAATATAGCTTTTTATGAATGTACAGACTTCAAATAAAACAAAAGAGAAGTGTAAAATAAGTTATTTCTGCATGCTGACAACAGACATTTCACTGAGGACACTTACCATCAAGCTCCTCCACGGAGATGCTGGCTAGGACGTCGCTGTCACTGTCTGATAGTGAGCGACTCAGGTAGTTCCCCTTGTAGAGCAGGCCTGCCGTCACATGGTGGAATGGCATCTTTTCCCTGAGAGACAGCAGAGGAAAACACTTAGACAGTAGCACAGGCAGCAGAGAGGAGCCAAGAAGGACATTTCTCTCATGGGTTTTTTGGAAGATTAATTCTGAACACCAATTAATAGCTCCACACATTACATATGTTTCTGAACAATGTTTGTCATCAGGAGGGAACTCCCAGTGCAGCATTTCATGGTAATTGCATTCACATTAGCAATTTATGAAAATATTAAGGTGTGAGGTGCAAAAGGGCCTTTTTCAAATAGAGTGGCATTTAAAATCATGTGAGCAGCATGAAATGTAATCAGCTGCAGGGAGCTGCCCTGGCCCTGTGTGATATTAATGAAGCTAAGACAAATTAATGTCCAAGGGCCAAAGTGTAAATGAGCTCTAAAAGACAGACAGGACTCTGTTAGTCCAATTCGATAAGTGGGAAGTCAAACAGTCAGGGCAACTCGTGACAAGAAGCAAATGCAGTTAACGTGTTTGTGTGGCTGCATGAACGCTTGGGCACGTATATGTGTAAATGGGACCGAGGCAATTAATTATTGAATAAATTCAAGCCCAGGGGAATAGAGAAAATAAGTTCACATAGAGCAGAGGAATTTGGGTGAGCACTTCCTTTCTCTAATTGGATTTTGTTGAGACAGAGCAAAGAAACGGAGAGCAACATAGAACAGTGTACTCCTCCAAAGAACAGTTCAGATCAGTCACAGTTTACACCAGTTAATGTTCCTTTATAAGCAAAAAACATGGAAAACTTGTTGCTGTGTTGTACGCGGATAGAATCCCACAGGCAGGCTGCTGATCCAGGAACCGGACAAATGAACAAAAACTCAGTAGACAAATTGAATTCTTTTAGCTTGTTGTGTTGCTAATTTTGTCCAAATCTATCTTTCAGAAAAAATGGCATAGAACATATTCACCATGCAAATCACTACCGCACAACAAATATTGTTTTACGATGAGCCATACAACTGGCTTAGAGCAAATGTTTTATGATTTTATTCGTACTTCATCAGTAAGAAACCATGTGAAGAACCTTAGATTAAGCTGAGAGCCAAACATCCAGAGTGAAGTTGGATGCTGAGCTCTAAATATTTGTTGGAGACTGATGACTAAACAGTTAAATTAGCTTCATAGCAAAAGCAAAACAAAGAGTTGCTGTCAAGTTAGTTTGATGCAGTAGCTGTCCATAGCACTGTTTATTAATACAAACGTCAAGCCTCGTAAGAAAGCCTTTTTTCCCCACACATAGCACACACATACCTGCTAAGCATGAAATATGAATTTTCTGTATGACCATGCAAAAACACATATGTTTAAACCTGAACTATGTTGAAATAGCCATCCAGTATCCAGTATCCAATGTCCATTTCTTTTTGATGCTCACACTCAGCCATCTATCCACATTTGAAATTTTGTTTTATACTGTGTCCCCCTACTTGCAACAGCCAATGCTTCACTGGTTGGAGCTGCCAGCCATCCATTGCCTCACAAATTAAAAACTGGCCCTTGCATCTTTCTTGTTTGTCAGTTTAATAAGCATGCATATTAAGACGTCTGGAGCTCTGCCTATAGCCCTTTCCATGACCAGCTTTCTTCACACATAATGTCAGGATATTTCACTTCCCAGTTCATCAATTATTCAGTCATGTCTCAGCTGTCATTATGAATATTACAATCATCCCTCTTGTCCGCCTTTTTCTGATTATGATTATGAAGAAATCCATTTATTGTCGGCTGTTTGTGTATGTGTATGCTATCCTCGGTTTGTGCTGCAGCAGACAACATGCCGTTGAGTGATTTAGCATGCAGGGACAGAATTTACATATTGGCACCCCTACACTTCTGTCAGATAATGCACGACTTCTGCCTGAAAATCACCGCAATTGTAAAATTCTTTGGTGACATGTTTTTTTGCCGTTGTTTTTTTTTTTTCCCCCTTTTTTTCTCTTTTGAATTGAAGTTACAGAAAAAAGACACAAAAGAGCAAAGATCTTAATTTGATCTTATTCCACACAAACCTGCAAAAATGAATTGAATAAAATTATTGGCCACCTCAACTTAATGTCTGGAAGTGCATCCTTTAAAATGAATCACAGGAATGAATCTCTTCCTGTAAGCATACCTGGAAATGTTTTTTGGGCATCTGACATGCTGGAAAAGCCACAACCTCTGATGGGTTAACAGTGGGCCCTATATCGTGCTCCAGAATTATTTGATTTTCTATCAGATTTTCTGAGCGAGTTAACCAGTTTTTTTGTGTTACTTCAATGTAAACAAAAGAAATAAACATGTGAAAACCACAGCAGTTGTGGCAGAGGTGTAAGAGTACCAATATTTTTGACCATGACTGTATAAACGTTTCATCACAATTTCTGACAAATATGTTATGCAACTCAAGCTTTTGTCTTTACAGTGGGAAAAGTCAGCTGTGCGTATTAATGTGATGTGTGTGTACTTGTCTGTGTGTCGGGTTTAATTTATGGATTCACATTAACTCACGATGTGAGTTTTCACACTTTTCTAACACCTTCAGCTCTGCATCTTTAGGTAATCTGTTTAATCGGCTAAAAGCTCACACTCAGAGGCATTAAGCAGGGAGGCTTGACCTGCCATTTAGCAACCAGAACTGTGATTTTGTTGATCACCACACTGAGATATATCTTGGGAGGAAATAAAATCTGGAAACAGAGGTAGAGAGCAGTAAAGCATTTCCAGTAGATTAAAACTGGCTACATTCGTCTGGTGGCTGTAGTTACAGTACAGTTCTTTACAAAATGTGGCAGAAACTAAATGATGGCAAAGCATTGAGGTGTTTGAGGAAGCAGTCTCACCACAAACTCATTCTGGAGCAGGTCTGGTCTAAATGGACCTTGTGATTATGTGGTCCTCGGCACTGTTATTATTCACTCACTTGGGGTTAATTATCAATCTGCTTGTGAAATTTAATCGTTTTATGCTTTTCTCAGTTTCAGACTGCGGTAATTTAAATTGCATTGGGCCTCGGGTTGCTGCTTTGGGTCAAAAGTCATTTCAGGATACAACTGATAAATTCAATTAATCGTATAGCTTTTCAGGCTGAGGACTGGAGTCGCCAACAAGAATGCTTAATGCTCCTCATTCCCACTTCAACTATTTGAGAAGTTCCTCAAAGGGGAGAGCTTTTTCTCACCAATGTCAAGTCTACAACCAACCGGCACTATCGGGCTTTGACAGCCACATATGGCCAGTATAAGGATGATTTGACTTCTGAGACTCAGTGGCACAAACACATCCTTTGCATCACTGAACAATACCTATTAAATGCAATACTACAGACATCAGCTCTTTTCAAACTGCAGAAGAGCAAGTTCACCAAGGAGTGAAAAATCTGACTGAAAAACAAAGTCTCAGACAGAGATGTAGGGGCAGAGACAGACAATGGTGAACATGAACAGGAGATGTGATCTTCACTGGAATAGTTTGGTCTGGCATCTCACAAGGATATTATATTGATAAATGCAGGAGTTAAAATGTGAATGAATTCTCTGAATCAAGTAAGACACCTGATCTTCAACCCCTGAAGACGACGATGCGGAGCAGAGCAGCTCAGAGATTTCACCATCATTACACTTGAATAAATTGATTAAGGCCTCGACTGAACGAGATAATGTACCCATCAGGAGCAGAGCACAGTACAGTAATCAGTGAAATCAGCAAGTGATCACTGCAACGTTAACTGTCTCCACATGTAATTTTTTTGTCTGAAAAAAAAAAAAAAAAAAAAATTTCTGCAGGCAGTTCTGAGTTCAGTAGGAAAGAGGCAATGAATCTGAGATTTAAAACTCAGACTGAGCAGCTGATAAAATTGTGTCATAGAAAATGACTTAAAGATAAAATCATTTTCGATGGCACCTAAGCATTTCCCTGAGCCAGTTACTTTGGCAAATCCTGAATCTCCAGCTGTCTGAAGAAACACACTGCTGGTATTTAATCCCAAATCACTTCCTCTATAAAATAAAATAAGATGATGAAAGTTTATCATATGTCCATCCAGACTGAGAAAAAACTTAATGTATAAAACCTGACAAAGGAACGTGACACTAAAAGCGGAGCTGCCCTCATATTATGGGATAGTAACTCAAATGTTGATGGCAATAGCTGATGCAGTTGTCCAAAGTGGCTTTCAGCAAGGGAGGGAGGCTGGAGTCGGAGTCTAGACTCAAGGACACGTTAAGCTGACAAGATGTGTGGCTGTCAGTGGCTGCACTAGTTGTAACTGGACCTGTGGCATTTATTCACGGGGCGAACCAAGATCAGGGCACGGCCACCTTGGTATAAAACATCAGGAAGAATAACTAAAAAAGTTTCCAGCACACACAGCAGCAAGCTTTTGGTGTAAATTTACTGGTCTTAGCAGCCTCCAGTCCCCCACCAGAGATCTGAGAAACAGCTGTTCGTGAAAACAGCCTGTAATGATGATGACAAATGAAATCTGTAAAGGTTAGATGAGAAGTGAGGTAATTCGGTCATATCTCAGTTTTTTTTTCGTGAGCCACATAGTGAGGCACAATTATCCATTCATCTAGACCTTGACAGTTCACACAGTGAGCCTTTGATAATACACTATCACAGCAGAAAACACAAAGAAGGCTACAAAAACGGTATATGTACGAAGTAAGCATTTAGTCTAGTAGGTCATTACTAAGATGGTTCAGTTACTCACTGTTTTTGAGCCGTAGGTGTGTAAAACTAATGCCTTATTCAACAACAAATCTGTCCCTGCAACGATGACAAATATTACTATGGATCAATGAGACATGCCTGAACCTTCCAGAAGAGTAATCACTGGTTCAATGACTGTGGCGTGCTGCACGCTGTACGACACAGGTACGAAGGTGCTTGGAAATGCAGTCAAGTGGGTACGAAGACAACCCATGAAGCCACCATGTCAAAGCAGGAGTCAAACGGTCCCCAAACTGAGAAAAGAGATGGGATCGTCCCACAGAAGTGCCACCTCTCTGCTCACATCAGCAGCTGCTTATTGCAGCAGCAAACCCTTCTCCTTGTCTCTCTGTCTCTCCCATGCTGATTCTTACCCATACTGGTGGCTGTGATTGTACTCAGCAGGATACTGCAGCATCACAGGCTCCCTCGTCGGACTCTCCATCACGTCCACTGTCCCGTCCCTCAGGTACGGGTTCCCTGGCAAGTCTCCGTTTACCTCTGAGTGCGTCCCTGGCATGCCAGAGGACTCCGCTGTCTGAGGACTGGGCTCCGCCGTCTGGGGATCGGGCTCAGTGACCTCCTCCTCCATCAGACTCTTAGATGCAGTGGTGGCTCCAGCAGCGGCAGCAGCAGCGGCAGCAGCAGACTGCCTGTCTACAAACCACTGAGCCCAGCTGCCTCCACACTTTGGGCTTGTCCCAGAGCAGCAGCATCAGTTCCCAGAAAGCCCTTGTTTAATATTTGAGCAGTGAGAGCAGCAGGTACAACAGCTCCTCTCACGCTCTGCTCCTTGGATCCTCTCTCTCTCCCTCTCTGAGTCCCTCTGTCTCTCTCTCTCTCTGACTCCCTCTCTCCCCCTTTGCTCTATCACTCCCTCTCCTGTGCAAACATTCCTCCACATGGGGAGACAGAGTGGAGGACTCATTAGTGAGTCCCAATGACAGACTCAGCTCTGTCTGCAGCTGTACTCACAAAATACACAGGGAGGGGAGCAAGAGAGAGAAGGCTGGGGGGGGGGGGGGGGGGGGGGGGCGGTAGACAAAGAGGAGCCGACAAAAGATGGAGTAGGCAAAACTGACGGCTGAGGTGAGACTTCAAATGACACTTTGTGCATGTATGCAGC
Organism: Echeneis naucrates; assembly: GCF_900963305.1. NCBI lineage: Eukaryota > Metazoa > Chordata > Actinopteri > Carangiformes > Echeneidae > Echeneis > Echeneis naucrates. Next base: position 4,831,740 of record NC_042523.1, read on the forward strand.
AGCAGCAGCAGCAACACGCACGCACGCACGCACGCACGCGCACACACACGGACACCCACGGCCTCCATATCCCTGTGGATTTGGCTCACAGTGCGCTCTGCAGGTCAGCACTGTGATGCTCAGTAGGGGCGTCACAGAGAAGCAACACATCTCAGTCCATGACAGCGTGCGCCACCGCGTGGAGCAAGAGCGGACCGTGCGCACACGGTAGAGTGTATATGCGTGTGTGTGTGTGTGTGTGTGTGTGTGTGTGTGCGTGTGTGTTGGGGGGCGGGGGTCCACAGTGACAGCCTGTCGAGCCCCCGTCACAGTTCCAGTACATCGCACACACACTTCCTGCAAGCTGCTACAGAATCTCGGTCGATGCGCCAGCGCCTATCGTCACCAACAGGCGGTTTGCTCATGAACAGACTGCTCTCATGACGGATCAAGTCAGTTTACATAAACCGGCTTCGATTCAACTCTTTAGCCTACATGAGGGAGATATTAACAAACACAAAGCACTTACAACATCTACAATACGCAATTGAATTTTTCAAGCCTACTTCTCACACACTCTCCCCAGCATCCACCTCTCAGTTAATGCCTCCTTTGTCCAACATACCTTTGAGGGCGCTGAATGTCTGAGGCTGATATCAGTCAAACCTGCCAGGCAACGTCCGCAGCGGGTTCCAGTTTGGAGACTTGGTGTGGACTCTTCCGGCCTCGTTCTTCCAATTGCTCCTGTTATTATGATTCAATTCATTCCTTTCTTTTATGTGGCAGTGCAATGGTTTCTTCCCATTGTCCGAATATCTATAAAGAAATCCTCCCTTTTTTGAATTCTAATATCAAGCCCACCATAAAACTTTAAGTCGAGTTGCACTTTTATAGAAACTGATCAATATTCTCTTGAATTTCTCTTCGCATCCGGTTCGAATCACGCACGGGTCCGGTAACTTAAAGTTAAAAAAAAAAAAAGGAAAGAAAAGAAAAGAAAGGATGACAAATAAATAAATAAATAAAATAAAGAATAAATCGATGGATTAAAGACCCAAACATAGAGAGAGAGACACACAGACAGACACATACAGGTGCCGAGCGTGGATGAGATTGATGAGCAGCTTGCCAGTCGAAGAAAACGCTTGGACCTGAATCAATACGCAACCGAGCAGGAGAGCCGTGATTGGCTGCTTTGACACCTGTTCTTCTTCGTCTGTTTATTGTGTCATTTCCTACCAGATAAAGTTGCTGTGTCGCTCAGTTAATTTATCTGAACAAAGACGGGACATGATAAATCTTGTTACGCTTCTTCCTCAGCTCTAAATCCAGAGGAAAGATGTGTAAAGTCAGCCAACACACACAACATACATTTCCGGCAATCACTTTCAAAATAATAACCTCCTAAATTAATAGCGCAAACTTTATTTCCCGGTTATACAGATTATTTCTCCTCCTTGTTGCTGTCTCAAACGGAAAGCCTCACAGGTTTATGTAGGTTTGAGTCTCATCACATTCTCTGTTTGATTTTACTATTTTATTTTCAAAGTTTAATCGTACAGTTTCCAGTGCTTTCTTATTTATGTATTTTACTTGACAGAACAATCAAGTACGTTTTTGGGGATAAACCTGTACGGTAAATTTGAATCAGTCTTGGAAGTACATTGATGAAAAACCAGCAATCGTTTTAATCAACTTTAGTTTTTTGCTCCACATTTCAATTTTCTACCAGATTTGTGCAGCAAAAAAGTTTAGACCTTCAGTGTTTCTCCTCTGCGTTTGTCCAAAATCATGTGAATAAATGTTGTGGTGAGTGGACAAAGACAGTAGAACTGTCAGCAGCTGTTGTTGCTGAGTGAAAATCTGTCCTGGTTTGGAGACAATAAAGGCTACATTGGACAAACTGCAACTCGTCCATGTGAAATTATGACTAAGGAAGGCAATGGATTTCCATCCAAAGAGTTAAGTTAATGGGTCCCGTGGACACTACCTACAGATTTTATAGCGCACCTCTGAGACAGACCGAGAGCAGCACCTGCAGCTGAAACTAAGTCTCCGGAGCTCTGATCACTACATCAACCCGACAAAAAGACAGTTGACTCCCCTCTTGCTAACACACATAGTTACACATAGATAAAAAGCACCTGTTTGTTTGACACTCCTAAAAATAAATAGGTCCTGGTCATAAAGTAAAGGTTAACAGTGAAATTCACAGCTCCAGGTTATGTGTAAGAAATTTTTAACCCCACCAGTTTTGATCTGCATATCCATGGTCATCTTTGACCTTCGACTCAGGTCTTAAGCACGCAGAGGAACAACTGCTTAGGAAGCATCTGGTGAAGAAAATCAAAAGTGTTTAAAGGGCTAAACACCTGCTACAAGTTAGTATTTGACTTCTGAAGGCCACAAGGTACATGTCAGAGTACTCTTTGTACACCCACTCTCATTCTTTATTCTTATTCCTGACAGTGTAATCGAAATGAAATGCGTAAGTATAACAGTAGGTCAATCTAAATTCAAGTTAATGTGCCCACCAAGACTGCTAGAGCACAAAAAAGTCCCCTTCCAAAATGATACCCATGTGTTCGTTGTCATGGTTACAACTATTTTTCATAATTTAAGGCATTTAGAGGGCTCTCGCCCCACGAGACTTCCTGTGATTCAGCAGTTAAGAGGCATGGACATAGCTGACCTTTTAGTTATTGTAAAGTCTCAGACATGCTGGACACACCAGATGTGATATACATATGTAATGTCTGACCACAGCAATTAAACTCATTAAAAAGTGAAACAGGCCCATTACATAGGAAGGAAGTTCAACAAAGACCGGGTCCAAAATGACAGACAAGAGGCAAGCTCACGAAGCAGAAATAGGTCATGCACTGGGTAACTGGAAACTGTTTGACAAAAACTGGACACACAAGGGGGGGAAGGAACCATTGAGACTGAGTACTCTGGAGGAGGGGAGTCAATGAGACAAAGGTGAAGCACATCGGCCGGGGCAGATAATCACAAATGAGCAAGGAATGGCAGGCGATCATTCAAACGAATTAGACAAAGACAAGAAATCCAGATGGAAGAAAAAGTAAAAGTTTCCATTAAGCACCTAAAACATTTGATTGAGAGATGTGGCTGTTATGTATCTCATGATCAGTTTGATGTTTTTAAGGTAATCCCAATTAAAATGTGAGAACTGTCCAGGGTGTACCTCAACAATGCCCAGTGTGAGCTAGGATCAGCAGTAGTAGATGAATAAACGAATGAATGATTAAGATGTTTTTATAGAATGTTTAGTGACATTAACCTCAGCACAGTAAAACAACAAAAACACATCGGGATGTTTTTATCTTGGGAACCTGGTGTGTGTCTAAGGAAATCTGTGTGTTTTTTGGGACATCCTGGGCTATGGAGCACTTTTTATCTTTATGTTTCTTATTTTATCTTCATCTGATCATTTATCTGTATCATGTTTGGGTTGTTATGGTTACATGTTGTATCGTATGTATGGATGTCAAATCACTAAAAAAACAAATCTACCTAACGGTGTAAATAAAGTAACCTAGCCTAACCTAACATGACTAATGCCTAGAAAATGAAAGAGACAGGGTATAAATGGTCCCTATAGCTTCTGCTTGGTGCACACTAAAGCAATTTTCTGCTGTACTAAATCTTACGGTTTATTTAACACTATAAATTTTTACAGTGCATTTATTCACCACAGTCAGAGCATACAATGTAAGAAAAACACTGAGTCACCTGATTGCAGCTCTGGCCTGTTAGTGGCATTCAGAGTGATGTGAATGTGTGAGTCTTCGACCACCATGAGCGCACACATACAGATTTTTAGCAGGAGCAATCTGTGACTTTATCATTTTCTGTTTCTGTGTGAATGCACTTTTGAGTCCAACATTAGAGACAAGAAGCTATTCTAATTGTATCTGAATACAACAGGACATGACATAGGAGGTAAAAATGTAAGGAAGCACAGTCCGATATGTACTCAATTCCTGCACCAGTTCAGCCTCAGAAAGCTCATTACCATGAGGTGTCCTAACGTGCATGTGCATGAGGATGACTGCATATATATATATATATATATATATATATAGAGGCGTGGGTGAGTGTGTGTGTGCGTGTTCCTCGCAGATTGAGTCACAGTGTGTGTGTTACTGCGGTTGCTTCATCTAACTTATTTCAAAAGAGGAATCTAATGTGGTAATATGTCTGCTCTCCATTTGCTGCAGTAAACCTAAAGCCCGGACTGATTGAGCCTGACAGCTGCTGACGAGCCCAGAGCTGCAGAAAGATCTGAACCAAACTGCACTGTGATGCGTTCTCACACAGTGAGCATTAAATGTTTATTATCAAACCTGTGATCCTGGGTGCCACAAAAATAAAACGAAGACTTGTAGGCAATATCAAAAACAACATTAATATGACTCCTCACCAGTCTGTATATTCACTATAGCAGCTGGTTTCTCATTCAAAGATATGTAGGCTAAAGACTTCCACATGTGTGATGCAAAAAGCAGGAAACACCTGGGACCTTTCACCAATCCATCACACATACAGTCACACATTCACACTTACGAGCAGTGTAGTCTGTTCAGAGTCATTTCCTCCCACAGTAATCAGACGCTCAATAAATTAGCTTGTAACTCTTCATTCTCTCGCCGTAAGGGGGTAATACAAAGAATATATGTAAACTTCAACCAACCAAAAAAAAAAAAAAGCGCCAGTTTTTATGGATGAACAGTGCAGTTAGTTTATATCCCACGGCTATTTACCTTGTACCTACCCGGAGGAGCTGGAACCAAAACAAAAATTGGCCACAGCCTCTCCTGCTGAAAAACCTCACTGACGAGGTGAGACCTGATGCCAGGACCAGCATGTGGCTGCTGCCCTGCTAGAACACAGACGGCATTTAAGTATAGTAGATGTTATTAGTGTCACGTAATTGCACCAGCACTTTAAATACAATGCAAATTCATTAATACATTCATAAATACATGCATATATTGCCTATATATTGCTGTCATGACCAAGCCATGACAAATAATACTATATATATATATGTATACAACACAAAGAAGCTCAGAAAAACCCATCACTGCAGTGATACATCGTCTTAGTGGTGCTGGTGCATTTGTGACTGTCGTGAGTGTGATGAATGAAGCGCGAGAGGATGTTACCTACATGAATGCAGAAATACAAACAAGAGTGCAAGACTTTGTTTGTCTGAAACATTTGCTTTCTGTCGTGCCCCTCTGACCTGAGGAGAATGGTATCTCTCACTCATGGATTCTGGAGGAGTGTTTCCTATGGAATTGACATACATTTGGTTCTGATTAGACTTCTTGTATCGTGCACATATTTAGACATTCAAATCACAGCCATGGTTGTGTTTACAGACAGACTTCGTTAGCTCAGTGAAATATTATTATTATTATTTAGTGCCACGGGTGTGACACACTGAGGCATTACTTATTCTTGTTCATACTTAATATTTATTATTCTTCTGCCAAATTTCAGCACGTTTAACTCGTCCCAAGAGAACTCTGGAAATATGTTGATTGGGAAAGAGGTGCTATAGCTTCTGATGTTGATATTCCAATTTTTCCCAAAGTTATTCCCAAAAAAACAGCAATAATTTCCCATAGGAAATGAATGGGAATGTAAAAAACCAAACAAACACAAAACATTTTTTCCGAGTCACATAGCTCGCTCATACCTGCACGTAGAAATTAGATTACATTAGATAATACTTTATTGATCTCCACTGGGGAAATTCAAAAGCCACAACAGCACAAGGCAAGAGAACAGGTGACAAAGAAATTAAATAGGACACAGAGGAAAGGCGACAAAAAACATTTAATAAGACAGAAACAACAATAAGATTAAAAAAAAAAACAGCTACAGAACAAAGTGACAAAGTTGCAGAAAAAGTGACCTGCAGATAAGTGACCAGAAACTAAATAGAGATCAGCCAGTTAAGAACTGTGTGCTGTCCGAACTGCTGTTGTACAGTCTGATGGCGGTGGGCATAAAGGAGCGTCTGAAGCGCTCAGTTCTGCACCGGGGTGGGATGTTAAGCAGGCTGACTGAGCTGCCCACCAGCCACAGCTCGTCGTGCAGAGGGTGAGAGGGATTGTTCAGTATTGCACAGTCTGTCCTTCACCCTTCCAAACAGTCCAAGTTCAAACCCACCACCGAGCTGGCTTTGCTCACCAGCCTGTTGACCTCACCAGTCTTGGCACTGCCCCACCAGCATACTACAGCAAAGAAGAGCGCGCTGGCAACAATTGACTGGTAGAGGGTAGAAGGAAATGTGAAATGTGATTCAACCTTTAAAATGGAGGAAAACTTCTGCTCTCTCGAAAACACCAAACTGTTCTTACATAAAAAGGAAACTTTTCAAACTATGAGCGTTGAAAGGAGGAGTGGAAATCACCTTTTCTTCAAAGCCAGAGTGCAGAGCATCAGTTGGTAGACTGGAAGAACTTGAGCTCACGACCAAACCGTAATAAGGAGACAAATAATTTTTTGTCAGAATGTAGACATAGGCGTTGGGATTCATAAAATGTGACTTTGACAGGCGGGGTGTGATCAAAATTAAAACAGGGGGCCGAGACCGGCAGCAATACCTGGGTAGGTCAGTCAGTTTTATTCAAAAGAATCTCACTCTGTCTTTGCACTGAGCTTACTCACTCATTTTAAGGAGTATCTGACTCAAAATCTTTTAGAATCTGCTAGCTTCTGTGTCCCTCACACTGTTTTTGGTTTTTGGATAGGAGTTATGGTTTTCTCACAATTTGCAGTAGGCGGGACCTAGTCAGAAGCCAAATTCTGGGGGATTTTGACTCCTGAACCAATCAGATTCTCATATTACTGTGGCAACCGCAGGTCCTGAGCTGACCTCTGTTGGAACCAGCATGTATCAAACCCACCCCTCTTTCGAGCCACACTACGATGTCACAGAAACATGGTTCAAAATTTTAATGGGTCACAAGACTTTGAACTCTGTTGGTGGAAACAGGCTTTTTGATACTATTACTACTACTACGGTTATTACATAATCATAATTCATGTTTTCTGAAAATGTCAGCCCTTCTCAGATTTCAGAATGATGTCAAAGAGTGTATGTGTGTGCGCTTTGTGGGTCTGCTCCTCCCCCCTGCCTCCTGTGTTTGTAGTGCACCTGTTGATTGCCTTGATTAGCGGCACCTGTCCACTGAACGGCAGCAGGAACGTCATTCAGATGGAGAGCTCCATGAAGATCCAGCTGGAAGAAATGGAGCGTAGAATCAGCAAAAAGAAAAAGAAGTGGTACCAAAAGCCCTTCTGAGCCCAGCTCCAGAACTCCACCATCACCACCCAGAAGAACAGAAACATCTGTTCATGTAAATCCTTCCCATGATCCTCTGCCTTCTTTGGCATTCATGGGGAGTTTTTCCATTTCTCCTCTTTGGGCTTTGAAAAAATAAACATTAAGAAAAGACCAAAAAAAAAAAAAAAACAACCCAAAACCCCAATGCCATGTTTGGTTTGTTGTAGCTGAGGATCATAAGTTGGACCACAATAACATTAACACAAAAACTCTGAGTTTGCATCTAAAAAATATAACATTTTAATTATTGTCATAAAAAAACATTATTATCATGCTGTAAAATGCAGGACAAAAACTAAAATAAAAGATTCAAGCTGCAAGAAAACAGCTGTAAACTTTGCCTTCAAACCTTCAGATATTGATGCAGAGAATTGTGTTTTCCATACTACGGAGACACAGCACACGCACATTGGTTTGAAGCTTGTCTTTCAAAATAAACTCTAGTCAGTTGAGATCTCCTCAACATTGCTGCAGAGAAGGCCTCTGAAGAAATTGTGCTATTTTTCTTGAATTATAGTTTCACAGGTGGGTTATCCACAAAAATCAAAAGCAGTCTGAGAAATGCAAAGGTACCAAGATTATTTTTCATACACATCTTCTTTTCTGAAATTGGAGTGGGAGCAGGATAAACCCTGGACTCAGCTGTTAACACAGAGAGGTGCAGGTGTGTTGCTTTCACGTTTGCATGTACAACACCTCCACAGCGCAGATGCCATTGATCCATGTTAATCCATGCTTTCATTGGCAGATATCACGATTTCTACATCCCATTACTGATTTGTCTTAGTTTGTATCAGTTATACAAATGATCTTTGGTGATCCCATCTCATCACAATTGTATCACACCCCACTTCAAATACTTCTAATTTCAATGTATATTTATATATATATATATATATATTTATTTTTTTTTTTTATTATTATTATTTTTTTTTTATCTTTCCCTTGTCCAAGATTAAAACACTGGAGGCAAATTCCTAGTATGTTTACACATACCTGGCAATAAAACTATTTCTGATTCTGATTCACTGAGCCAGTCTGTGATTTCAATTGTTTGTTTCAAACCAAAATGGTTCATCTTATTTGGTGCAGTTTTCGCCCACAGGACACTGGCTGCCAACTGTCCAATCAGGAATCTTTGCAAAAAAAAAAAAAAAAACATCCCTGTAGAGGTCTCTTACTGGGTAATCAGATATGTTTAACTGATGGAGGACATATGGAGCCTATTTCTATCAGGAACAAGAGTGCATTATCCTGCCGAAGGAGGCCACAGCCATCAGGGGATATCTTTTCCATGAAAGGATGTGTTTGGTCTGCAACAATATTTAGGTAGTTGCCAAAGTAAGATCAACATGAGAGGCAGGGATCCCAGCAGAACATGGCCCAAAGCACACACTGCCTCCGCTGACTTTCCCTCCTCTCATAGTGCCATCTTGTTCTTCAGTTGTGTTGCTCTTGCGCTCGTTGTTGACAATTTTGGTGCCGGACGGGGGGCAGCAAGATCAAACTGACTCGTCTGCAATGATCTCAAACTGATGAACTTTTTTAGCGTTTCTAGCTATAGTAGCTCTTCTATTGGTTCTTTTAATTGTTCCTATTACAACTCAATGCTTTCTCAGCAATTCACAGCTTTTTCTTCCCTGGAAAATTTTGTGTTAAGCATTAAGTTTGGGTAACGTCATCTAGCTATCACTATTTGTTGCTTGAAAAAGTCCCTCAAATCCTCACACTTGCCCGTTTTACCTGCTTCCAACACATCAACTTCAGGGACAAAGTGCTGACTTGGGGCTACCTAATCTCTCCTACCCAGTGACAGTTGCAATGGAAACACAATAATCAGTGTTGGTCACTTCACCTCTGAGGCCGTCATATTCCTCTGGCTGATTTGTGCATGAAGGGCAGTTCTGTTCACAGAGTTGGTATTTCTCTAGACTGACAGCAGCCATGTTGACACGTTTCAAGAGTGTGGCAGCGTGATTGGTATGCTGCAACATTCAAGCTGAAGCATTTGTGGAGATGTCGGGGTCGTGTCTTACTCAACTACTGTCACAATCAGTCACTTCTACTACGGGAACACCTCCTTTACATTATTCACACTTGGTGGATTGTGGATAGAATCACACAGTCCTCCTGCTCCTATATTTTGCACATCACATGTCTGCCAGGCTTGCTGCTCACAGACTTGTTGCGTACAGTACGCACAGTTTCTCCAACTCGCAAATGTGAGGCATCTGTGTTCTGACTGCTCGTGTGTTTAACACTGTGTCCATGTGTGCAGACGACAACATCACGGCATTAAAGACAAAAGCTGCACCCAGAAACAGAATGATTCTAGCTGTCCTGCTGTCAGTACTAAATGAACTACTAACCCTACTGTGGCAGTGTCAGCAGCACTAAGGAAGGATAATACTCATCTGATCCCAAAACAGACATCACAGCAGAAACAAAGATGAGGATGCAGGTGAATTACAGCAGAACATACTTATGATTAAAGATTGTCAGCTTCATTCTATTAACACTGCCGTTGCTCAAGTGGAATAAATGTTATCATGCTGACTAATGGCTGCGCAGATTAACAATTATCTATTTGCAGAAGTGTATTTACTCCTGTAGTATATATGTGTAATCAACAGTCCTTTTTTTAAAAGTGACCTGGTGTTTAACTGGAACTGGCCTGCCTCTGGAAACATCTTCTGCGGCCTGATCTGTGGTCTTTCCTCACAAATAGACCTGTAAGGCCCAAAAGTGAATTTTTCCTAGTTTATAAAGAAAACCCTGTTGGCTACAGGCAAGTACAGTCAGTGAAGCAAATGCAGAGCTCAGCACGTTTCGGATGAGTTCAGGTTATTGAGTGTGCAGGTAATTCCCATACGCAGGCTCTCATCAACTTTCCATCTGTAGCATAATGTGTACAACATCTAAAAGGCAGTCACTGTTATATACAGCATTGCATAACAGTTGCACTTGTAATGCAATAAAGCATAACGTAACACAACATTACACAGCCAACAACATTTTCACCTTCATGGTAAATAATGAAAAGTGGTGATTCATATCGTCTGACTCAACCACTGCCAAGTCACTTGTGACAGGAAATATGCCTCCAATTTGCTATTTTATGAATTTATGAACAGAGTGTGAATCAGCCCTAAGACCTGACTTTATGTTAAACCACCTGCCTGAAATCCATACATTCAACTGTGTGGCATCCACAGTGTCAAGCTGTCACAGCTCTGCTCTGCTGCTCAGCCACACCCCTCAGCAGCTAACTGCTTCCACCTGCTCGCCTTCTCCAATCAAGTCAGTATATATGCAGCTTCACTCCGCTCACTCCTTGCCAGATTCTCATGCCTGACTCTCCAGCGTTTATTCCCGGACTGCTTATGTGGTATCGACCCGACCTTTGCTTCACGTCTCTGCCCCAGCTTTCTGTCCCTGACTGCAAGTATTGCCTGTGTCTTCTGCTTTTGGCTGGGTGGCATTCAGCCTGTTCCTGCTCAGTCAAGCCTGTCCTGTGGTCCTACACTAACCTGCTTACCTGGCACGCAGGAGATCTGGGTTCGAGTCCTGCTGTCCTCGCCTCCTTTGCTCTGCTTCTTCTGGTTGCTGTGTTCCAGCTAAACCTGCTGAATAAAGTCTGAATTCCAGAGATGTGGTTTCTTTGTGCTGCAGCTGGGTGCACTCTACCCCTGTGACAAACAAAATGGCTGCTGGGACAATCAGTGTTAAGGAGTGAATAATGTACACTCTGAATTATGAGATTGGAGGTACCCCAAAGCATGGAAACAACTAGATATCCCATCAGGGTTGGCTGGGATCCCCAGAATAAGCTAAGAGAAAGGACTGGATGAGTAAAACATTTAAATCAAATGCATTTATTGGGCACCAAATTATTAGAGACTAACATTGAGGCACTTAATATTGAACAGGTCTTGGCTCAACTCTTTATAGAGTTATTAATTCTCACCATGAGAAAACATGGCACAGGTTACATTACTGTGCAATCAATGCACTGCAGAATGAAAATGAAGGGATGAATATGTTTTATAGTTAGAAGCTTCATCACTCCACACAAGCAGTTTCATTTAATTATCATTTGCATAGCTAAACTTTACTGAGCACTGGACACTAGAAGAAGTGGAACCAGACCTTGTTCGATCTTGAGTAACTAAATCAGTGATAAACCCTTGGTGTGTGTCATTTTATTTCTCTGTGACTATCAGTGCCAGGAAGTCGCTTTGATCACTGTTGTGTGTCTAAAAATGTGCAGAACAAACTGTGCCTGTTGCAGCAATCCTCCATCAGTGACAGTGTGCGTCACACATACAGACTGACTATGGAATTTCATTCAAGAGTGCAAAAAATAACACACTTTTTTCTTATGAACAGGTTGTGTAATACACAGGTGGCATCAGCAGCCTTGTTTTTCAGTTACAATAAAAAAATCTCTCAGTTGGAACTGATTCAAGTGCCACATGTCTTTATTTCAGTCCTTGTGTGTGATGGATAATAATCAGTTCGATGGGATTCAGCTCACAAACTGAGCTGACTCCACGTCTGCCACCTGGCTCTGATTCATTCATCAGTCAGACTCTCTGAGCTCCATAGCACACAGCGGAGCCCAGGACATCAAGCTTACAATATACTCCACCTGATCAATGTGACACATGCGTACACATGCACTGTCACTGCAGGACCATGGTGTCCTCCGGCGTGAAGGAGAGAGAGAGAGAGAGAGAGAGAGAGAAAAGTTTAATTCATCATCTGTCTCTGTGCTTTTTTGCTCTCCTCTCTGGATTTGCTGGTTTCATCCACAAGGTTGACACCACATTTATCACATTTATTTAAGGTCTTTGCTTGTTCTAAATATTTTATATCCTGAAGCAGTAATTCTTATTTCAGTGATTACGACACTAAAGAAACAAAACTATCTGCGCATCATTTACAGCTTCAGTCGTGGTCACTAGTGGGCAGGGATGCTTTCTTAAGTACAGGACAATAATGACCTCTGCTAAAGACAGAAATAAACAACAGTTCTTCATTTAGTATAAAAATCCACCTGGGTGGACATGTGTAGGCATAAAAAGAAGTTGACTGGACAGTTGCTCCTCCTCAGATTATGGTTTAAATGGATCTGATTGTCTTGTCTTTGTAAATTCTGCCTCCATGCCAATAAAGCAGAGTAAAAAGGCTAAATTGCCTCGTTCAGCACATTAGCATATGTTATCTACCATGGGAGTACAAAATTTTTCACCTAGACATGCAGTCTGTCCTTACCAACATTCATTAAAGTAATGGGTTGTTCTAAAGGGGTGACTGAAATAGAGTGTGGTCCTGTAATGGGATGTCACTGCTGAAACAGCTGAGTTGATCAAAATTTCTTCCCTCCTAAACATGCCACAATAAATTGCCAGTGGTATCATTTCAAAGTGGAAGCTTTTAGGAAGCACAGCAACTCAGCCACCGTGTAACAACAGGCCGCATGGGCCATCAATGTAAGGCGTGAATAAGGTTCAGTCTGGATGTTCATGACTGGGACACAGAAGCAACTGGAAGGACTGCATACGTTACGGGTCCCAAGGGTGGAGGACCACAATAACAAACATAATGCCTGTGTTAAGCAGGTGAAGCAGAGCGGTAAGAAAACACAGTCGGTGTCATTGATTTTCCAAAACGTGTCTGTCTGATTTATTAAATCACGTTTCATTCACCGCGGTCACATAAACACAACACCTCTCTATTCCCGATCCCATTTCACCCAGCTCAACATACTCTTGAACTCATCCTCAAATCATTCCCATCATATCCACATACACTCCCATCTCCTCTATTCACAAGTCGATGCTCATTAATCGTGATTCAAAATGGATCAGCATCCTCTGTAACTACAGCACACCCACTGAGGATAAACCCTTGATGTGCAATTAAACATACAGTTTCCAGTGTTTCATGCACCCCTGCATGTGATAAATCATGCACTCTCTCTCGGGACAGAGTTAGGATTCAGGAATGACGAAGTGCTTGTGTCATGAATAAACCCACAGCTACATGTCAACACAATGCAAAGCAACAGCACAAACAGTGATACTGGCTAACTGCTGGTCCGCCGGGCGCAAAATGGCGGCCTTGCGATAACACTTTTCTGCATGTTTCGGTAGTTTTTAATATAAATAACATCCTGAACACAACTCAAACTCTATGAAAGATTAGCAATAATTGTAACGACACAGAATATGTGATATTTTATGGTGCTTAGTCCTTTTACTGACTAAGCAGATGAAGCAGAGGAGTAAGAAAACACCGTCTGTATCATTGATTTTCCAGAACGCCACCCCCTTTACCTGTCCCCAGAGCAACTCGTCCCAGCACAGAAGCCCCCCCCCCCCCCCCGGATCTTTAGCACAAATGTCACATAAATAGACAGATAAATGAACGCAACCAAAGTAATTACAAAACCTTCAGCACTCATTCTTAACTGTGGATCGACCTATTTTTGGGAGTACCACACATATCCCATCAGGCTTAGATGGGGTCCCTGAAGAAAAGATGGGAGAAAGGACAAGGACTGGGCCACTCTGCTGCTGCTGACATCTGGACTGTGTAGACATTCAAAACTTGAACATTGCAGTCATAAATTTTAATTGTTATTCATTTCTCAGTGTCTACACATTTCATATCTAAAAACATTTCAAAGTGAGAGCGTTTTTTGAATCACAGAAACTCGGCCGTAAGTTACAGAGTGATGTCACTGAATGTTGTGTAAATGTTGCCAATGCTCTGCTGACTCACTAACTGTGTCCCCAACCTCCCCTGGCATTTACCCAAAGATTGCACTGGGGGCTTCATGGAATGGATTTCCATGACCGAGCATCTGGATACAAGCCATCTGTTACTGAGCGGGGGAAACGTGGCAGTCTGACGGGTGAGTCTCGGTTTGGTGAATGCCAGGAGAACAATACCTGCTACACCGCATTGTGCTGACTGTAAAATTTGATGGAGGAGATTTTTCTGGGTTGGCCCAGTCCTCGTAGTTCCAGTGAAGGGAAATCTTAATTTCTTGGCTCTTCAAGATATTTTGGACAATTCTTTACCAGGCCATACCATACATAGAGTGATGTTGTGATATATTGGGCACGGCGCATTCAAGAAAGGGACAGAACAGCATGCTCTGTGTTTCACAGACAAAGGAGGGTCCTTGAACTCAGCCTTCCCACAATGCTCACCTTTTCACACCCATTTGAGAAGACAACCACAAACTGTAAATCCAGCTGCTATTGATCACTGTATGGCATGTGACCCAGGCCCACTAAAATCTGTGTTTGTTCCTACTCCCACGCCCGTTTGGGCCCCTCTCTCTTGGTTCCTGGATCTTCTCTGGGCTTGGATTCTCTGAGGCCTCCCTTGGATTAGCGCTCCTGACTCGGAGGCTGGCCCTGACAAATGTTGCCAGGTCTGATTGTTATAAGCAACTTTGGGCTTCTTGTTCTGTAAAATCGCTTCCAAAGATTATCCGTTGTGGGTCTGAAGTGTAGTTGCTTATTTTGGCTTGCGTTGCTGCATACTGCAAACTCTGCAGCTTTCTCATCATTTCACAGTCTTACAGTCTCATTACTAAATGAGTCAAGGCAAACAAGTGAGTTGATGGTAATGTGGTAGGTTCAGGTCACCAGTTGTGGCCCCAGCAGCCATCTTGTTTGTAGATTCATTGTCTGCCATTTGGTCACTGTCACTCACTCACACACACACATACATTGCAGATTTGGTTTGTTTGCGGCTTTATAATAAACTGTCCTATTTGATGTTGCACAAAAAGAAATATTTCCACCCTCTTCTCTGCAGAACCCTGAATCATTCTACCTTAACATGGTCATTTGGCTGTATTTGCTAAGTTGATTATGGTCAGAGAACCAAAGACTGAAGTGGTGATTTGACCCTTGTTTCCCTTTATTGGGTGGTGCCCCAAGGTTTACTTTGATATTAAACAAAGTTATCATTTACCATTAATGTCTTTCATATTAATAGTTTTTATTAATATATTAATTTTTATATTATATATTAATATTTTTGACAGCCAAACACCAGCAAACTGTGTAGACGTATTGTGGGCATACATGTTTACTATGTACAGTGTTGAACATGAAGTAAACCAAATGATTTCTCAGAAAAACATCCATCTCCCTTTGGAATGATTTACTTTCCATGGGATCCCGTACAGTAAAGCACCTGGACAAATCAGGCTTAATTATTTATTTCAAATTGGGTCAGCCGGTAGTAAAGACAAAAAGGAAGTTTTCGAACAAACTGATTTACGATCGAGGCCACAAAAATGAGCACACCCCGCTGAATGTCAGCATCCAGGAGGTGAGTGTTATTTCTCTGAGAAGGAAGAAAGAGATGCAGCTATGTGTCGTCACCTTGTTCACTCGGTGCCTGGAGGAGTTGGTGCTGTTATGACAAATTCAGTAGAGTTTGTTGTGTAAATAGCTAATTTAAACTAAATGTATCATTCAATACAGCACATTTTTCCTCATATTCACTGAGGAATAGATACATGTCTTAACTGACTTATTCATGCTGACTTGGGTATATTTTATTTATATCCACAAGTTTAGTAGACTTCTATTTTGTCCTGCATTATTGTAGCCTGTGATGGTGCATAACTTCTGCATAGACTGTTCCATTTATTCGATGAGCTGTGAAACAACCCGTATGACAGCTGAGCCTGAGGAAAGGAAGAACATTCCAGGACCAGGACACACAGCAGGCAATTAGCACATATCCCTCCTAATCGCGCCACGCTCCACATGTATTTAGCACTTGTTATTGAGACAGATCTTCTCTGATTCATGGCACTGCTGTGAAAAACCAGCAGTCAGTTTTTTCGGTAAGTAATCACTGCGCCATTAGAAAGCAAATCATCCTTCAAAACAAACGCATCAATATGCAAGGTGATGCCTTACTTGGATGGTGAAAAGAGTGAATTTAAAGAGGGGATTAACATGTGAGCTCACGGCCCTTCCCCACAACAAATGGCTCACCCAAAGAGGGAAGGGATGCTACAGACTGACACTTCCCGGGGAAAAGGTTAGTTACCAGCCATGTCCATTTTTGAGTGATGTACAACAGCAAACCAAATGATAAGATGTGAACAAGAAAACTTTATCCAGTGAAGTCGCACAACACAGTAGGCCAGGTGTGCTCATCTGTTGGCAGAACATTTATGCTGCTGCCTTGTGATCACAGCTGAGCTCCACTGACATTTCAAGCGAGGTGAAAAAGAAATTTTGTTCCAAGAAGAGAAAAGATGCATCAATACAGCTGGAGCAGAGAAATTCTGATCACAAACATAGTCTCATGCAAACTGTGCTTTCCTGCTGCAGTACCCATGTGATCTCATTACCCTGTACCAATGACTTACTACGTTATCGTGGAGGAAAATATTATTAGGACCAAGGGCAAATGGAATCCAGCTGTAATAATAAATGATTTAGTATTATTGTATTATATTGTACTGTGTTGTGTTATATTATATTATGCATTGTTTAGGTGATGGAGTCTAACCATACCGTTGCATCCACACGTATATATATTTTTTATTTTTTACTCTGCACAGTTTTGTATAAGCGTCCTAATTTGTTTTGGGCTGTTGATGTCATTTTCAGCAATGTCCTCTTGGCAGAGAGCAGCTTCACATTTGGCCCCTGCTCCCCTCAAATCTGTTGCTTTGATAGAGTGCCCTACACAATGTGTTCACACGCACAGAGAGGCAAATCCTAACGGATTTGTGCGGGCATCTGACAAGATCTGAAACACAAGTTGATTCAGGCTCTTCTAGTTTTTAGCTCACAAATTTTAGAGACATTTTAGACGAGAGATACAAATTCACACAGGCATCTGAAAATGGGTAAACACTGCATCGACGCAGACGCGCGCACACACACACACAACACAAGCCCAGCAGGTAGGCAAAAGGAAAGGTTTGGAATTATTTAAAAGATGATTTATGCTTTGGCTCTCATGTGAAGTCCTGGTGGTTAAAAACAAGTGAAATCACAATGCTACATTATCAATATAGATTATTAAATCATATGGTAAATGTAAAAACAGAAAATTAACCACAATAAGCTTGAGATTTGCTCATCATGATTGAGGCTTGGCTTACCAGGTCCAGGAAAAGGGTGATAGAAGCAGCCCACATCAGCCAAGAGGAATGCTGGGTAACAGACGGACACAGGCGGGGCGAGCTGACGAACGGTGAATGGTGATTGGAACCCAGACTATCTGGACATCTGGCCTCAACAGGACACACATGCCCATACAGATGCACAGGAACAGACAGTTAAAAGTGTTACCTCACAAGAGAAGCTGTGAGACAAAGGTACACCACGTAATGCTTTGAGCCTTTTTTTTTTTTCTGATATACACAGACTCACACAGATAGCATCATACAGCATTTTCATAAATTCACAGATTATCTCCATGTCAGAGTGGAAAACCTCCCCGTCGCAGATGAGCCTGTGCGCTTGTACGAACCACCAACTGATAAAAAATGGATGAGAAAGCCTCTGGGGCAAACACGGAGCAAAAAGACCACCAGCAGCAGCTACTGTTCAACTGTCTCTGCAGGGACACTCGGTGGACACTCCGAGACACTCTGGATCTACTGACAACCAACCACACTGACTTCTGTTCAGACATATCAACCTGTGAAAATAATGGAATAACATTCTAACAAAGGATTACTTAGTGGACCAGATGTTCAGCCTTGAATGGGATTCCTGTAATATGTTGTAGGCCACCAGAGAGATTTAGTTTCCAAACCAATACAGGTCAAAATAAATTCCCTTCCAACAAATATTTCCTTTGTATGTACTAGGTCCTCTCTTTCAAATGAAACCTGACGGTGGGCCGGATGCAGCGAGGGACCTGCAGTACAAAGCATTTTGGATGCATTGATGCCATTTAACTCTCCATCTGTCACTGCTTGGCCAAAGCCAAGGGTGGGTGGGTGTGTGTGTGTGTGAGCGTTTGCGTGTGCATTTTAGTTTCATACATGTTTTCTGCAAAAGCTGTTTTTGAAAATTTGATATCTGAGATGCTGTTCTTATTGAAATGGGTAGAAAAGGTAAACACAGGATAGGAAAT
This sequence comes from Echeneis naucrates, assembly GCF_900963305.1. NCBI lineage: Eukaryota > Metazoa > Chordata > Actinopteri > Carangiformes > Echeneidae > Echeneis > Echeneis naucrates. The sequence continues at coordinate 4,850,251 of NC_042523.1, forward strand.
GAGAAGTAATTTCTCCTCTAAAACTCCTTTCCTGACTTAAAGTATCCAGTTTACCTAAAAATGCAATACAATAAGTGTCACAGACTTAAATATGGGAGTGAAACTGTTTAAATACACATCAACTGATTTAGGATTCATAGCACGTAAACTTGATTTCAAGGAAATTATCTCAAGTACTTGGAAAAAATCATTTGAAGCAACTTACTGGTGTGGCAGCATGATCTCACAGGAGGATTAGTAAAGATCCTCTCGTAACCTCACCTCAGTTGATCTCCACACCTATTCCAGTCATTCTCCACATTTAAATCCTTCCCTGGCCTCTGTCCAAGACAAATGCTGCATCTCTAGACTTTCTTTGATGAGGTTTAAGCGTTTTAGTGAATGGTACTGGAAACTGCAAATGATTTTCTCAGAGATTTCTAATGATGCAGCAGCAGTAGGAAAACACCAATTAAAGCAGCATGGTAAACATCTGACTTCTGATGGGTGGATACATCTCCAGCATTTGCAGCCCACTTTCTCTTTTAAAATCCGTTCTTCAATTATTAAAATCTAGGAACTGTTAATCGGCATTTATGCTTTTTGAGAACAAACAAAAGTTGAGTCAGTAGATACATTTCATCCACTGTGGCAAATTATCAAATTTAAAATAAATCTTTAGGCCATATAATTGGGTAGAAAGATTGATAGTTCTAGGTGTTTCCTATTCGATGTCTCTCTCCACAGTACTGAAGTTCGACCAGCAGAGTGATAATCCAGGACTTAAGCTGAAGATGGTGACACACTAACTTTGAAAGTCCATTATTCTCCAGAGGTCAAGGGGGAGGGGAACAGCAAAGGTTTGATGAGGCCCCTGAAAGTAAAAATGCATTGGATTTCAGTATCAAGTCGAATCTCAACATTTGCAAAAACGCATCACACCAACTGCGTGTGACAGACTGTGCATCTTCAGTGAATCCTAAACACGTGTTTCTGACGCAGAAATATGAATGTACATAAACATGTTTTTTGAAGAAATTTGGGGCAACTTGTTATGCAATATTTCACGGCGCTACAGCTGTTATCCATCATCCCCCAGGGACACTTCACCATCTCCAGGTGGGATTTGTGTCCTGGGATGTCTAATCTCCTCATTGTTGTTGCTGATCGTGCTGGCATGTAAGTGATGAAATAGATAGAGTGTAAAGGATTCAGAATGAATTCATTCTAACTTGTTTGTTTGATTGATACCAGTAGCATGGTGGCACAGTAAGGTCGCAGGTTCAGTTCCCGGCCTGTGTGGGTTTTCTCCCACCATCCAAAGACAACATGCTTGGGTTAATTGGTGACTCTAAATTGTGAGTGGGTGTTGCCCCTGTGATGGACTGGTGACCCCGCCCTCACCCAGAGTAAGCTGGGATTGGATCCAGCACCCCCTGCGACCCAGAAACAGAGAAGTGGTGGAAGATGAATGAATGCTTGTTTGATCAAATCAGATCATGGAGCTCTCAGACAACAATAAGAGGATGATGAGTGTGCATGTGAATCTGCAAATAACATATTGGATGTTGTCAGGCCATCAGTGGTAAATGCTGCATATTTCAGTAAAAAAAGAAAGAAAGCATTGATCAAGAAGTTTATATATAGAGGTCTGATCAGAAGTTAGAGTCACACTGTTAAGTCATGAAGCAGATCTATCCATCATCATCATCTTGATGGGGACTGCTGATATTGATCAATCAGAGTGGCCAACACAGAGACAGAGGCAAACCACCATTTCAGCTGTTCATCTTTTTTTTCCCCACTCATATCCTCATATTTTTTCCACTACAAAGTGTGTTAATTTTCAAAAGATCAAAAGATAGATGCCCCTTTAGGACCTTCGCTAGTCCTCCCTGGAAGCTAGTTTGTTGAGCTTCATTGAGTGGAATGGCCTTTGTGTGTCAGGGAGGGCAGTGCTAAACCTCGGTGAATGCAGGGGGGTTAAAGGACAGAGAAGTGTCAGGTTTTGAGTTAATTCTGATGTTTAGTGTTCTGTCCTTGTAACTTCCTGTTTTATTTTGAAAGTCCTGGTTCTGTTGTGTTTCCCGTTACTTTACTTCCTGGTTGTGTCCCATGTTGATTGCCTTCCCTGCCCTAATGTGGATCACCTGTGTCTTGTCTAGCACTGTGTTTTTAAGTCCTGTTTTCAGTCTAGTCCCTGCCAGATTCTGTCCGTGCTTTCTCCTTCAGTTTATGTTGTAATTTTGGTTCAGATTAAAGTTTCTTATCGTCACCTAACTGGTTTCTGGCTCCTCATCCTGCAACACTTTGTCTGCGTTTTCCCCTTGACAAGAAGATGCAGAAGGATGGACAGGTGAAGGGAAGCAGGTGGTGCTGGTAGGACCTGGTGGAGTGAAGGTTGCTGTGCTTTTCCTGTTACCTCCAGAGGGTTTATGCAGAGAACTGTGGAGAGATGGGAGTCCAGTTAGGTGGAGCTGTCCCAACAGAGGAACTGAGTTAAAGATACCGCATATAGTGATGGAATGAAAGAGCAGCCCAGCCCATTTGGGTCAGGGGCCACTGCATATGGGTTCAGCTCTTAGTCTAATGTACATGTCTATGTAGGGAAGTTCAAGTACTGAGAGGAAACCCACACAGGCATAAGGGGAACATACAACCTCAGCCATGTGAGCCAACATAGAGCTGGCTCGCTGTGAGGCCACAGTGCCTGTTCTATGTCTAACTGTAATTAAAACTGGAACAAACCTCACCGACCTTTCCGATGTCATGTTGGTTTGTGTTTCCACAGCTGTGCACTTGGCTGCGTGTGCTGTCTGAACTAATGATGCAGAAAACCTGAGAACAGGTCAAACCATTGTCAGCTTTCCAGTGGAGACAAGATAGGGAGGTGCTGCACAGGCTAAAGGAAACAGAAGTATGAAGTTCATTGTCATTGTTTCTACATAATGAAATTCACTTTGGGACACTGGTAGATGCACTTCAAAACAAATCAAAACAAGAGTAAAAATTGCCAACATAAAGCAGCACAAGAATTGACTAAGGGCGGCATAGTGGTTAGCGCTGTTGCCCCACAATAAGAAGGTTGCGGGTTCACTTCCCAAGTCTACGGTTTCCTCGGGGTACTGCAGTTTCCTCCCATCGTCCAAAGACATCATGTTTGGATTAAATGGTGACTCTAAATTGTCTGCAGGTCTCAGTGTGAGTGGTTGTTGGTCTCTGTCTGTCTCTGTGTGTTGACCCTGTGATGGACTGGTGACCTGTCCAGGGTGACCCCGCCCTCACCCAGTGTGAGCTGGGATTGGCTCCAGCACCCCCCACAACCTGGAAACAGATAAGCGGTAGAAGATAAATGAATGAAGAACAAAAAAAAAAATAGTTAAAACAATATAAATGAATAAATATAAGACTAAATAAGGCAGCGGCGCTGCAAAGGCAGAAAGGGGCAGATGATCGAGGCTGCAGCTCTGGGGGAAAATACTGGGTGTTTTTTTTTTTTTTTTTTTTAAATCAGCAAGCATGAAGTAAAAGGGGAAAAAAGGGAGCTGTAGCAGTGTTGTATCACTCCTGAACTTCACTTGAGCTCCATCCTTGTTCAATTAGAGAGCCCCTGTTGGCCTCAGAGTACAACCCAGAAAGCTTTCACGACAGTTATTATGGCTTCAAATGTCAACCTCCCACTTTGTCACAAGTACAGAGCAAAAGCATGTCGGTCAGAAATGTAGTGTCACGAGTGTGACGAGTGTGTACATGAGCTGCATGTGGCAGCACACATACAAACAATGTCAAACAACAGAGCCAATTATTCAAAAGACATTTATTACAGTGATATTTCCACATACCTGCTTTTCCCCTGCAGGGAGGCACAGCAACATTACAGACCTGACAACACAGTAACTTAAATGTTCAAATCTGGATACAACAAATCAAAGCAATTTTTTATGGTAGAATTAACCAAAACATCTTAAAAGACTTTGTTTTTCTCAGACTGGACTTGAGAAGGAATAGGAAACCTACAGTGCATAACCAGCCTTGATGCTCATGTCATATACTGGCTGGTATCTGAATGAAGATCAGATGAGAAAAGTTTAAGTATTGGGTGAATACGAAACATTTTAAACCGTTTGTGTGGACTGGGACCAGTGTCATGACCTGACGTAAAATCAAATCTGGATTTATACTTACTTTAAATGAAAACAGGCAAGATTTCTCTGCACATGGTTACTTTTTTGTATTAGACTGACTGAGATGATTCTCCTGATCCTCCAACAGAAAAAAAAAAAAAATAAATAAAATCAGTGACTGTGGTGTAATTATATTGTGATCTATAGATGAATAGTTGGCCTGTGGTTGAGAATCTGCAGCATATTCTACTCTCCAGGCAGAGCTCATGCTGGTGCAAATATGCAACAGTGCACTTTTCCTGAAATAACTTAAAACATGAAGGGAGCAGTGAGCAGCATGTGCTCTGAAGAGACTCTCCCAATGGAGACGCGGCCTTGATGCTCTTCTCTTGCTGCCAAATAAATACAGCCACTGTCCTAATGAGTGGGCGAAGGGGCCAAAGGTGTCTTGGAAAGATGTGCAACTCCCACGGAGGACGAGAGGAGGTGATGAGCTGCTCCTTACACTTATGCTAATCATCTCCTGCACTGCCACACAGGAACCTTGATTATGAAAAATATTGGAAACAAGGCCGATGACGAAACTGCTACATCTTTAGGAGTGCTGCCAGATGATCATAAAGAATAAAGCCAAAGACATTTAAAATAATGACTCCTTCAGAAGACACACACACACACAAAAAAAAAAGGAAATATATAGGAGACAAAAATAATCCCTTAAAGTGGCTGTGAAGGGGAATGTCTGGAAAACAAATGTGGAAAAATTGACTTTGGTCTTATTGATTCTTTCTTAACAGGGGTCAAGCCAGTGACATCAAACTGCCAAATTGAAGCAAAATGGAAAGAGGGATAAAGAGTTCAAGTTCTTTAACTCTCAATTCAAATTGATTAAACCCTATTTTCTTTATAGTTTTTGCTGAAGATATCATTCATCGCTCTGCTCACACTAATTCTCTCTCTTTCGCTCTCATTGATCAGCATCCTGAGATGTCTTTGGTCTTGTTGCGTCGTTGGAATCGTGTGTCAGCAGGGTCGAAACCTTGTTCGCTGGCTCCGAACAGAGCCCAGCTGGGGGTCTTGGCGATGTAGTCCAAAGCAGAGAAGCTCTGCAGTCCCCCACTCTCCTCATGAACGTGTGCCAACTCCTGGAAACGCTGGTAGTCGATCCAAGTCCACCATTCACCGTCAACCTTGAACTAAAAGCACATGACAGTAGGCGTGAGAGAGACTCTTATTTTAATAATCACAACAAATCAAATAGCTAGTTAGTAATCAAACACATAACACAGCCACGAGTAGGCTGCATCTAATAATTGAACCAAAAAATATTTCCTACACTGATTAATCACAAAGCTTATTTTCACTGAATTCTAATCAATAACACCTCTGAAATAACTAAAACATACCTCTGGAACTATGACCTATAATGGAAATGAACCCAAACTCCTTTTGTTGAAGTCTAACTCGATTACATCATCACCTGAAGCTTATTCTATACACTACTTAAACAAAAACTGAGTCAAAGCAAATGTGACACACATGTGACCAAACAGACACATTATTCACAGCATGTCCTGCTCCATGTCTGCCGCTTGATGTTAGCTCTCTCTCTCTCTCTCTCTCTCTCTCTCTCTCTATATATTATTTTTTATATATTATTTTTTTAATGGTTGAGAGTTCACCAACACGACCTCTCCTTGTATCTCTTTCCTTTAACAATTACTGCTTCTTAGTCATTCCCCCAATTTGCTATCTATTTTAGTGAGAAGAAAAAAAATGGATAAATGGACAGGAAAAGAGGGTGAGGGACAGAAAGAGTGTGAGAGTAGAGGCAGATGGCGAGAGGAGCTTTCAGTGGGGAGAGAAGCCTCTAAAACCATTCTGTTGCCACAGTACTGATGATTTTCCTCAACCAGTGCAGGGGAGGGGGGGGGTCATAGCAGTTTCCTCTCTCAGCACAGGTGGGACAGACTGAGAGGAAGGAGAGAGCACGTGTTACACAGGAAAGAGCCTTTCCTCTGAAGATTAGTGCAGTTTACTGCGGCGTGCAGCAAAGTCTGATGCTTTAGACAGACTTGAACTCACTTGTGGGTAGTTTTTGGATTTCTGCCATTTAGCATTCAGTTACAGCTCATCAAAACTTCAAATGTCACTGGGGATGGCTGTCGTGCTCTTAGCACTCAGCATTTAGCATTTAAAAGCTCTTTCAGGTTCATGGCTGTCTTACCCACATGCCCCCACTTGTGTGCACTGGGGGCTTGCTGTTTTAGTTATCGATTTATTATCTATTTAATTCTCAACCTTATACCAAACTGTTTTGGTGTCATTTACAAAACCAAAGGGAAAATGCTAGAAGTATCACTGATACCAAACAAAAAGACAAACAACTTAATACGAGTGTCTTTTTTGTGAAGGAAAAACATGTTTTAGCTCTGTTAAAGACTTTGCAACTGGAGATTATGGCCAACTGAAGGAGGAACAGCATCAAAGCGTTTGGAGTGTTAGCCTTCAGATGCCATGTGTCTGCCTCAGCCATTAGAGAAACACTACACATTGCATTGCTAATGAGCCCCGAGAAAAGAGAGGATTAAAGCAGCATCTAATGTTAATGTTCCTGGTAATGAGAAGGGTTACTATTTATTCAGCCGGCATCTCAGCAGACAATTTCAGTCTGCTGTATGGGAGGAGAACAAGGCAGCCTGTTGGTTTCACTAAGAGCAACTTTGCTGAGGATCACTGAGCATAGTGAGGACAACTTCCTCTCCAAGCACCACAGGGGTTGCTTTCATGTATTAGCACACGCCAATGAGCTGTGCAGCACTTTCACAGCTCATATTCTCTTTTGAGAGAGACAGTTCTTAACAATGAGTTCTCTGCATCTTTTTTCCTAGAGCTCAAATATTTTTTAGACTTTACCTTTTTGAGGAGCCTTTTGTCCACCTTCATTTAAAAGAGTAGTAGAGATAGATGAAGAAAAAAGTCACACCAGCTGGGATTCGGACCTGAGTCTGCTCTGAGCTTAACTGCCTGCATGGGATGCATCACAACCATTTCGCTATTGGGCCACAATCTAAACTGTATTTCAAGTTACTGCGATATTTTATCAGCAAGGACACACAGTGGGCTCCAAACGTCTTTCCAATTCATTTTGGACTGCATTCTGCACATTTCCTTTCTGAACTAGTGACAAAGATCATATTGGTGCGAAAAGGAAGCCATGCACATCTCATAATAGCACGTCAGGGGAGACTTGTTATTTGCTATATGATGAAAAAAATGATGGAGCTGTCAAAATGTGACCTGATGAAAAAATATCTCATTTAGAGATACAATATGCAAATAATGGAAATCATTTACCATGAGACTAAAAAGTCTCCAATCCTCTCACGCTTCCCTCTTCCCACTCTGCTCAGCCCTTTGTCTCCATCTTTGTGTATACAATGTCGGAGCTCATGCTGCTCTCAGGATCTTGTTGTTGACCTTGAATCCAGCACAATGACATCTCCCAGCAGCTCACTCTACCTCGAAGCCTCAGTGCAAGGCAATCTTCTGCGTGTGCTTTACTCGGTCATAATGAGATGTCTTCCCATTCTGCTGTCATGGTGTGAATTCAGGAAAAGTGCAGATGGTGCAGATAGCAAACTTGTGTGAAGCGCTTGGAACAGCTTCAAAACTTCAGCCTAATGATCAGTCAATTTAGATACTGAATGGTGTCAAGCTGCCCTTTGCTTGTAAATTACTGTCAGTCTAAATCTGCACAAGTTGAGTGGAAAAATGATGGCCACGAAACAGTAAGAATTAATAAAAATGCATTTGACTGCAGTAACAAATATGAACACACACACAGGTTACCTGACAATGTAACTCTGTCAAAACATTTTAACAAACATCTGGGAGGTTTCTTAACAGTGCTATATGATTTGCTCTTTACTGTCCTGTGAGAGACAATGTAATGATATTGATCAAAAAAGATGGCAGGCAAAAGGAAAAAAAGATGGGGGATGGTGGAGGACAGAAAAGTGAGGAGAGATGAAAAAATGGTTGAGAGTAAAATGAGCAGTGAGAGATGGAAAGATGCAGAGAAAGTGAAATGCCTTGAAATGGAGGATCCCAGAGACTGAAAACGAACTTACGATGGCGCGCACACGCACACACAACTCTGATGCGTTTTAAGCGCCTACATCAAACAGTAATTTCATCAAACTGGCACTGTAAGATCTGAGGACAGAGAAGTTAACAAGCCTTCACGACTGATGTGCCTCCCTGTGATGTGTTTCAAACTCTGCAAGTTAACATTAAAACCTGGAGGATCTCATACTCTGGGCTCTCTTCCTGATTAGCCTGTGCTGCACATTCAGTCAGACAGTTGGGACACTTAACAATAATAACAGACTTTTTGTTGACAGGAGGAACCTTGAAAAAATGCCTCCGGTTGTCACACTCAACTGTAATATTGATGACCAAACAAAGAAAGCAGTGTCTCAGAACACACACGTCTGTAAACATTTACGTTGAGAGGAAGTCATACCCATGCTGGTAATACTTTTTGAGTCATCTAACATCTTATTCTTTTCAGGTGAATGTTTAATATTGATGCAAAAATTCCAAACTTTCTCTCCAGATAATTAGTAAACTTATGTATAACTGGCACTGAGAGCTGATTAGGCTTTATTCCTTTGGGTGAACAACTGTGATGACAGCAGTTCGTATTACTTAGTATTCGGCCTTCTTGGAGACCCTGAATCGGGTCCTGTATGGGACTCAAGTAGGGGACTCCATAGTCCTATTTGGGGACTTCAACTCGCACACGTGGGCAATGATGGAGACACCTGGAGGGGCGTGATTGGGAGGAATGGCCTTCCTGATCTGAACCCGAGCGGCGGTTTGTTGTTGGACTTCTGCGCTAGTCATAATGAACACCATGTTCAAGCATAAGGATGCTCATAAGTGTACTTGGTACCAGAGCACCCTAGGCCAAAGGTCAATGATCAATTTTGTGATTGTGTCGTCGTCTGATCTGAGGCCACATGTGTTGGACACTCGAGTGAAGAGAGGGGCGTAGCTGTCAACTGATCACCACCTGGTGGTGAGTTGGGTTAGGTGGCAGGGGAAGACTCAGGACAGACCTGGCAAGCCCAAACGTGTAGTGCGGGTGAACTGGGAACATCTCTAGGGCTCCCACCTCCGGTGGAGCTTTTCTAGCATCCCCGTGGAAGTTGGGGACATTGAACCTGAGTGGTCGATGTTCAAAGCTTCTATTGCTGAAGCTGCCATGGGCAGCTGTGGCCTCAAGGTTTTGGGTGCCCCGAGGGGTGGTAACCCTCAGACACCGTGGTGGACTCCAGTGGTCAGGGAAGCCGTCCGACTGAAGAAGGAGGCCTTCTGGGATATGTTAGCCCAGGGGACTCCTGAGGTGGTTGCAAGATACCGACAGGCCAGAAGGGCTGCAGCCTCAGCGGTGAGGGAGGCAAAGCAGCAGGTGTGGGAGGAGTTTGGAGAACGCATGGAGAAGGACTTTCAGGAGGCACCAAAGTGTTTCTGGAAAAGGAGGGGAAAAGCGGGGGAACAGCCAAGCCATCTATGGCAAGGATGGTTTAATTTTGACCTCGACTGAGGAGGTAGTCGGAATGTGGAAAGAGCACTTTGAGGAACTCCTGAATCCAACTTGCACGTCCTCTGGGGTGGAGGCAGAGCTGGAGGATGATGAGGATCAGTGTCGATCTCCCGGGAGGAGGTCACTGAGGTAGTTGAACAACTCCACAGTGGCAAAGCCACAGGGATTGATGAGATCTGTCAGGAAATGTTGAAGGCTCTGGGTGTTAAGGGGCTGTCGTGGTTGACACGCCTTTTAAATATTGCGTGGAAGTCTGGAACAGTACCAAAGGAGTGGCAGACCGGGATGGTGGTTCCCTTTTTTAAAAAGGGGGACCAGAGGATGTGTGAGTGTGATCACCGGGGCATCACACTCCTCAGCCTCCCTGGGAAAGTCTACTCCAAGGTGCTGGAAAAGAGGGTACAGCCAATTGTCGATGAGGATCAGTACCACTAAATCGGAGGCCATGGTTCTTAGCAGAAAAACGATGGCATGCATACTCCAGGTAGGAAATCAGTCCTTACCCCAAGTGAAGGAGTTCAAGTATCCCAGGGTCTTGGTGACGAGTGAGGGTAAGATGGAGCATCGGAGCAGAAGGGGTTGCGTTCGCTCTACCGCACTGTTGTGATGAAGAGGGAGCTGAGCCAGAATGCAAAGCTCTCTATCTACTAGTCGGTCTTTGTTCCTACCCTCACCTATGGTCATGAGTGATTGGATCATGACTGAAAGAACGAGATCCGGGGGAACAAGCGGCCGAAATGGGTTTCCTCAGGAGGGTGGCTGGATTCTCCCTTCGGCCATCCAGGAGGGACTGGAGTAGAGCTGCTGCTGCTGCTCCTCCCCGCCCCCCCAAAAAAGAAGAAAAGAAAGATCTGCACACATTTCCACTAAATATGTTGAGTTGTTGGGAAAAAAAAAAAAAAAAGTTGTATTGTTGATGCCTTCATTATTTTGATCATAAAGGCATTTAAACTAGATCTTGATTCACAGGAACAAGATGCTACTGAACAGGCAGAAGGTATTTCTGGCGAAAATAATTTTTAATTTTACATTATATTTTTAGACCTGAAGAGACATTTCACAGTGCAGAGTTGTCCAATAAATTATAAACATCATGGCTCTTTGCTGTAGCCCGAGAGAGAGACCAGAGACTGCAGAGGTAGATTTATCTGAAGGCAGATTAGGAATTTGGTTCTTAAATAAACCCCGATAATGAAACACACACACTGTCAGATGGACCCAAAACAGCGATTAATCATTATTCATTAATCATTAACAGAGAGTTGCCTTAGCAGAATCCACCACTGACCGATGCTTTCTGGGTACTGAGGATCTGCCAGAGCAGACTGCTCTGTTACTTGAAGATTTTTAGAGTAGGGAAGACATGGTAATAAATCTCATGAAAAATGCAACACGGAGAAAAAAATCTAAACACCAATTTCAAAACAAGCAACGTATGATGAGTTTATGAGCTGTCTGAGAACAAACTTAGAAATAAAATAGAGGTGGTTTTTTACGGAAAATCCTGCAACCAATGCTCTCACTGTTTATGTTGATACTGTTGTTGCTGTTTTTGTGCCCCTCCCCTTCCTGTCCTCCCTAAGTTTGCATTGTTGTTGCTGTTGTTGTTTTTGTGCGCCCCCCCCCCCCCCACTGTGTCCCCTGAAATATCTCTTTTCCTTTCCACTCCTGAGCCTCAGCCCTGTAGCTTTACCAATAAACCAATACCATTGCCAATAAAGTTACACACAGATGGCGACAGGAGGAGTATGTCAGACTCCTCCCTCGTAGAGTGAAACTGTTTCAGCACAAGGAACCATGAACATTCATACTGCCTGCCCCAGCTTTTGAACAGAAAAAAAAAGAAATAAAATGGAGGATGTGTGCATTGTTCTAAATATAAGTGTACAGAGGTACACATTATTCATTAAGATCTGTGCAGAGATCCTATTGCAGTATCCACTATATAGGTCCATTGAGGCGATGACTAGCCAGGAAGAAAGACCAGAATTCAGTTAAATGTACTTGATAAATATCCAGCAGGCAGAGTCAACTAATGAGCTTGTACTGTGTGTGTCTACTCAACACATACTCTTGGATTAGTTTGAAATTAAAACTAGTAGCCCAGAAGATATGGATTTATGTGTCAGATAAATAATACAACCAAGATTGATTCAGTATACTCACCTTGTAAGAAGAAAGTAAGTCCTTTTATATCAACACTCAAATGAGTCAACAACAAGGAGTAATTTCAGTATCAATATATCTGCTTATTTTCTTATGAAATGGGAGAAAACAGTGGAAATGTCATTACTACTTTTAAGATGACAACTTCAAAAACAACTTGTTTTATGAGGCCAACGGTCAAAAGGGTAAAGATATATACTATATAAGAAGACCATCATTTGAGAGGCTGTAACAAATGTACAATCTCACCACTCAAGGGAAAAAAGTTTGAAAGCGTCAGAAAATTCCTGCTGGCTTCATTCCCAAGTTGAAAAACAATAGAACCATTGATTCATTGATTCACTGATCATTCTGACACAAAATTATGCATTTCAAATTTCCTATATAAAATGTGTTGTCATGTAATTTCATAAACATATGCTGCATGTCAGGTAATTTTATATGAATCATTTGGCATCCAAAAGAGAAACACTGGACTTAATGTGTTTGAACCATTTCAGTTTTGGCAGCTGCAAGAGCAAAAATTATTATTATATTTAATGGTACATCATGCAGAGGTGGTGTGTAATGGAATTGTGCACAATACTGAGTTCTCACCTTGGTGTGTGCGATGAGCAAACAGTTTGAGTGCTCATGTTCGCAGGCAATTTCATACTGAGGCAACATGCCAGCCAGCTGTTGGACAAAGGCGACCACTTCCTGGTGCCAGGGGACATTAGCCATGGTCAGGTTGCTGGCAGAGCTTTCCCCGCAGTACGTCACACCCTGGAAACACACGATCAGAGAAAAAGCACAGATGAGGCAGAGGCTTAAAAAGATCTGTCAGTAAAAGAACAAGATCCACATTTGGAACACTGACCAAACAATATTGAATATAACCATGAATGAAGACTAAAAACTTATTTTTTTTCCCCCAAAAGTCAACATTTAAAACATAGAATGCAGGATCTTTACAAATGTAAAAAGAAATATCCTTATCAATATCTTATAATCCAATAGCAAACAAAATCCAGTTACAGCGAACTTTATTAATATCAGTGCTTTGAGGCATTTAGAAAGGTCCATGACAACGTAATCAATAGTGAAGGCTCACAAAAAAAAAAGAATCATATCCATGACTCAATGACCGTGAGTGTATAATTAAATTCCTGCTAATACAGGAAAAAATGATAAAACCACTCAAAACTACTCAGTAAAATTTCATTTGCTACATCATAGAACTCATTTGTCTGGACATTCAGATTTCTCATACCATATAAGGCCAAGACCTAAAATAATAGATCATTTTATAACATTGTGAGTTGCGATGGTGTGAATGTGTTTGTTTGTGATTGAAGGATCACAGAATTGGGTTCTGACTGCTGGATGATGCCTGACCAACAGAAATGAACTCAAAAAGTCCTTCAATGGCCGTTATCCTGCACCGTAGATGGTACAACACAAAGGGAAAAAGAATTCATTGAGGTCATATGAAAAAAACTTATTACAAACTGGCAAACAAAGAACAGCAAAAGCACTTTGCTGGTCATGAAGGCTTTTTGCACCAGCAGCAATTAACTGGTTAATATGGTGATTATTATTATTATTTTTTTTGCTAGTCGACAATGAATCATTGTAAAAGCACATAAACAGAATAAGACATTTCCATTGTAATTTGATGGTGATGGACAAATAAAGGATCAGCAGATGATACTTACAAATTTTCTGAAATTTTGGATTGATAAATATATCCAAATTGATAATATGGATATCATATTACAAAAATTCTGTCTCTCTGTGTTGCCTCTGTTCTGGAAGGTAGAGATGAGAAAACTGCTTCTTAAAAGGCAACAACTGCTTGTTATAACCAATAAACTTGTCAGCAGACAATATTTCCTATTTAACTGTTGAAGTTAATGGGGTAGGATGGGGAAAAACTATCTGGACTTGGCCACAATCAATCCAAGACTGGATGACGATTGTTTTCTGATCAATAATAAAAGTCTTCACTGTTGTTACAATTGACAAAGAGGGAGAGGCACTGGGAACAGCAGCTCCCTTTTGCTGAGAAACTATTGATGAATTTGGCAGAGAGCAGGGAGGTGTGGTGGAGTCTGAAATAGGTTTGTCTTTAATGGCTTTTTTGAAACTGAAAGATCTTTTGCAGACCCTAAACAAATGCTCTGTAATTCAAAACCTACACCACTGTTATAGATGGTGATGCTTACTGAATGGATGGTTTGGTCATAAAAAGAAAAAAGGTGAATGAGATTCTCAAGGGAATCGATGCAGGAAAACTGACCTCTAATCTGGTGCATTATCAAAATTATTTAACTCAGCCCAAACCAGTTACATTCATGCACTTTCTATTTAATACAAGTAACGTCACAAAATAGCAGGTAGGTAAATAATGTGCGTTCTATTTTAAATGCAAAAGACGCCCACTCATTTGCCTTTAAGGCTTCAGTGGCACTATGGTTGCGTGTTTGTGGCTCTCACCTAGAGGACTGGTTTGTATACGAGAGTGTTATTATGGTGCACAAGCATGATGAAGATGTGGCATGTTTCAAAGGTTATGTTACCGATTGCTGTGGTAAGAACTTTCTTTACATCAGTTGACTCTGATTGAATTATCAAATGTTAGACTGACTTTATGAACAGTTTGAAAATATAAGGGAGCGTTAGACCCGCATCCAGCTCAGTCATTCATACTTCATACTTTTTGGGACATCAACCACTTTGGCGGATGTTGGTATGGGTCTTTTTGGCTGCACAACATTTCTCGGTCATACATTGTGTGATTGTAGCCAAAGCAGGATAGTCTGAGTTGCAACCCCTCAGTGATCGATCTTTCTATATACAATGTCCACACACAAAGGGCACCTGAGTGGTATTGTGCTGTAACAGAGCAAAGGCAGTAGTTTTCTTAAATCTTAAATCTTTTGGACAGGAACACCGTCTGATCCCCTCTCAGGGCTGACACAGGGGAAAAAACACAAGTTAGAGGGCATGTTTATGAAGTTGAGCTTTTTGTTATTTTCCACTTTGTCTCCCTGGTAACAGTATGCTCTCCTAAACCAGCAGTAAACAGAGTTCAGTGCAGCACAAATAAAGGGACTGGGATAAGCCCATTGTTGTGCAGTGCAGCTTACCACTGCACCATGTTCCTATGATGACTATCTACTCATCTCAACCACACTTTCAAGAATTGCTTGGTTAACCCCCCTTAAATATTGCTTTCCCTTCATACCCACTACACAGAGAAAAACTAATTCAAAATTCTTTGCTAATATGCTCTATTAATTTCAAAATGCCCTGACAGTTTGCACTGTGTGTATGCGCCAAATTACACACTGCAAGGCCTTCTTGCAATCCCTGGATAATGTTATGGAAGGGGTGCTGCAATGATGAAAGAGAGCTGGAAGAGTGTGATTGGGAGAACTGGCCTCCCTGACCTGAACCCGAGTGCTGCTATGTTGTTAGACCAAACTGCTAACCACGGTTTGGCGATAACCAAGCACATGTTCAAACGTAAGGTGTACTCGGTGTACAAGGCCAAAGACTGAGTATCCACTTTGTGGTTGTGTCATCTGATCTGCAACTGTATGTCTTCGACACTCAGGTGAGGAGAGGTGCAGAAATGTCAACTGATGACTGACTGGTGGTGAGCTGGATTAGATGACCCTCAAGGATAGTGAGGGTGAACTGGGAGTGTCTAGCAGAGGCTCCTGTCTGGAAGATCACAATTCTGGAGAAGTTTCTTGCACATCCAGGTTTGAGGACAGGTTCGCAGTTAAGGAGGCAGAGTCAGAAGACTCAGGGAGGTCTAATCCATAGTTGTGACAGATGTTGCAGAGTTAATTGAGAGGATCCTCTGTGGCAAGGCATGAGGTGAGATGCATCCAGAAGGCTGGAGGCTTTGGATGTTGTTGCACTGTCATGGCTTCATGTCACATGAAAGCCAGGAAAGGTTCTGGTGGAGTAGCTGTGACAGAGGTGGTGGTCCCATTTTTAACAAGGTGAATGCAGAATGTGCTCCCCGAACTTGTTTTTGATATTCATGGACAGGATTTCAAGGTGGAGCTGGGATCAGGAGCGGCATCGCTGCTTTTCACAGATGACGTGATTCTGTTTGCTCCATTGGAGCGAGGCCTCCAGTGCTCACTGGAGTGGTCATTGTAGCTGAATTTAAAGGGGCAGGGAGGAGAGTCAGTGCCTCAAAGTCTGAGGCAGTGGTTCTCACCCAAAATAGGATGCATCCTCACTTCTAGTGTGGGTTCAGCTAAGGCCCAAAGTAGGGTTCAAATATCCAGGGATCCGCCTGGCCCTGAATAAGTGAAGGAAAATTAATTGATGGATGGAACATTATGTGTTGCTGAATATGAAAATCTCAACCACAAGGGTCTAGTGCAGATCATGACCATTTTGACTTTGAACTCTTTTCATTTAAATATTTCTGACCCCTGAAAAAACAATGAAATACCCAGGAAAGAAGAAATAACAGATGTGCCACTCTTTCCTAAATTCAAAAAGCATACTTTATACCTATGAATAAAGTGCTTTTTCACTGAAGAGGAAACTCACTCCTTCTTTGGCTTATTTACTTGCTTTCTTATAAGCGATCTCTCTTTTCTTCTGGCTGGACCATTTCAAGGCTGCTGTTTTCATCAATTCTAGTCTGCCCACTCGAGTGCCATAGGGTTTTCTGACTCCACTTGTGAATTGCGATAGTTTCTTCATTAATTTGGCCACATACATCTTGAAGGGCTACTTGCCGATTCACCTCACACATAAATCCAACACAACTTTTTCCTCTTTCAGGGTTAAGTTTTGGGAGGGAAAGAGATTGAGAAGTAGTGGCTAGGGCTAAGGCAGGGCGGTGATGCTGCACAGAATTTATGAAGGGCCTTTGTATTATCAGCCTTGCCTGGAGACCCACTGAATAAAGGATCATGTACCCAGGACTTAGTATAAATCATCAGGAAAGGGAAAAGCGAGGTGGAGAAGCAGTAGGGGGAGATGGTAAAAGATCTTACAGATACAGAGGGAATTAATGCACTGTATCACTGAGGAAGGTATGAGAGCATGGAAGAAGGAGAAGTTATGCGGACCCATCAACCCATGAACTCTTCTTGGATAATCTATGTCTTTTGTCATTAATGGAAATCATAAATGCTGATCCTTCAGTCCCCCCGCGCATGAACTGTGCCTACAGCTGTGTGTGTCTAAACAAATTTATGTCACATTTACGCCCTTTCCAAAAGCCGTCTCCCTCCCATCCCCTCTCTTTCACTAATCTATTTCCTTTCAGTGAAAGTGAGAAACTACTGGCAGGTAAATGGTATTGATGCCAGACCGAGATGATAAATCACACACTAGACAATTGCAAAGCGGATGGTAAATTGTGCAGGCAGGATGTGCTACTCCACATAAGATGATGGACTAATAATTAACAGGCCAATAAAAAAGGTCCTGCTGCTGGCGATGCTGGACACGTGCACAGCCATGTAATATATCATTGTTACAGATCGACACGACAAAATGCTGAAACGCATGAACAACACTCATACAACACACACAGATAAAAATGGGATCACGAACTGGACTAGATGAAGCGAAAAAGTACAGTTGCTCTCATATAAATGTAAAACATTTAGCTTACATGGTTTTGAGTCCACTTGTCCCATTAGAGCTAAGAGGTTATTCTGAACGATTATCTCCATGTTCCCACTAAACAGTTCAAATCTGATAAAAAGTTTTCTTCCAGGCTGAACTTGCATCTACACAGAGCAGTAACTCTTACTGAATTGATAAGTGTGAAAATAATGTGAATCAGGCGGAAACCTTGACAGCCACTAAAGCAACCAAATTAAACACCTCTGGAAGTGTTAGAATGGGCTCTCTACAGTCATAACCAAAAAATTGTTCCCTTTTTCTTTTATTTATTACCCACTTTACTAATTATTTTTCAGAAATGTTTTTGCCCCACTACTGCATAAAGAGATGCAACTGTTGTGTTCATAAAATTCTAACTGTAATATCTCCCAAATTGCTGAAGTTACACAAAAGAATAGCAATTAAACTGAGTTTACAGTTCAAGAGGCAAACATCAATCAGTTCATCTATAAACTACTCCAAGGAGAAAGTCATGATTAGTACATTATTACTACATTATTTAAATGACTATTTACTACAGTTGCCCATCTTTAAACTGTTAAGTTTCATGACTGTATCTTGGTTGTGATGCTATCGCAGGGACTAAATCATTAAAGAAAATAAAAGTAAAGTTAAAATTAAAGTTGATTGACAGACTTGGTGTTCATGCTTGGATCATGTTTGTATACTGAGGTTGATGGCTCGCCAAAGCTCAGCAGCTACTGGGCTTCTTCTGCTCAGTAGGGTTCAATCTTTTTAGGTTTTACGGCCTGCATGTACCGTGCAGTTGGGCTATTGTGTGAGTTAAAGCAATCACTTTCCTTGTATAAGCACGGATTCAGTTGCGCCACCATTCTCATTCAAATTAATAGGAAAGTGTGTCCAAACTTTTGACTGGTCGTGTAGGTTAGCTAATGCCGCTGCCAAAGTCCATGTAACTGTCAACTTCTGTCTGTTTAACATTTGCAAACTTGCTGTAATTTGGAGTGTGGTTGAGTAAATGTGCCAACCCAACCAGCTATATCTCTGTGTCACAAAAAATATCACTGCTAGGGCAAATGAGGAACCCTGGTTGACTGCTGAGGCTCGAGCTCTGCTTAAAGTTCTGCAGCTTCCCTCAGAACTGCACGTGCCAATCTGAGCAGAGCTATTAAATTGGCAAAGAGAGCCCATGGTCAAAACATTCAGGATCATTTCCAGAATCACAGAGACACCAGGAGACCGTTTCGATCAGAATTCAATCAGTCACAAATTATAAACCCCCTCTCCTGTCCCGAATGACCTAAACAAGCACTTTGGCTGGTTTGACACATTTAATAACACATTCACAGAAAAGGTCACCCCACGTCATGATGAGCATATGCTGTGCTTTGAACCAACTAATGTCCCCAAGACTCCGAAAAATTAACACACGGAAGGCTGCAGGTCCTCATAATATACCAGGTCGTGCATTAAAGGAATGTGCAGAGCAACTCAACAGCAACACATCTTCGCGGAAATATTCAACACCTCCTTGTTTCAATCTGCTGTGCCATCCTGCTACAAAACTACAGCCGTCACACCGCTGCCTAAAAACAATCAGTCACCTGCTTAAACAACTAGAAATGGCCCACGCTCACACCAGTCTACATTTACAACACTGCAGCGGAGATGGTGCCTCACATAAAATTCTTGGGGGTCATGTGACAGTTTGACCTGGTCCCTGCGCACCTCCTCCCTAGTCAAGAAAGCTCACCAACGTCTGCATTTTTTGAGGAGGCTGGAAAGAACGTCCGCACTGAGAACGTCTCAGCTCAGATGTTCTCAGCACCTTCTACAGAGGCAGCATTGAGAGTGTGCTAACAAGCAGCCTCTCTCTCTGGCAAGAGAACAGCAGTACTGCAGACAAAAAGGCCCACAAGAAGAGTGGTGAGGCCAGCTGAGAAGACCATTGGGGTCACACTGCCACCTATTGAGAACGCGGCCCAACAACGCTGTCTGTCAAGGGCAAAAAATATCATCAGAGACCCCTACCACCCCAGCCACAGCCTGTCCTCCCTCCTACCCTCAGGCAGGTGGTACTGTAGCATGAGGTGCAGGTCTGTGCAGTTTTGTGGAAGCTTCTTTCCAACTGCCATCAGACTGCTGAACAGCACAGAAACTGCTGCTATTTTATAGTGTACAAACAGTCTAGTTTTAGTGCAATACATACATTTTAAATCAGAATTTTCATATTTGTTGCTTTTTTATATTTATTTATTGCTTTTTATTTTATCTGCTGCTCAAATGATGTTTTTATGCGGACAAAATGCAAAGTCATTTTGTTCTGCATTGCGTCCTTGAAGTGGTGCTAAATTACATAAAAATGTATTAAACAAAAAAAAAAAAAAAAAAGAAGGGATGGTGCCTTGAAAGCGGCATGTGAGAACATAAAGCCATTTTACTGACGTAATGAAATTAGTGAGAATTGGGGCCGTTTCTGTACAACAGTTCTTTTTGCAACCAGTGTGGTCCACGGTGTGTGGGCATTAGACAGTGCATGCTTAGACCCCTTCTACACTGGCTTCACTTTTTAGTGAAAACAATTTCTATCCCCTTCTTTTTGTCTCATTTCCTGTTTCTGTACTTGTCCTATTAAAATAATATATGAAAAAACAAATGACATATAAATAAATAAATTGTGGGGTTTTTGTTACTTTGCGTCTTTCCTTGTGAAAAATAGGTAAGAAAAAACAGCCACACCTGAACGAAGGAAACTGAGTGTGGAGTAACTACATCTCAGTCCCTGTGTGACGCACAGGCATCTTTGATGGGTCTATCTGATTACCTGTCCAGTC
Organism: Echeneis naucrates; assembly: GCF_900963305.1. Classification (NCBI taxonomy): domain Eukaryota; kingdom Metazoa; phylum Chordata; class Actinopteri; order Carangiformes; family Echeneidae; genus Echeneis; species Echeneis naucrates. The sequence continues at coordinate 4,870,584 of NC_042523.1, forward strand.
CAGTTCACCCAGCAGCCTTGTTAGTATGGCACTCTCTCCGATATAATGAAATGCCATGTAGTGGTGAATCAATACACACTCCCGCATGAAAAATATCTCACGAAATGCCAACAAAGTCTCCGGGGACAACTTGGATTCAGCCATGTGTTTTTTTACCCTTTAAAAAAAACTCCACCATGAAGCTGAGGCCTGCTTGATGCAAGCTGTTGATTACTTAAGTAGCAATACCATGCAAGATTTAAGGAGGACAAACTAGCTTCATGTGGAGCAGTTAGAGATTAGGATCTTTTAATAGTCACAGCAAATTTGATTCATTTCTGGAAAGAAGACAGAATGAAAACTTTTTACCCCACAATTTCAGTGAAAGATCAGATTTTAACACAAAAAGACAGAGAGAAAACAACAGAAGAAAGTTAGCAGATATGAGTTGACCGTGGCTCCGACACACAACAGTCAGGAATGGAACAGCGACATGAAATTAAGACATAAAAGATAAAACAGTTGACATGCTGATATATATCTTAATTGACATTGATAACTACATTATCAGGTCTTCTTTGCCCAACATCACACCAGGATAAAATGTTCAGCTACCAGTGTTTGTGGGAGACCATAAAAATTGGAGCGCACTGCACCATAACCAAAGGATTTATTCATGCTTCCCCAGGGTGGAAGCATACCATCCCTGTGCAGGTTTGCAAAGGCATTTACATCTTTCTCTTTGAAACAACTGAAATTCCATTTTTGAGTCATGCCAGGAAGTAAAGCTATTTCAGAGGCTCAACAATTGATGAAAAGTAAAAACACACATACCAGATGAACATGTTGCATCGCTGGAAACATAAGAAGCATTGAAGTGTGGGGGATTATTAATAACACTGATCTAGTTAAAAAAGAGAGCATAATGCTAGGCCAGCAAGTCTGCCAGAAACACTTCATTAAAAGGAAAGTGAAAAACACCTTCGCTTGCTCAAACGCACCCAACCAAAAATAAACAAACGCACACTCTTGCTGCCCATTGGTCCTTCGAAAAGTTTTGTTTGGGCCCGCCTCACAGTGAATTTTTTTATATTGTTTTTGTAATAAAAGTTACACAAATGTTAGTATGTTGTGTCACTCAGTTTTTGCACAACAATGAATTGGTTTGTTTTTGTGCCTGCAGGCCAAACTTCTGTTATAAAGCTAGTCTGTTTGTGAAACTTAATTACTTATACACAGTGATTGGCAATTACTAAGGGTGCTTGGTTTTAGTAAGTACATGCTAAAACGGCAATCAATTAAAGCAAATGCTTGTTTTTCTAAAATGTTTTGCCTTCACTACAACTGAATGGCAAACGTTTGCTGCTGGCTGAGTGATGAAGTTACACTTTGATTAGCTGGCCAAGTGTTGGCGCTTCCCAAATGGCCATTGTTCCGTCATGATTAATAGTGGGTGAATTCATGGTGGGGAGCAGCTGTCCCTACAAGACAGTCAAGAGTGCTGGCCTTTAATACAGGATCAGTCTTTCTCTCCACAGGTCCATCATCTGCATATCACCCTGTCTCTCCCCCTTTAACTGACTGCATGAGTGAGCAACTCACTGGGACATATAGCTGCAATAATTGCACTGCATATGTACAGTGAAAGTAGGAGAAGCAAACAAAGCAATGATTTGGAGTGTAAATATAATACAATGACATCAACACTAAAATAATGTAATATTAACATGTTTATCATTCCTTGTTAATAATAACAACACATATCATTAAATGTCTAAAGACTTTTATTGGCTTTTCAAGCAAGCTTTAGGTATTTCAACATAAAAATAGCTTTACGATTCCATTACCCCAGCATTTTCATTTTCATACACACTGTGCTTATGTACATAATTATAATCTTGTTTTGTGTCAGAGAACTGTGGGTATAACTAGCTTCAGGTTCCAGGTGAGCGTGTTTTACCTTCACTGGTCTGGCTTTTCGTTTATGGTGCCACAGTGTCAGCTAACTGATTACCTGTTATTACGTCTGAGCAGCTAGATAAATGGTTTGCTAACAGCTAAGACATCTTTGCCTCTACTTCAGATTTATTTATTTGTATAGTGCCAAATCATAACAAAGTTACATCAAGGCACTTTACATATAGAACAAGTCTTCTATGTATCTACACAGTTTCAACACAATTAGCCAATTGTTTACTGGTGCTTCTGCACCATCAGCTCTGTGATGCAGAGAAGAGAAAAAAACAGTACAAAGATGCCACCGGTGTCGATAAACATTATCTTATTCTTCGTCCTTAAAGATGAGCAAAATAGCAAAAGCAAAATAGGCACATTTGTTTTTGTTAAATTATCCACAGTCCTGCCCAGCAAGTCCTTTGATATTTTATCTAGAACAACAAGCTATCTGCAATATATGATCCTTCAAAAAAAGGGAGGCATAGGGTTGAGCAAGGCACAGTGTGAAGCATAGCGTCTCATAGCATAGAATCTTTTTGACATTGGTTGCAATAAAAACAGTCTGATACTCAAATCCCCTTGCTTACACATTCACATGACCAAGTATTTTTGATGAATATGCTTTAAATCTGGTTGTTGGGATTTGTACGGACAAGACATTTAATAGTTAAAACTCAACTTGTCTGTGCTCTCTTGTGGTAAGACTATTTAACGACAATGCAAACATATCTAACTTTCCTCCATAGAGATTTCTTGTTTACTTCAAAAGGTAATCTCATGCTACTATCAGGTCAGGTTTTGGGAAAAAACTGACGCAAGCACTTCACAATCACCATATTTAAATTAATTTAAATTTTGTGTCAAATAGTGCTCTCCTAAAATAATCAATGTATATATATATATATAAAATATCAGTCTCACTAAGGCATCATTTCATGCTCTCCCTCATTACCCACTCTCACAGTGTCCTTGTCTAAAGCACATGACCCCCAAGATGCTCCCATTTGCTGCTGCCACACAACAGATACAGCGCTGCTTGTATTAGGCAGCTCCCAGATTCTGTGCAACTGAAGCTACTGAGGAATACCATACTCAGTGAACATAGCCTGGATAAATGAAGGTTAAATGGTAGTAAAAGTAGTAATTGCCGAAAGCGAGGAAATCCCAGAGGGGACTGACCAGTAGTGGGGCTCTGTTGCCAGGTAGTGCAGGAGCCACGTATGCTCTAGATTATGAATGAGAGAACACAGGTTGGGATTCCCATGTGTAGTATTTTTTTCGTGTATGCTTACTTTTCCTGTGGGAAGACCCTCACTTAATCTTTTTGCCTTTACAGTAAGACATTTAGGATGAGGCATTTGTTTAAAGGGAAACAGTGAAATCGTTGAAGTATGTTGAAGTTGGTATAGAGTTGGAATATTGCATTCCACAAATTGCTAGGACAAACTTTTTTGAATGAAGGTAAAATGTGTTATAGCATTGTGCACATTGTTGTGGTGCGAACAGGGTATTAACAACATTGTCCACATGCTAGGGAAAATGTTTATTTGGTACAATAAACAAAAAAACTAAACACAAAAAACAAAAACACAGTACGAGAGGTTTTCACCTTTGGCCATTAAATTAGATCATCCCCTAAGTGTTATATGTATGAAGAACTGGATGAACAAACAACCTGAAAACATGACTCCTGTGTCCACAACTTGCGCAGGCACAGAGGAATGTAGAGGGGATACTCTAAAAATACTTGATATGTAATAATAAAAACAGCACCCTCAAAAAGGGCTCCAAGGTAATTTCATTTTTCAAAGTCACTATGTCAACAGTCAGCAACTATTGTAGAAAGGAAGGGGATGCACTGCTGAGCCCTGTAACATCTTCAGTGCTTTTAGACAAGCACAACAAAAGTGAAAAACAATGTTCAACCCGTCACAAACAGATAAATCATCATACAACGTGATGAGAGTGGTTGACATGGATGAGATTGAAACAATGAAATTATAATGCAGCAGTCACACCAGACAGAGAAATCAGCACGGTTCATTATATTCAATATGAAACTGCAACACAACACCGGTGCCTAAATTAGATGTGTGTGATTTTATAAAATCTATTACATGCAACACATGAACTGGAAAATGAGCTGCAGATACAGAAGAAACTCGTCTCAGATTTTTTTTTTCCTTTTGCTCATCTAGTAGGTAAAACCTCAAACTTTTCATTGCAGCCATGTCTGCTCAGAAAAAGATTGTTTTACCACTGACAGAGAGAGCTGTTAGTAACTGTTACTACTATATCTACTTCTGCGTCCATTACCACAGCAATCATACCTTTACATTAGATTAGATGGACAAAATAATGAACAGTCAAAGGTGAATTTGTTACCATGACAACCATAGCTCTGACTGCTGCTTCCTCCCCACACTATTAATAACCTTGCCACCAAACGACCGGGATAAGGCCAACATGGTGCAGAGCCCATCGCTCCACTGAATTATTCTACTTCTCAAGTGACATACGGACACAGATTGGGGTGACATAAAACCCACAAGGCAGCACAGCATATGAAATATGGAATTTCCTCATGTCTGGGCAGAGGCACCGAAAATTAAGCCAAGTACACTCAAAATCACTCAAAAGATATGATTTCTTTTAGCTTTTATACTTTAATTAAAAGTTACAGACCGTACTTTGAGGACAAAGAAGCTTAAATATCAGGCTGGTCCCTGGATGTATAAACTCTATGCCTGCCCAGAAGACAAGCCAGGAAGATGCTGATGATTTCATATGAAATATTTAAACATAGAATAACCAAAAGACAATATCTCCAAGAAATTACTTCCCTTATATAATGTATTAAAGACCCCCTTGCCCAAAAATTTAGTTTTTCAAATTATTAACATGTCTGTGTAGTGTTTGGGTTATGCTACAAGACATTTCAGCTGCAAAGTCTCTAGTGTGCGCCATAACTGAGCATTTTAGATGTGAAAATGCAGTTTCAAAACCAATTTCTGAAAAAATTTGATTCAGTTTTTCTCTCCTCAGTTGGATTTCATACGTCACAAATCCTAGCCACCAATCCCGTGGATTTTCTTTCCCAGTTCATTTACATAATATATGCAAAGACTGGAATGCGGGAGCAACGTAAAACAAACAGCAATGGCGAACACTTGCTCTGTGTTTGGGTGTGGAGAGGCTAATCGTGATACCAGCCTTCATCTTTTACCAAAGGATCATACCACGCGGGGGCAATTTATTTGGAATGATAATGTCCCCGAAAAGATTCTAGCTAAAACACGGGTCTGCAGCAAGCATTTTGAGGACAGCTGCTTCTTGAGCCAGGTGAAAAAACGGATGGGTTTCGCCACGATTCTCATCTTGAAGCATGATGCTTTCCCGAGCGTTTTTCCTAGGATTGCGACAGCGGTTGAGAGCTGACGCAACGCACCGCTGTTACCGAGCAACACAGATCAGGCAGCGGCGGTGGGAGGGCTCAAGTCTGATGCATTTGCATACTCATGAATATGAATAAAACCTGGATTTTTCAATGAGAAAGAAATAGTGGACGTGTTTTTAGCCTCTTTGAGAGCTGTTTTAAACATTTTTTTGTGGGAAAGCAATTTCAATCAAAAAAAATAGTCATAGCAGAGCATTTTTATACATTTAAAATTTTTGGGTTAGGGGGTCTTTAAGTTAAGTATGTGGGTTTTTCTTTTTTTTTTTTTTTCTCTCCCAAAACTCATTAATGAGGAGAAAATGTGACAGGCTTTGATTTTAGGAGGGTTTAGTCCAGGCATAACTTAAAGCTCAGTACAGATAAATCACAGGATAAAGAGAGAGACTGACCAAAGTATTATTTATATTAAAAAGAAATCTGGCTGTCAGATTATGGAAATTATTACACTGTGGTAATGACATGAAAATGGAAGAGGAAAACAAAAGATTATGAAGTGATCCTGCTAAAACCTACCTTGACCTCAATGAAGTCTGGCTGGCCCATTGCAATGAGCTCAGAGTAGGCTTGCATCTCCTCCACATTCCAGGCCTTCACCAGCGTCAGTCTGTACACAGTCCTCTGTCTCTGGATGGACAGACAGGAGAAGGGGTTTAAAAAGACACACTTGTGGTTACATTAAAACCTAACTGAACAGCCTGATACTGCAAAGCAAATTCTCAGGCACTTTTTTTTTTTAAATCCATGTTATAGAATTTCAGAAAAATGTAAATTTCTAGCTTCATCTTCATCTGCTTATAGCTCATATTGTAGTTTTGTATGGAAATCTGTTCCATCTATCTTACATGGGTGTGTGCTGCACAGTATAATAATTTCAGTCAGGGAAGACTTTTACTGATGTTTCAGAATTATGAAATATATAAAACAAGAAATAGAACTTTTCAATGCAGCCTGGCAAATCTTTTTTATTCTGTTTGGTACTCTCAGTTAATTGCTATGAGTGCAGTTAATTGCTATGAGAGACAGATAGTAGGCCCCCACTTTGGAGAAATAAGTGAGAGAAAGGGGTTGAAGAGGGCTAAAGAAAGGGGAGAGAATGTGATAAAGCTCTTCAGTTGTTAACCCTAACCCTGTATTAAGGTGGTTTATTAGAAAAATAATCTGCTGGTAAGACACAAATTTAATTTAGTTTTACAAAATGAATCTGACGTGTCACATTATCTATGTAATGATAAGAGTATACAGTTATCATTATGTTATTGTACAGAGAAGGTAGAAGATGGAAGTGGCTAAATCAAAGAGTTCAGGATTTAATGTTGTGCAGACTGGATCCTTTACTATTAATCCTTTACCACCACAGAGCTACCATAGAGTCTTTTCATTTCACAGCAGTTTGTGTTCTTTCTAAAGCCACTGATTAACTCAGTTCTAAGATGTCCATATTGTTTTACCCACCTCTGCCATTACTTCAGTTGTATTTGCTTGTTGGTGTGTGGTGGAAATGGAGATCTAGATGCAATTTGAGAGCAATGACACACCAGTGATTGGACGTGAGCTGGACAGTCACCAATACCTCAAGCTGAGCGGTAATGAATTTGTCCATTGTTTGCTAAAGCTTTAAACAAGAGGAAGCTGGTCCATTGCAGTTAATTGCAGCAGAGGCTCCCTCTGAGGGATTCCACAGCCCACATCTTTCTCAAGGTCGTCTGGCAGGTTACCTAAGCACCAGTCTTGTCCTCACTTTCTCTCATTAGGAAACACACACACATAAAGAATTGATTTACACTAGCAGAGTAGCGGCTAGATACAGGCTGTGGAAATTGTTGTTTTTTCGACTCAAACTATGAGAAGGCTTGGAAGATTATAGAATTCACTTTTTAAACTCCCGCAGTGATATCTGTAGATGCAGCTCATTCATAGAACTTCATAGACATGGTCAACTTTGAATGTGTTGATTCTGATGGTCACAGTTGTGGCATTATCAACTCTGATGAAATCAAAATGTTAGAAGTTTCCAAAATCCATTAAAAGCCAATATCTGTCACTATAATAAAGCATAGGAATTTGGTGAGCCCAGAGAACAGTGCTAAAAAGAATATGAAGGCTACAGCTCCTCTGAGTTGGCACAGCGGGTAAGACCTGGGTGCATGCAACAATTTGCTAGCAAGTTGGAGATAAGGCATCCTGTTTGACACGAGACAGAACTGAATAAAGGTAGATAGGAATACAATTTTCTTTTCTATTAAGATGCTTATCATCAATCATTAATATCATCAATAGTATTCAACAAAGTCAAATAACAGTAGTTGTCACAACTTGTAAGCGCTTTGTACAAGACTATGGTGGTATGGCATATTTCATCTGCCTATCAACAACCATGGATTAAGATAAGCAGTGCCCAGCACTAGGACAGAGCATTTTCTCTGACAAACATGGAGCCATTGAGTGGAGAAAAACCACAAAATGTAAAGATACAAGAAACATACAGGTTATGCACACGCTGTTGTTATTTCACAAGATAAACAGCATGCTCCTCACTTGAAGTCAAATGTTGGTGTCAAAACTAGCAGCATATGCTCTTCCCTCGGTTTGAAGTAAAGAAAATGGCATGCATTAGATTTAGATTACTGGACCAGCATTCTCTTTATTGTGGGGTTGTCTACTTTTTAAGATAATTCAGACAGTGACATGATAAAAAGAAGATACAAGGCTACAAAATGAATGCAAGAAATGACGCAGACCAAGATTTTCATGACAATAAAATTGACTTTTAAATATTTCCGGTATCATCATTCAGTGTTATTTGTGTACTGGTGATGAAAAATTGCTAAGGGGAGATAATTATCATGACTTGATTAAACTTGAGGTCACAACAAACTAATTTAAACCAGCAGAGCACAATACATTAACCTCTATGGGCACAAAATCAATCTCAGAATTCCCATTTCCAGCAATGCTGATGTTACTTTAATTGCATGCTGTACTGTACTGTAAATCTGACACAATCTTCATGACATTTTTGTTAAGACAGAGGAAAAACTGCCAATGTTCATCACCAGCAGCTTTCACAATGAAATCCACAACATAAAATGTTGATCAGCATCAAGTCCTGTTTAGCCCATGTTTCGTAAATTTTCACAGCCCAGGTACACAAGCACAGAATGAAATAAATGCTGCATGGGTATAATATTTAGTCTGAGTTGTGAAAGCCCTGGGGGCTGGATGGGGCCTGAGATTTTCCACAAACAAACAAACAAACAAAAAAAAAAACCTGAACAGTGTATGAACAATATATTTCAACATAGTACAACTCTGAACAACTTTCAACAATTTTTCCTTTGTATACTGCACGAGTACTTTTATCAAAACGACAGGCCACAAAGTTTTATTCACAGAACCCGCTTAGCCTCAAGGAAGCATGTTCAGGGGGCAGCTTACCTTTTCTCCTAGGGCCTTAAGGCTGTCCAGGAAGCGTGGCCAGAAGTCCTTGAAAAGTGGCCGATCAATCTTCTTCAGACTGTCTTTGGTGCTTGCATCCACACTTACATAAAGCTGGGTGACTGGCACCAGGTTCCTGGAAATTACAGAAAATATAAACGAGCGGGAATGAGGATAAGAATGAGCTGTTAGTGTGAGGAGGAGGGGGAAAAAAAAAGTGTCACTCAATGTTTCAGACATCTCAGCGTCCTTCGATCTCAAAGGTTCACATTTTTATCAGAAGCAGCTGTTCAGCATCAAATAAAAAAAACATTTCCTGTGAAAATAGATTAGCCATGCAGATTCTTTAATAACATACTGTACATGTGATTCTAAGTCTGATAAAAGCTCAAACTCAGTGTAGAGACAGATGGAAGGAAGGCAACAAGAAGCCTAACTATCTTTAATAAATAAGTATAGGCATCAACTTATTGGCATGTAGCTGCGACTCTAACACAAGCAAGAGGGTTGAGCAGAGCAGTAAACAGCACAATAAAGATTTGCATGACTGAACTAGGGGAGCACTATACTTTAATGAGTGTTTAGATGGGAGACAAAAATAAAACAGAGGCTATTATGTAAAAATACAAATGTAGTCCATTAGCTAAATGACACAAAGTCAGGAAATTAGTTTAAAAAAAAAAGTTTTAGCACTGCTTTTCGAAGCAGTGCTAAAAAAGAGATTCTATCAACTGAAACAGCTCATTGCTAACCAGGTGGCTTTGGCAGACGGAAAAAAAAAAGAGCATGAGTGATGGCAGCTGTCCTGGCCATCTATCCATACGAGGGGCATATAAATCAGACTGTGACAGGCTAGTTAGCCAATAAGTCAAATTTGTCACTTTGTCATCATAAATGTGAGGGTTAAAGAGCACAGTGAGTGACGAACACTAGGCGAAACATCTGGGCATGAAAATTTATGGTTCACATCAAACAGGTTGAGCAAAGTGTGTCATCTTCAGGCTAACATGATGAGAAACTGACAGCTGTTTTACTACAACTTCTGCACAAACAATTCAAAAATAGTGATAATTTGCAGGGCTATATGGCAGTTAGGTTTTTAGGCTAAATAAGTTACTGTAGTTTACACAATAAACTAGTAAAGAGTAATACACAGCACAGAGAACACTTGGATCACAATAATAAAAATTAATGCATTACTCAAACATAGGTTATCTCTGTAGGTCAGATCTACTGGCTGCAACTCCCTGCACAGTTTGGCTGTGAATCACCAATGAGCTCCTAGGCCATTTAACAGTTAGAATCAGAGAATTCTTGCATTTTAGATTCATTCCTGACAACGATGACTTGGAAATTTTCAAATTGCTACTCCAACAGAATGCTACAGTGAGGTCATCTTGGTGTCATTGTCAAATATGTAATTTATCTATAGTGTTTTATGTAAACAGTTTTGGTTTGATTTGCCAAGTTTTTGACACGCCAACTGTTAGCGTTGTCAAAGCAGACAAACTCACCATTACTGTTCACGAAGCACTTACTGGTGGGGACTGAACCTTTAATACTTCTTAACAGGCAACAGTGTAACTGCTAAGACATACTCATGCTCCCTACTTTCATTTTCACACCCCAACACGAGAAATGCTTGAAAAGACAGGGAAGAAAAAACACACTACAACAGTACTAATTCATTGGCTGGGTTGTACATTTTAAGAGTAAGAAAGAAACTATAGTGTTTACAAATGCAACATATGTGTGTCGGTTTTTTACTACCTGATTTCCTGTGGGAACTGTGCATTTGTGACCAGGAAACTGGAAATCTGGTGGGAGTGGAGGAGACGAATGAAGGTGTTGATTTCTGGGTACATGATTGGCTCGCCTACCAGGGAGAGGGCACAGTGCTTGACTGCTAATCCTTCCTCATACCGCTCGGGCCTCACTCCAGGAACACCTGAAGGAGAGGGGAAGGGATCAGTGGCTGGTCAAAGGATATTTTTTAACTCAATTTTTTCTTGGATTTATTCCCGGCACTCCCAGTAGTAAACATTTGGGCCCTCACATTCAGAGACATTAGTCAAAGAACATTCTATGTAAAGTAAAAAAAAATAAAATAAAATAAAAATAAAAAAAACATTATGCAAAGTAATGCAAGCACAAACTAATTAATGACACGAGAATGGGGAAAAAAAGAGACAATCGTCACTCGTGAAAAATAATGATGGCAGTAAAGTGAAGAGATGGTATACTGAGTTTTCACTTTTGGGAATTTGATGCAGAGCTCTGTTCATCTGTCTTTACCTCCCATTTTCCACAAGGTGGTCTGGGTAACTCAGCACAAAACCCAGCACAAGTTCAATTGGTAAAGGGAAATAAAAGGACAAAATATGGAAGGGACGAATGTTAGAAAGTTTAATTGACTTAATAATATTTCAGATGAGTAAATAAAGTGACAGCAGCTTCTCTGTCATAACAGCTGAATAAATAGGGGTTTGATGTTATTATTAGAACCACAGTGGATACCATTTGATCTAAGAATACACACAGTGTATCTTAATTAAATCACACTTTGGACTGTTGCCTTTATATTCTTTATAAACCTGTCAATTAATTATTGATAAGTTTACAACATTCTCCGGACAAATTAGATCTCACAAAAGAAGCAAAGACATTAAAACATAAGTTGTCCCCTAGGAAAACCTCAACTTAACTCTGTTCATAAAAGCCAACTGAAGTTAATTAATGTTTGCGTGTGTCTACTTGTGTTAAAACCCAAGAGTCAGAAATAAAATTAAATGTACGTATCTTAGTTTAGTAGTGTTAGATTCCATTAGATTGTACATTCGTTCATTCACTCCAGGCTCAAAGTGGAATCAAGTCGATCACTCATAAAATCAACAGCAAGGACATGGGACTTCATTTCAGCCTGTAATGTCATGATTATGGATTTAGATGCCACATAACTATTTTCTACTTCCTCTAGACTTGACCTGTACAGTCTTTTGTCCGACGCCAGAGCATTAGGAAGCCGCCATCCTATGGATTTTAGATAATGTCTCACTATATAATTTGAAAAAACCCTTATGGAAGTGTCATTCACAATTACAGAATGCATGAAAGGACTGAATAGTCAGACAGTTAAAATATCACAATGTCTTTTTCCAGATAAAAAGATAAAAATGTACTCAACTGTGACATAATGGGGTGCATTCATTTCTCAAACTGACAATAGCATTAATAGAGCTAGTTTCCTGCCCATAATAAAATAAATATATAAATATATATATACACACACACACACAAAAGTCAAACAACTAAAAGACCTAAGTAAAAGTACATTTAGGCAACTAAGCCATATTCAGATAGTTCCACAGTCGAAACATAAAAATAGAAATATAATATGCTTCAGTGCTACATCCAAATTTCAGGAAAGAAAATCATGGTTAATTTTGGGGGAGGCTAAAAGGTATCACAACAATGTTGCGTTGTGGTGCCGTAGAGAAGTTGTGGCCTACAAATCAAATTTTCAAGACATAAAAGTTAGATGTACAGCAACAAAAACTGTCATAATTTTTACTTTCTGAAGGAAAACAAAAGCTGAACTCATACTACATTCTTCCTCATCTGTCATAATAATCATAATATGTTCATTTATTCATATTGTGAGGTCCGTTTTTTCCAAACAGTGTTGCATTCTGCCACATTTTGCTATTCCAACAGAAAATTTTATGCATTTCATTGGGCATACATGATTGAAATCTTTGAAGGAGAAAAGCCTGAATAGCAAAACTTGCATGAGCCTGCAGGCAGCATTTTACGTTTAAGGGGGTGACTAATAACATTTCATTATAAAGGCTCACATGAAGTCTAAAACTGGAGCTTCAAGAGACCTCTTAGAAAGGAGGTATACTGTGGTCAGATCAGAAACTTATACATTAAATTAACCCAAGTTTTCAGAGGTTTCAGCTGGACAATTCATTTGACTAAAGCTTGTAAAATGTTACACAATTGATCGTAAATAGGGTTGAGGTCCACATTATTTGATTTTATATGCAACTGGAAAGAAAGTTAAGGATAACACTGACCATACAGATGTTTCTCTGTTATATTTCTTGCTAGAATTGCGAAGTCTTGCACTACTGGTTTTTTTCCACTCTTAAGTGAAATAAAAAGCAGTTTATTGTCAACATTGTATCATATGCTGTATTTTTCCAATATACTCACATCAGGATTTTGCATTTGCAGTAATTACCTGTATTACAATACTCTATGAATGACTCTCTGAGAATAATATTAGCTATAAAGTGCCCCTTTGAAGAGGCTATGTCTCAGAAGTTTTCAGCATCTGACATCTATATCACTTTCTGAGTACAGTGATTGTATTGTTGGATAATGGGATCGCCATGGTTTTGAGGTTAGAAAGGCGACCATCTGACTGGAAGATCACAGGATCCAACATTGTAAGGGAACGTGCTGCTTTTCTGTTTGATATTGCTGGAAATTTAATGTCTTTAGCTTTTACACCCAATTACCTGGGCTCCCGAGAAAATGGTTATTTTTACCTGTGGTGTTGATTAAAAATTTTGTTTCATAATGTCACAAATATATTTATCTTCAAGAATACCTGGCAGTTCAGGTTGTAACTCCTGTTGTTTTTCTGGTGCATATCTTCAAATTAATTATCAACACCAGCAATTGTGCAATCAGTTTGCTTTAATAAATGTCTGATCAATGTGTTACCACCTTGTTTTGAAACCTAGGCTTGGACTGAGCTTTCGGTATCTGACCAGCCATCGTCCGCTAATGCTGCAATCAGACAGCTGAGCAAGTCCCATATGCCATTATTGGAACATTTGGAGGCCAAAAACATGAGCACAGACAGGGTTAATTCTGTTAGAATTTTACATTGTAATTTTATTTATCTGGAAATCGGCAGAACCCTTAGCAAGATTGTAGCACAAATGTTGAAAGGTTTTGGGGAGATAAAGAGGGTGAAAGATCCTGGGATGAGTGATGATGAGTGATATTAGTGAGTAGATGAGTAATGAGATTATATTGCAAAGGTGTGACTAAAGAACAGACAGACCATCAGCTTTTCGATCTTCACCCTGCTCCATTAAACAAAGGGGTTGCAAGAACTCGCTATCAGTAAGTTGAAGCAGACAAATTTTGTGTGACGATGATGTGTTGTGCTTGTACTATTATTCAAGTGTTTATCTCCACTATAAGAATTAACATTCATAATGTGCACTCGAGAGGGTTACTGATGGATAGATAAACAAGTACCCAGACAGAGACTAAGAGAGAACCAGGGAAGGAAGTAACCATTTGTCAAGACACTGTGACTTCACCCACTGGTTTGTGAACCGTTGTTTTGAAGTGGTTTGTAATTTGGCAGTCAGCCATCTAGGTCTTTTAAAACCACAAAAAGCCATATTTGGGGGAGTAAACAATGGCTTGAAGTTTTCACTCTTTCCAAGTTGTTAAGCATGTTTCCATGTGTGGTACAGTGTGCCATTCATATGGTAGCCACACCCTGATGCACAACCTGCTTTGTGGTCTATTTTCTCGAACTGGGACTCTAATTAAGAAGACATTGTATTGAAAAAGACTTGAAACTTTACAATGAAATCATAAACCCTTTAGGAAATCATTTAGTAAAATAAGAAAATCAAGTGAGAAGTAGAGCCCTTTTTGCTTTTTCAAACTAAAGTAGCCTACTGATGTTCTTTAGATAGAATGCAGGAAATTTCAGTACCTACTTAACTTCCCAGGCCTGTACTCTATCTTGATTTTCATATACAGCCTATGGGGGAAGAGAAGCGAATACTGACTTTGGCATGTGTCACCTGCTGGACCAACCTCTGAACTGTCGGATCATGTTCTGGTGCTTCTCCAGAGAATCTTGTAGGATTTTCTCTGCCGGGTCCATCTTCCAGTGCCATTCAGTTCCCACAGGGTTGGTGTGATGTCTGATCGTAGGATAGACGGATAAACAAATAATGGTTAACAGCTAACATACATACTGTAACGACTCAGTCATTATTGATACCATACCGTTTCTTCACAAGTATTAGTGACAGCAGGGCTTGAAGGCATTACTCTGAGCTAATTTAAAGCATTAGACACGGGTCAATCAATACACCACATTAAGTACAACATATTTTAACACATACTTCACAGATGAATATGAATATCTTTATAGCATGGTAAGAAATGCGAAGACTGACATTTCCTCATAAAGTAGAAGTGAATAATGTGGATTATGTGTACTCTCACCCTATAAAAACATAAAAAGTGAAAAATGGGTCCTACTGTAAGAACTGTGCCTCCTGTAGGTGTTAATAACACCTTTTCACCGTCCAAGTGTGATGTCTAGGTGCAACAACAAAATCTGAGGCATTCCAGTCTGTTAAATCAGACAGTCTGTTGAATGCATATGCACACATTCACACCCCATACTGGCCTTACCCATCAAATCTAACTCTACCTGTTGCTAGAAAGGTGTATGTGAGGGCAGCTAAAACAACGCATCTATGGCCCTGAAACTGCTTACTTTCTGTCATTCCACATAGCTGCCTTCAGAAAAGACAGGCAAATGTGCAGTGACAGGGGAGTGATTCTCCGCAGCATGTCCTGACAGCAACCTTTCAGTGCTCAACACGGTCAACTTTTCAAGTGGAACTTGAGGCGAGCAGAAGTCCCAGTGTTTCACCAATATCATCTCAAATTAGTGTCACCCCTTTGGGCCTTGTAATTATGCTGGTCATTAGTCTTCTGCACAGAAATCATAAAATAGTTTGCCACAGAAAGATCCTTGGTCAATGACAGATGGTGGTCTTGACTAATGGGTCAAATAAATAGAAAACAAATTATGTAGGAAATAATCAAAAAATTTAATGAAAATAGATTCCTTGTGCGCCAAGAGTGGATTTAGGAGTTTTATACAACCTGAACAAGGCAATGACTTTATCTGTCAGGCACATACCTCCAGCAGAAGACACACTTGTTAGCACAGGCAAGACTGGGCGTCGTTTCCATACACCGATGGGACTCGATACCATAGAAAGTGTGTTTGTAACAGCCTCCTCTCCCTCGCAACATAGACTACACAACAGAAATAACATATTGAGTGTTAATACTTTCAGTTAGTCAAAGACTACAGGGCCCTGTGAAAAAGAGTAAATGTGATTACCTTAGTCCATCGACAGAGCTTCACTCCTGAGTGACTTCCAATTAGTTTGTACCCTGCACACACAAATTAAGAACATATGAGAATAATGTGGTTCTTGCTCAGACACACCCACAACAACCCACAAACACACAGGCCAAAGTCCATGCAATGGTCAACCCACATCATGTCAGGGCCTGCTGGCTAGAAATCAAACCCGCGACGAATGATGGGTGTATGGGACTCCTGCTCTGAGCATTGGTGCCCACATCATCATCCCAACCACTCAGCTCTAATGTTGCCTCCCTGTGGCGCTGTTTTTAAGCCTTTCTGACCCGTCCAATGTCAATGTGCATATGAGTAAGTGTGAATGCAGAGCTGTTGAGTTAATCAATGCTTTGCTCAAGTCTCTACACTGAAATCAGGTTTTATCCAGTTTTTTTTTTATTATTATTATTATTATCTGAAAAACATATTTATAGTTCATGATAAAAAAATATGTTTGGATTAATCAGACTAACCCTTTGTATTCACACTGGCAAAAGACAAAGTAGCCCCAAATGAAGCCTGAGTAATTGAAACTCAAATTCTTCCTCAGTGTCTCATGGGTGCATTCCCACCTGAACCTGGAGCTGTCCATTTGTGTTTAGGTGTTAAAGCCAGGCCTGAACAAAGGCTTGGACAAGTACATCAGGAGAATACTTGTATTACTTCATCTGCTAAAGAAATGCCACATGATAATATTTTGGTTGCTTGTAGGAGACTCTAAAATGGTTCACCAGAAGTCACCTTCTACTTAACCTTTTCATGCATGAATTATGAAAACCTCCCCTCAGGATTTTTCCCCAAGTGTTTAATTACTTTCTAGGCATGGAAAAAAAAATGTCAACTTAATTTTTCAAGGGGTTGGTGACATGTCTACTAAGTTGGACAATGTGCTTTGGAATTTTTAACTAATGGAAAATGTTTTTAACAAAACAATAAAATACGTTGATGTAAATGCTTTCTTTTTTTTTTACCTACAAGGGTCCCCTAGAATAAAAGGAATGGACATATATTCTTTCCCTGCACTCCTCTGGCCTACCGTAAGCAATCTTGGGCATCTCATCTTTTGAAGACTTTTTTTTTTTTTTTTTTGCACTCACAATGGCTGACAAGTGGGTTGCAGTGCATATGACGACACACTAACTTGCACTTTAGAGAGTGATGCGCAACTTCGACATGTCATGCATATAGATAAAAACTGCTTTTGAAAATCTGTCCACTGTAGTGACCACTATGCAAGAAAGGTGCAGCAGAAGAGGCTTGTGTGAAACCCAGGCAGTAACACTTTATTGTCAGACACTTTATGTGTTTTGAATGCTTAGATATATTTGTGCAAAAATATTTCAAGTGTAGCAAGATCTTTGTGCCTGAGCTCACTGTTTCAGATCTCAGGAGTGACACAAGACACATCAAGCATAAATGGTTAAGGTGTATGTTCATAGATAGGAAAAAGAATTACGAACACCTACTTTTCATTTACCATCTGAATGAAAACAGCTTGCCACTGATCAAGTCGGTCCCTTTAAGATGTAAAAAAATCATCTACTTACAAAAGCACAAACACATAAGCATATAAGAGACTCAATTTCTTCTTTGCTCAAATATCTTGTGTTTACAGTTTTTTCTCACTTACCACAAGCATGCTTTCCATCAAACTGATTTTCCAACCTCAAAAGAACACAAGAGCTTGCACGCTCCTTTAACCTTTCTTCTTGCAACTGCAAGATTCATAAAAATATATAGTCATAGGCCTACACCAAGTTGACCTGAAGCTGCTGAGTTTATTTAACTATTAATGATCAAAATTTATCCTAAGTGTTTTTTAAAGTAGTTTCCAGTGACCCATTTTTGTCAGCAGATTGCGCCAAAATGAGGGAGAGAAAAGTTTAACATTTGTCCTCCTACTGCACTTTATGAAAAATCTCCTGAAAAAAAATGCACTTGTTATAAATCATCATGGGCAGCACACTGGAATAGTGGTTAGTATTGCTGCCTCACAACAGGAAGGTTGCGGGTCCGATTTCCGTGTTTGTATGTTCTCCCTGTGCTTTAGTGAGTTTCCACAAGGCACTCCAGTTTCCTTCCACCATCCAAAGACATCATGTTTGGGTTAACTGGTGACTCTAAATTGTCCGTAGGTCTGAGTCTGAGTGTGAGTGGTTGTTTGTCTCTGTTTGACTCTGTGTGTTGGCCCTGTAATGAACTAGTGATCTGCCCAGGGTGTACTCTGCCCATGCCCAATGTGAGCTGGTATTGGCTCCAGCATCTGCCACAACCAAAAAAAAGGATAAGCAGTAGAAGATGAACGAAATGATGAATAATCATATTCAGATGTCCAAGGCATTCACAAGTGAACCCATAGGAAAATGTCCAAAAGTTTTCTAGGAAGCATTTCAACAGGTTCAGGCCACCTGCACAGATATTAAGCTAACCACGTGTTCCCTAACCCATGTTCCTCAGCACTTCCTGAGAGAGAAAAAAAAGGAATATATATATATATATATATATATATATATATATATATATATATATATTTATATATGAATTAAAAAAAAAAAGTTTCTGGTTGCTCAGCACATACCACTTTCATGACAAGCTACCCCCCTTTTCTCTCTCCACTGCTACTTCCTTGCCTCTCTCTCACCATCAGTGAATGTCAGAGATTCTGTCCAATCCTTCTACCGCAATGTCAACCATTAACTCAGTGTTGGTGTAAAAACATGGCACCTCCAGTCTCTCTGGAACAACATATAAATGACACAAAGCAGAAGTTGTTCTTCGACAAGAAACAAATACAGTCCTTGTTGCTGTTGATGAGGCAGATGGATCCAAATCTACTTTCCAGAAATAATCTGAGTTTGGATGCAGGCAACATGTCCATTTGATAGGTGTACTCTCCTGAGCATTGTTGATGCCACATGATTTGCTCTTTGTTTAACTTTCTTGGATTTTATGCAAAACTTTCACTGGTCTGTGACTTGTGCATTCAAGTCATGCCAGAAAAACACTATAGAGGCAATGGGTTTTCTAGACACAGCATCATTAAAGCAATGCCAAAATTTTCATCTTTCGTTCTTTTATTCCAAATGAAGCAAACTGTCCTACAGAGTCGACTGCTGCCAACATAAACACCATGAAATAGGTCAACATTTGGTCAAATGAAGTGAAGTCTTGCTCACACGGTTCTATTTATAGAGTGTTGTGTAAGCGAACAGCAGGGGGCCAATGCCTGAAAATGACTGGTTTGTCTTATACTATTGTATGAGCTAAATAGTAGAGGAAAGGAAAAAGGAAATCACCTATACGAATTTAATTGATTAAATTAAGTGTCAATTAATTGAATATTGCACAGTCCAACAAGCCTGAATGCAACACACAAGAACACATTACCATGTCACGGTGAAACCATAGTGCAATGTGGGACCATTTCAAGCTGATAAATGGTGACAGAGGACCCAAATGTACATGTTGTGGGTCTAAGTTTCAGCAACAGCTCAACACGTTTGTGAAGTTACAGCATAAATAGCTCATGTTCAGAATTTATTTCCAATTTAAAGTGGCCTGCATTTTCTTATTCATTTCATTTTCAACTGCTTATCCATCAAGGTCACAGGGGGTGCTGGAGTCAATCCTAGCAGGCATATTAGGTGAAGGAAGGTCACCTTCAAGAGGCCGCTATTCCATCACATAGCTGACAAATAGTGAAAGAAACGCTCACACTAACACCTATCTGTGGGCAAAATAGAGTCAACAATCAATCAGGACGTGCATGTCTTTGGGCTTGGGGAGGAAACCCACATAGGCATGATGAGAACATGCAAACTTGTACAGAAAGGCCCCAGGCTTGGTAATCTAACCCATAAATGTCCTGCTGACGAACAATAGTGAAAACCCAAATACATTTTCTCTGTCCAATTTACTTTTGTTATATTAAAAAAAGTGCCATTGTCCATATGGTTACTGTATCCCAAATTATAATAAAATCATTGATAAAGTATTATGACTTATTTTTCCAGTATATTTTAAGCAATATTTAGCTTTTAAGATGTCAGATGAAATTCATCAATTAATCAACTAAAAGTTAATGAATTGGTCGATATGTTTCATCTTTAAGGTAAATATGAATTCATTCATCTACCGCTTATCTATCTCCAGCTCGCAGGGGATGCTGCAGCCAATTCCAGCTCACACTGGATGAGGGCAGGGTACACCCTGGACAGGGCATCAGTCCATCACAGGGCCAACACACAGAGACAGACAGAGACAATCACTCACTCACACTCACACTCACACCTACAGACAAATTTAGAGTCACCAATGAACCAAGTACCCGGAGGAAATGCACGCAAGCACAGGCAGAACATGCAAACTCCACAGAGAGAGACCCCAGGCCAGGGAAACAACCTTCTTGTTGTGAGGCAACAGCGCTAACCACTATGCCGCTGTGCTACCCCTAAGGGAAATATATTAAATCTAATTAGTCAACAACCAAGACTCTGTGGCTTCATTTAACAACAGTTCACTAAAGCAGAGTTATATGGCCTGCAAGCTCTTTCAGATGCTTCAGATGATTTATTTGTTGATGCCTCAGAGGAGCATAGTTTTTCCAGATGAGATAAGCAGAATACAGATCACATATTCTACTGGAACCAAAAGAATCAGACCATACATAAACTGAATTACATGGTAAGGATATTGGATGAAATACTTCAAGAGCACTGCCCTACGACACCAGCTAGGAGGGGTTTCTAGTTTGTAGAGGGACAACTTGGACCAGTACAGCAAGGGCAGGAAGAGGCAGAGAGCTGGAGGGACAGCTCTGTGTCACCAGAAAATACAGACTGTTCAGCTCTGTGCTGCTTCTTTTTGAATAATTATGACCAGCTTTAAATAACCAATTTCCCTATAAAAGTGTTTTTTGTTTTTTATAAGAAAGAAAAGACTGGAACAGAATGCAATTTCATGAGCTAATTAAAGTTGACACAGTTCAACATGTTACATAATTCTGCATGGTACACAAAAGAAATCAATATTTGAGGCTAGTAGACTATTTATGGTTTACAAAAAAAAAAAAAGAGAGAGAGTCCTTCAGTGCCTGAGGTAA
Organism: Echeneis naucrates; assembly: GCF_900963305.1. NCBI lineage: Eukaryota > Metazoa > Chordata > Actinopteri > Carangiformes > Echeneidae > Echeneis > Echeneis naucrates. The sequence goes on from NC_042523.1 coordinate 4,891,725, forward strand.
AGTAAGCGAAAACATTAACACCTCTGTCAGTGACTTTGATCAAAAGTAAACACTTTAAAGCAGAAAAATAATACACTGATTTCTCAGGTGGCAATTTGTGTATGTTTTTTAGATTTGCTGAAATTAAAAAAAATAACATGACTCATAATTTATGTTCTCAGGTGAATTGCAACATTGCTGCCCATGTGGAATCCGCAAGGTGAAGGATTTTCTGACAAGCAGCCGGTGTGTTGTCACTTAAGTGTAATTCTTTACTGCCAAGCAAGATAATGTGAATATATTATCCACCACCAGTATCACCAGTGACACATGGCAGATGTTCTCTTGAAACTGTGTGCATTTTACACTTAATAGTCAAATGCATTACATTTCATAATTTAGGTCCAGCTTTGTTTCTGTTCTTAGGTTTAAATTTGTCCACATCCCATTTTTCCTCACCTTGCTTTGTCAGTGCTTCTTTAAGGGCGGGGGTGATCATCTCTCGCCTTTCCTCTTCATCTGCAAGCTTCTTCACTGCAGTAAACTTGGAGAGCTTCACTGTATGGACGTCTCCCCTTCCCTCCTCGTTACTCTGTGGCAGATACTCAGAGTCATTTACTGTTTATAACCATAAACCATGGCTTGAAATATTAAGCTCTGGTGCTGTGTTTTACCTGACAACTGTCATAGCTAAAAATCAATAGAATATGATGTTAGAAACTTCATGTCTGATGAGAGAAAAAATTATTTCTTAAGAAAAATATAAAAATTAACCCAAAACCTTTTAGCCAACAATAATACAAAGCCACATACTGACCACAAAACTAACAACTAACTAAAATTTTAAGGTTGAGATGTCAAGACAACTTTTTAAAATCAACAATAGACCAAATCGACAGAGTACAGATCGCAGGTGTGCATTATAGAGCTTATAGAGCTTGCTTTGAATGTGTTAGCATCCTCTCTAGGTGTAATTATAGATTATATTCAAAAGTGGATGTAGATTTTGGGTCTGGAAAGTGAAGCCAATGCGGTACACGTTAATCAAGGGGTAACTCCACTGGTTAAATTGTTGTATTGTTGTATTGTAGTGAAGTCAATGTGAAAGTGAAAAGTTGCCTTACTTGTGACTTGTTTTATTACCCAGGTCCTATTGAGGTTACAGTCCCAGTCTATACCTCAATACAACATGATGTTAATCATGTTGTATTGAGACCAAGCAGGGTATTCATTAGGGAGTATCTACCCTGAATAAATAATCTACCTTACACAGCAACTTATCTGGCAAAACAGGGCAGAGCTGCAGATCACCCCTCACCTTTTTCCAGTCCCACCTTACAAATTCAAGGTTTCAAAGCAGCCTGTTCACATTGGTGATGTGACTATGGATTGCTCAAACTGACCCTTAAATTCTCCTCCTTCATCCCAAAGTAAAAGAAAAATAGCTGAGGAGTATTTCTTGATTTTTATCCTTGTTAATTTTCCCCAACTATCAACATGCCACGTTGGTTACTAATGCTCTAGTTGCAACCTGACTCTGCTAAGACTCACTGACACTAACAGCCAATGCCAGCTAATGCTCCAGGCGAGGATGGGGTACACCTTGGACAGTTCCCCAGTCCATCGCAACATATACAGACAGACGAACAACCACTCACGCTCACACTCACACCAGACCTAAGGGCGATTAGCCACCAATCAACCTAGACATGCCTGTCCCACAAACCTACGACCTTCGCAACGGCGCTAACCACTATGCAGCCATCCTGCTCTGCCCTAATAAAAATTATTTCAATATTTAGGTTCTCTGGTTTTTATTTTCATACTGGCTTTCAAACAAAACTACTCGATATAATTGCTTTTTTTCTTTTTAAATATGAGTAAGCCTGCTATTGAAGGCCTATCAATACCTCTCTGTTTGGGCTGATGACCTTTACAAGAGTGGCAAATGAGCTTTAACTGATAAAGCGGCTCTGTCTCGCCTGTCACACCTCCCGTTGGAGCCTTCATGTAAAACATGTTAATTGGTGACTGTATTTTTTAAAGCTTCATGACCACAGCTCACTCTTTGGCTCAGTGTAGCTGCAGTGTGACCTGGTTCAGCAGCACAGTGCTGGACCAGTAATGGGATTATTTACAGTGTCTCTACTCTGAAAAATATCACAGCAACAGCAGAGTCAAAAATTTTTGTGTGTTGTGCCTTGGATTGTGTATAGGGTGGCCTGTTATCAAATCTCAATCTAGAAGGAATGTTCTTTCTTGTGGATTGACTTGAAGGAGTGTAACAATGGCTTAATTTATGGGGTTTTTTTATAAAAAAAAAAAAAAGGGGGGGGGGGGGGGGAATAAAACGTGCTCATTATATACAGGTGCAGTCAACACATAAACTAGGTGAAACAGGTGAGCTTGGATATGTAAATGGAATGGCATGATATAACAATGATAATTAAGCAGCTGGTGATTCTTGAGGATTTGGGCGGATGAATGGCAGATCGTTTATCAAAATACAAGGGGGAGTCTGTCTGAAGAAGGAGAGCTCAAACTAAAATTTGATTCACTGTTGTCTAATATCCATGCCTCGCACCACTCAGAACAACCTGGTGGGGAAGCAAATAAACGCCACCTTACTTGGTAGACGACTCAACTGGCCACAAAAAGAGCAGATGTCCAACGAGAGCGGCCGTGTCGAGGTCCTTCGTCATGGCCTCCCAAGCTAGACTGGTCCTTGGCTGAAGTGGCTGTCGGTCTGGCTCGTCCCTCTTCAGCGGCAGTCTTTTGTGCGATTGGCTTGGTTATTAAGTCAATATCCGAATTATCTTTCTCTTTCCTGATGAAAACAGACTGGAGCCGCGGGCAGCACAAGCGACCCTGGTTACCACGGCAACTCAAGACGCTGGAGGCTGAGTGCCGTGCAGCCAAACTTGTTTCGGTCTCCAGCAGCTTCAGCTTCAACTTGGAACTCAGCCCTTGTAGCTTAGCGGCTAAATTCTGACTTATGAGTTTCTTTTCTGTTGTGGTTGTTATTGCTTCATCAGGTCTCCTGGGGAAGCTCTCCTCTTCAGAACTTCCCCAGAACTCCCCAAAACTCCCCAAGACTAACTTGGAACTTAGAACTTAGAACTTAACTTAGAAGTTTGAGGGGTGTGGGGGATTGGAATCTCCACCCTTCCTTTCTTCGGACCTCACAACATGTGCTCACTCTATGTTCTGCTTAAATCAATGACAATTTGCACCAGACCAGATTAATTTCACCTTGGTATGAATGCTGATTGTTGCTTCTTCCAAACCCAGACGTTAGCAAGTCTTAACTGTTTTTTGGCCAGTGGAAAGGGGCCTTAGAAGATAAAAAAGGTAAGGTTATAACTACAGTTCTATAGAACACTCATGGAGGACTGCAGTAACAACAGCAAATCAGACAGTTAGTGATGGGCCTTTATGTGTGTGATTATATCAAGTCATTTAGTTAACTGACAGAGTCATTCATATTTCCCTTCTCTTCCAACTTTCAAGTCAGAAATACACTTGAGGGTCAGTAGAGGAAAATATGCCAAAGAGCAACACTAATTGTTGATCTAGGGCAGGACAGAAGCTCAAGGCTTGTGATTTTGCATCTATTGCATCACTTAGTGTGTGAAATTACCATTTAGTACTAGATGGGACTGAACAAAGGAGCATTGCTCTGTCCAGACAGAACAGTTGGTTTAAATCTACAGCTTGATAAGACAAGCAGCAGCCTTTTCTAGTGCTAAAGAAGCTGCAGCCAATTTGTCTTAAAGATTAAAGACCTCCTTTGGGCTAAGATAACTTTTTTGCAGTGTACGACATTCATATGTAAATCTTAATATCTGAGAGGATTGCTGTTTATATAAATGACTGACGCGTTATTAGGTCCTGCTAGAGAGGTTGCCCGAGGTGGGAGCAGGTATTACTTTTCAGAAAGGCATGATTGGCTAGCTGCCTTTGCAATGAGCCATGCTAAGTGACAGTTCCACCCATTTACTGGACTGCTGCTACTGCTTTGGCTGGTCTATAGGGATCTATATTTCTCCTTCCATGGCAGCATCATAAGAGGCAGATATGTTGTAAGCAAATAAACAATGACATTAAGTGTGGATTCCTGAGGATTACCACAAGCGCCTCATGTGCAGCAGTAACACTTGTTTACTGGTCACATGGTTCTAAATGTTATGGAAATGAGTCTTAACAATGATAAGTTATGTCCAGAGCTTTCTGAGCTTCTGTTATTTTAGAAATATTTGTAATAACTGATTTCTTCGGCCACTAAAGGGCAACGGGGAGCTGGACATGAACACATTGACAAGAATAATCTTTAAACTTGACGCAACATGGATTTACAACGTTATCATTAATTTGCCTTGTCTGTGACTACGTGGTAGATGTAAGTCCAATATTCATCTTCATTTTCCTCTCCCCTCCAACCAATGCCTGAGGGAAATATCTGCCTCAACTAGTCGCAAACTGTTTCTGTCTACTGTTCAGTGCTGACCGGGTGGGATAGTGTGAGTATTTTGTTGAAAACGGCAGTCTGCTTCAGACAAAGTTAAACTATGGAAGCGTTTTGAATTAAAAAAAAAAAAAAAAAAAAAAAGTAAAGTTGAGTACAGAGAGTTAAACATCAAAATAAGACTACACATTACACATTATGTCAAGTAGAAAAGGATTAGGATGGTATTCTGAAACGTTATCTCTCTGCAAATTATTTTGGGTTGTTTTACTTTAAGTGGTTTGAAGGATAGAATAATTACTGTTTTACTACAGGTGTCGGGTGAGCCACATAGTCATTCAGGGATATCATCTGCCACCCTGGGGTACAATCATCATTATGATGTAGCTCAAATAGCAAGTTGGGTCACCAGATATCTACCTGAGATGAAAATAAAGTAACCTGCGCTTTAAAACTCAGATTGAGGGGAGATTATTTCTACATGTCAGCCCATACAAACCACATTCACAAACTGCGTTCTTAACATGAAACATTCTGAAAGCACACGTAACATGCAACCAACAGTGCAACAATCTGTCCCTGTGGTGTTTGTGATTCATCTGGCCCCTGTCTCGGATTCCCACTGCTTAGCTTTCACCCTTGCTTGAGAGATCAGAGACATCCAGTCATGCATTTGCCAGTCCGGACTAAGACAACTGGGACATCTCACAGCATCGTGTTGTGCTCTGGAACCCAAGACACAACATGGGGCTGATGCAGACAGAGAGTGCAGCAATGACACACAGTGCAAGTAGGAAAACATAAAGGTACATGACAGCAAAGACCAATTAGGCACATGTTTTAGAGGATAAAAATTATAATTAGAAGAATATATATTTACGAATGCTGTTGCAATTATGTATGATGCTAAATTTCTCCTTAGCACACCATGTTTAATGGTGCTAACAACGCACAAGTCCTGATGCAATTGTTACCCAATTTGTGTAGTAGCTCAGGACCCATTGATGTAGCAGATAAACTGATAACAGGACGTTTGTATGCCCATACAAAAATCATAGCAGCATTTTTATCTCTGCTTCTTTTCTCTCCACTAAGGTTAAAACATCAAAGCCCAGCTAAGAAAGCCACTTGACTTTCCAGTTTAATGATCTTTTCCATATTCACTCCTACATGGCGGACCCTCCTACAGCATGAAAGGGAGCATTCTGGATGAGGCAGGGGCATTTCGGGACAAACTTGAGAAGGCAATACAAAAGATTCAGAATCAATCAGAGCAACAACACAAATTAAACTTACCAACACTTGGCAAAATTCAAATAAAAAAATAGCCACAGACTAAAGGTGGGTAATATTAGCTCTACAATCTGGCCACCAATCACAGCGTGCCTGCCAGTCTGTCACTGAGCACTTCTGAAGAAAAACTGTTGTGAGATAGATGTACCCATCAAGTTCAGCAATCATCCACTCATCTTCAACCCTGCTTGGTCACAAGCATCACTGGTATCATTGCAGTTGAATCTGTCTATGTCATTTTTAGCTCCAAAGCATTTTGCTGCTTACAGTGTGTTCAGTGTGTTCATCCACTAAAAAATAGGGATGAGGTAACAAACTCCAAAACAGGCAGCTTATTTCCAAAACATGGAAGATTTAAATCAATGTGACTGGTGTGACAGTATGAAATACCACAGCAAATTTCTCATTAGTGAGAGAAAAGGACCCTTACATATGATTAGCTCAGTAAAAAAAAAAAAGAAGAAGAAGAAAACAGTGTGCAGTATTGTGTATAAAATAGTCATGTTTATTTCTTTTCTTTTATTTGCATTGAAGTAATTTTGCAAAAGAAGAGTAGTCCAAATTTTCTTAAAGAGAGGTGTGTGAAATTAACTCATGGTTAGAGAAAGTGATTAATTTCAGTTATCCTTTCTCAAGGATGTGCTTCCAAATATTAAGTGGAGGATGCCAATAATTTTGTCAAATCCATTCATGGAGAGTTGGGTAAAATAAGATAAAAGTTGTTGCATTACTTCAAAGCAAAGAAAATAAATAAACATGTGAATCCCAAAGCACTCGTAATGGCAATGCTTTTCTGGGAGAAATGGTTTCTTATTTGCCAAAAGTGTTGCAAAGTGCACTTCAGTCAAGATCTATAAAATGATCAACACTGGCTAATGGATTAAAGAACAGTGTTTTGAGATATTAAGCAAACTAGCTAGGTTGGTTGCGATTTCTTTAACTCCCTGAAAATTTTCAGGGAGTAAAAGAGAGGCGTGCGAAATATATATATATTCTTTACTGAATCTACAATATCCAACATGGTTTCATTTCATTTGTTTTGTTGTGGAAATTCACTGTCAAAGTCAAGTTCAATTCAATTCAATTATTCAATTTACAATTATACAGTATTTCCAACTCCCAATGTACTTTTTCCCTAAGGCGCTTGTAGAACTTACAGTATAATAGTGAGAAGCCCAGCAGTTATACCATTAGCAGCATCTGTCGAGGAGGAAAAACTCCCTTTTACCAGAGAGAAACTTTCAACAGAACCAGATTCAGGTTAGACAGCTGTCTCCACTACTGCTCTGGACAAACCACAGAGGTGAAAGAATTTCAAAATATCTTTGACAGTTCTGTTCTTCAGTTTCTGTCAGTCAACAAAATTATATCTGCACAAGTTATTTGAACAAATAGCTGCTGATATATTGGCCTGGCCCTTTTGTCAGTCTGCACTATAATTAATTCACAATACCACTATGAAATGAAATGTGCTGACATTTATTCCCAGGTCATTTCAAGTAAATTCCATTCCACACTGATATGATCAAACACTGCAGTTAATAACCAAATGTGAAAAATTATCATTTTGTGTTGCAGGAAGCCGAAGGTGAAAGCCTGCCGTGCACCAACAGTGCAGTGCAACGCAGTAATCCAGGCTACGGAGACGTAAGCATGATATTTTCATTAATATCGGCACGTCACCTGGGCATATTCCTGAGCTATTCACTTTAAAACACTCATCACTGATGCAAAGTGCTGAACACAGCATCAGATCATAAGTGAGATTCATTCTCATTTTGGTTAAAAAAAAAAGGGCCAGGGAATAGTATTAAATATGTTATGTGTCTATTACGACATCTTTGCAAACAGCATTGGAAGTGAAATAACAGTGCAGCGTTAAATATCAGATGTTGCGCGACCAGCAACCAAGAGTCTCTGCCATCACCTAGTGGTCAAATTCAGCCAAGTAAGCTTCTGCCTGCATATTGAGGATGGTTTCTCAAGTAGATTAAAACCAGTTTTGGAAGTTGATTGACCTCCAGCTAAGTTATATACTGAAAGTAATTTTTATTCAGTATTTATATTTGAAGACCTAAGTAAAAGAGGCACATATTCAGCACAAAGCAGATACTCAGGTCTGGGATCTCAGTTGCAGCTATGGTCTAACAAGCAGTTAGAGATATTCCTTCACACCCAATTTACTTTTGTCACTGTCACAATAGATCAGATACTTTTACAGCAGGTCCAATATAAATATTGAGGTCAATTGACAGATACATGTAAGTATCACAAGCAAATGGCATGACAGCAGAAACATGGCTTCCTGATAAAAACTGGAAAAAACACCAATTGAAATCATTAAAATAAAGTCTGGTTTCTTCATAGTGGCTGGCAAGTTCTGGGTTTCTCAGTCAACTGTAATTATTCTCTGATTCTTCTTTGATATCCTTTCCCTGGTGAAAAAAAAACTAATGCAGCAGTTTGACCAGTCTGCCCAAAGCTTACACAGAATATATTAATGTTAATGTTACAAATGAAGAGATAACCCTGACAGGTTGATTGCTGTGTCCTATAAGCAGCAGTCAATCTATGTGTATTGTCTTTGTTGTTTATAGTGTAAATGGCGACCGTTATTCTATATCTGAAGTTTAGTGAAAATAGTAATTAGTATTAGTTAATTAATTCTATTAAATTTACCAGCAGGTGTAGAACAGGGTCATGGATTATTATATCTTGGCACACCTTCTCTCAGCCTTGGATGTGCCATTAAGGTAGATTCTGTTTACATTTGTTAGTCCTGGTGAACAGGAGTTCAATTTCACTCTGATTCTATAAACTAGAGAACTCCTAAAGATCTGCCTCTCAAAGGAATAGAAACATTGCAAGGCTGGATTCTCTTCCATTTCTCACGGTTTGCTTCTTTGCTTGGGTCCTTCAAAACCAGCATATAAAAGGGGAACAGTAATGCTTTTTCCTTCTCAGTATTTTTGCTTTTCTTGAATCACTTCTTTCTCGCAAGTCTGTGAAGTGGGCGTCCTCGCTGTTATGCAAGCCTCCACTTTTCGCGTGTCGGGTTCTGGTGTCTATCAACCCATCTGCCATTTCTCCTTCAATGACGTCACTTTTTCTTTTCACCTAGCACACTTTTGTCTAAGGTAGTGAATATGACAAAGGTGCCTTTGTTTAGCACATGAAGTGGTAACACTGAAATAAGCCTACAGGATGATGATACTACAACTCTAGACTCAACAATTGCTCAACTGTAACAGCCGACTGTAACTGTATATCAACCTTATCTTTATGATTAGAAATTTACACCACATCTATAAATGTTCAGTTGTATAAGAGTTCCTATGATTCCTTCAGTAGCAGTAATTTTCTGAGGACGGGGAAAGATGGGGTGCAATCATTTTAAGCCCCCCGCCCCCTTTAAAAAGATTATAGGTTTACATACCAGTAAAGAAAGAGGTGACTTCAAGGTGAGGTAATGGGCATTAAGAAATAACTATAGATATCTCTAAGAGTTGGAATATAGTCTGACCTTGGCCTTCCTGGCGATGTTCATCATGCTTCCAAGGTCTTCCATGTCCACCACTGCACCTGATTTCTTCTCATCTTGCAGGCCAGACTCATCCTCATCACTGGTAGATTCTATCAGATCATCCTGAATCAGGAAGGAAAAAAAAAAAAAACACAAATTATTGTCAGAACTAAAAAGGTCAAGTACAAATAACTGAATGGAAAACATAATTGATTTTGCAAAGTGCATAGATTGAACTATGGATTGCTCTAATCCATGACCACTTACAGAATTGTCCCTGCACAAGCAAGGGGGGCCTGAGCGGAAAACACTTATTGTACATCATTAGCCCCAATTGTAATGCTTCACAAAATAAGAAAATCATATGAATTTTATGGAAATTCAGAATGCATGGCCAGTGTCAGGCTCTCTGCCTAAGTTTGCGGCAGCAGGATAAAATATATGAGCAGTGCACTGAGTAAATAAATCACAATGACGGTTCTGTCGCCATACTCCTCAGATGCGATTAGCTCCAGGTGAATGTCACCTCTGTTGAGTGCACTGAGTGCAGCAGACAGAGGGGACAAAGTCTCAGCTAGAATTGGTCCTGAGGAGCCTGGTACCATGACAACTGTTCATCTCTGTCTACTGAGATGCATGTAAAAGCTGTTAGTGTGTGAGTGTGTACATTATATGTGTATGTTTATAATTGCCTTCTTGTAAAATCTCTCATTTCAGTAATTGGTCAAAAATAAAGGAGTTATTTTTATATTTCAACATGACTGACAGTGTTGATACTGATCAAGCATAGTGAATTAATTTAACAATTAAATTTGTTCTTGTTTTGTGTTTTATTGGCACTGAGAAGCTACTAAGCTAGCTACACTTTCTCTTAAAACTGATTTTAATGTATTTCATATATAATATGTTATATGTTATATTATCACCCTTTTTAATCAAAGGGTGATACAAAATATGTCGGAGGGAACATGAATATTAAACATCATAATATCAAAAATTTTAGGTGCGTCAGCCAAACATTTCAGACATGTTCTTTGTCGACACTTTGTCGACACACAACTCACTTATGTCCCAACATCTACAAATTGTTGTCTTTGTCCGAGTGAAAGCAAACTACAAAAGAAACAAGATATCAAATCTTGAACCATCAGTAATTCCTATACCCACCATCCATGTATTTGTCTTTGGATATGGGGACTCACATTGTCAGTAGAACAATACACAGAGCTCTAAGTAATCATCTGGTGGCGTAGTGGTTAGTGCTGTTGCCCCACAATAAGGTTGTGGATTCGGTTCCTAGCTTAGGTCCTTTCTGTGTTTGCATCTTCTCCCCGTGCCTGCGTGGGTTTCCTCTGGGTACTCCAGTTTCCTCCCACCAAAGATATCATGTTTGGGTTAACTGTTGACTCTAAATTGTGTGTAGAACCACCACTCTCACTCTGAATGTGATTTTGAGCGGTTGTTGGTCTCTGTCTGTCTTTGTGTGTTGGCCCTGTGCTGTAACTGGAGACTTGTCCAGGGTGTTCCTCACTCCTCACCCAGAACATTGGCTGGGATTGGCTCCAGTACCCCCACACAACCCAGAAACAGAAAAGTGGTAGAAGATGGATGGATAGATGAATGAATGAAAACCCAGAGCAGTGGTTTAAGAAGGTTTTCAACTTTTTGCTCAAGAACTCTTTGGCAGATTGCGAACATAAAGGGCTCGTTATTCAATTTGAGGAAGTCTTTCCAACCAATATATCATCCTGCTGCCTAAATGCAAGCAAGTGTATGATGCAAAACAGACAAGTAATCTAAATGCAGCTTCTCTGCCATTACCTCAGCGACGGCATTCTGTGGAGATGCATTCTCCTTTTCCACCTCCAGCTGGCCATCGTTCCTCTTATTCTTACAGGAGCTTCCAGTTTTACAGTTCCCACTACAGCTCTTCTCATTCTTAGCCAAGGCTTGCAGGCGGTTCAGGAACTTCACCTTCCAGGCCTGGAAGTCTGCCTGGATGCTGCCATTATGGCTCTTCACCACATTGCAGTCACCCTCTCCCCTTGTCATGACCCTCATGCCACTCAGCATCCAAAGCCATTTGTCCACATTTTTACACACCTAAAGAGGTAAAAGTATAAATGGTTAAAGACGATTTAAGAGAATCATCTCTGATCATGCCCTAAAATAAATACAGATTAAATTAGATTAACTTTTATTGTGCAGATTTCAGGTACAAAGCTTGAATCTAACAAACGGTATTATCAATATCAAAACCATTTCCCACCGTGTTGTAATGGCCAACATAGACAGAGTTTCCAAGACCAAACACTGCGTATCTGAGGCCTTTGAGGTATGTCTTCCCATATCTGAAGTCAGTGGATGCCTCTTCCAACCACCTGTAGAACCACTCAGCGTTCTCTGTGGGTTGTCCGTCCGTGTATGTGGCCACAAGAAACACGCAGACTGACTTACTGGTGCACTGAATGATGAAATAAAAAAGAAACAAAAAAGTTAAACAGTGAAGTAAAAGTATCTAAGTGAACACAATGAGAAGATACTTTTGTAACTCTAGAATTTATTGATCCAATACTTTATTTGAATGTTTAGAACAACGATATAAAACATTTAAGTTAATTTGAATTAGTGATACAGTCTAAGAAACACAAATCTTGTAAAGCACTAGACCCAAATGAGATGGATAAAAAAGGAAGATGAATAAAACACAGTTTGGGGTGGAAACATGGAAATTTTGCAGTAATTTTTCATTAATACAACATGGGTTGAAATTAAAGCTGTATTAAGTGTTGGGTTTCCAAAGGACAGAGACCTTATATGAAAAGACTTCCATCAATACATGGCATTTTAAAAGACAGGAGCCCTAACTGCTGGGAATAGCGAGCACAAGATTAAATATAAGGTTGACGGAGGTATGAATAAGCTGATTTAGTTCAAATTTGCTCATGGAAAGTTGATTGATCACATTTTCAGCAATTATTACAGAAAAAGGTTAAATTAAAATTATGACAATAAATTGATTCTCTTGACTAGACCCAAGGACAAAACATTTAATGTAAAAGAACAAAAAAACAAAAAACAAAAACAAATCAGTCTTTATAAATTTTGAGCAGTAATGTATAAATAAACTGAAAGAGCCAGGAATTGCCTTGTCTTGTGTCTAAAAAGGTCTTTGCTGCCAAACAAATTCTAACTTCTTCACTTGTGGCTAGTCATTTACAGTCAGTGCGCTGAGGAACACCTGCATCTGGAGGGAGACTGTAGCCTTTGGTCACTTTTGATGGAGATTTTCCATCACTGAAAACTGTCACCATCTTGCTGAATAAATAACTATTTTCTCTCCTGTTGTGTGCCAGTCAACCAATCCCCTATTCATCTCTCAATGCACTACAAAGTGTGTGCCAACAAAATAAAAAGTGGAACGATGAAAATAATCCATCTTTCTACAGCTGAGCAGCATTAGTATAAGACATTTGTCCCCAGTGCCGTCAGTCTGGAGAACTGAATCTGAGCTGCTACAGAACTCCAGGATTACTGTACTGTTTGTTGTTAATTGTTTAATCAATACCAGTTGTGATTAATTATAATTTAAATTGTGTTCTAGTTAAGCCTTGGACAAATTCCAAAGCCTTATAGGCTTAAAGTTACATTTTAGATTTAATTAACATCCCAGAGAAAGTGCAGAAAGAGCACGCCTTCTGAAACAACCAAGTGGTGAATAAATTAGTCACTTAATTATACAAAGCCAAAATTAAGGGTTAGGCACTGAAGAGATGCTTTAAAGTTTGCAGTGGTTTAGTTTTCTGTTTGAGAAACCATATGTCTGCATGGTGCAGCGTTTTTCCACTATCTCTCTAGGTTAAAGTGAGGGAAAAGTATATTTTCCTTTGCCTTGGCCTACCTCATCAGGAAGTTGATCATCTGGATCATAGTCCTTCATGTCAATCACTTCAGATGGTATCCCCAAATTCGTCACCTCCTCTGACAGCTCTTTGGCGAATCCCTGGACAATGGATGGTAGATTCACATTGACTAAACTCCCAGGTTTAACTTGTCCTTATTATTTGATACATTTTTAATTACAAAGGTTTACATGTGGTTATGGCTTATGGGATCTGACCCTTGCGGTTCAAAAATAAAGTCTTGAATGTGAAACTTACACAGCCAGTATTCTGAGATCATTTTGTTTGTTACACTCAACTACCTTTACCTGAGGGCAAAAATTTATTGTTTGGCTGTACCGTTGGATTTTACATCAAACTATAGCATCATCGTGCCTTTATATTAACATCAAGGCCAGAGAGAAAAATATTATCTGCACCTTTGCTGTTCCAGTTTGTGAGCCGTAGAAAATTTTGACTCCTGAAACATGTACCACAGCAGCTCTATCAGGGCAGTTTTGGATCTTCACAGCTTTGTAGACCCAAGGGTTAATATCCTTGGAGATGCTTTTCTGAAAATATACAGAGGAAGACAAGTACCACTAAATTACACTTTGGAACCTTCAGTCAATACATGACATTTTAAAAGACAGCAGCCCTAACTGCTGGGCACGAGCACGAGAAGAAATATAAAGTTGAAGGAGATCAGACAGGTATGAACAGGAAAGCTGATTTATTCCAAATTTGCTCATGGAAAAATTATTGGCCACATTTTCAGCAATTATTATGGAAAAAGGTGAAATGAAAATTATGACATTAAATGGATTCTCTTGACTAGACCCATTGATGAAATATTATGTTAAGGACCAGGACTTTCACTACTTCAGCTGGAAACCAGCGACTTGTTACAAAACAGCCTACACTCTCAAGAATGATATGACGGAGAGACCACAGTTTAGAGAAGCTGAATAGCAGTAAGACTCACCTTCTTCAGCGCCATGTTGAGTGAGAACCAGACCCCGAAAACAAGAGCAACAGCCGAGTACAAGTACAGCCTGTTGTGCCATACCGACATGAACCAGCTCTCACTGGTGCCATGTTCATTCTGGGAGACTGTAGAGAGACAAGTCATCAGTCCGAATCCAGCGTCTTTAAGGGGGGCGGCAGTAATTTGAGTAACACAGCTTGGCTAACATCGTTACGTGTACAAATGCGAAGCGGAAATTACATTTAATCTTATACCAGCAGGACAACAGAGTCACCCCGATACTCAGGTCACCTGCAGCCAAGTGCGAGGCGGGTGGCTGCTAGCATGTTTATGCTAACTAATGTTGCAAACGTTATTATAACACAGCGTAAACTAAGTTTGAAGCTCCGTGAGGAAGCCAGCATGGCTCACCTTTGTTGTCTGAGGTAGACACGTGTCCTATGAACAGCAAAACGACTGGGAAGAAATTCAGCATCGCTGCAAACACGGTGTGCACAGTCGTCAGTACTCGGTTGTGTGTGGAACCATACTGTTGGCTACTAAGCATGCTGGGAAATGTAGTTGCCAACTTCTTTTACGGTGAACATTTTCGACCATTAGAAATACCAGTTCAGAATTGCAATAACCGTTTCGCATGTAACAAAAAACATGAAGAGCTTCATAATAAAAGGAAAGTGCAACAAAAAGGGCAACCTAGTTCATAATGAATACCATTCCATCATATCATTTCTTTTTAGAACAAACAGTTAAGATATTACATTGTTTTCCACCCAAAAGTTAAATTGATATATTTTATTGTTGTGTTTTTTCAGGTTCCCTTGTTAATCAGTATTTTATCAATGTAGTGTGGAGTCTCATTCATTTATTAATCTTCTACCGCTTAGTCCTTTGGGGGGGCACGCCTGGGAACCGAACCTTCTTGCTGTGGGGCATGAGTAACATCATATTAGACTAAAGGAAATTTAAAAACATTATTACACTTGGGAGCACAGTGAGTTCACTATGTTTTTAATCTATGCACAGATGAAACAGTGATTACTCTCAAAGTCGGTACTTTTTCACGCAGGGCTTATTAATTGTTTAGAAAGCCAGCTCGATCAAGGAGTGAAACAGTTTGAATGACAGAATTCAGGAAGCATCTGGATCGAGAACAAGTAGCCTGAAGAAATATTCAAATTCATTGAATGTTTGTTCTAACTGAAACAAAATAAGAATAATTAGGATTCATTATCATGATTAGATTTTACATCATATTTTAAATTGTTACACGGGTTTGTTTTAGCCCATATTTTTCCACTTCAGTATCAACACACCTTCCCGAGCTCGACAAAATTCAATGTTTTAGGGAGGATTTTTCAGATAGTCAGACAAAGAAGTGAAGACGAGGACAAAAAACTGTCATGAAACCTACTGACTACATGGACTGCAGTGACATCTAGTGTTAGACACAGCTATACCTAAATCGGCTAACAGAAATCAAATTTAATCGTGAGCTTAACACTGTGCACAACTCACTGTGTGACTCATGAACAACAATTGTGCTACTGCTGGATGTGTCCTAAAAAACGTCAAGTGATATGTGGAAGTTGTGGACATAGTCACTGAAAAATAATGCCAACATAACACAAATGAAATAAATGTATTCACATCTTGTGACTGTTTTGAGCAAGGGCTCATCAAAAGGATAGGTTTCCTCTTCCTGTAAGGAAGTATCATAGAAATTAATTGATTTCATTCCAGATCACATTTTAAATGAAATGAATTGGTAAGTGATTGTCTCCAAAGGGACTTTAAAAGTTCACTGTTCACTGCTATTCCCGGCACCGGCTACCCATCTATAAAGTACATATTTAAGATGAATTAAAGATTCCAGCATCTGCTCAAGGAAAGAAACAATTAAACCCATTTGACCTGGGGAAGACCAGATCATTAGCTTCTCTGAGGATACACATTGAAAAAGTAAATGGAGGTCTTCGTCAACAGTTACACAGAGTACACACGGTACACACTGTAGTCATAGTTTTCACTGACATAGACAGAGAAAATGATGTGGCCTACCTTGACAAAATTGTGAGGGTATTTTGTGTAGGTTTAGTGTAAGTTGGAGCTTCAGCTGTGTATCTCTTTGTAGCTGGGGAGCGCAGCGACCGGGATATGGATGGGTGGTAGTCCGCTGGGGGCACCCAGTCCTCCTCCGCCGGCCCGAGGGCCCGAGGCCCGAGCTGCGCTCCCCAGCTACAAAGGGATACAAAGCTGAAGCTCCAACTTACACCCTCTGAGCCGAGATCTGTGACGTCATCAATGACGCAGCAAATGGAACGACGCAGGGTATGCCCTTATAGCGATGTGTAGAAGGTTGGCAGTTTACTCAAAGATTCCTTATAATGTTCATATATTTCAAGTTCATATGTATGGATTTTGTTAGATTATAAAATTGAGAAATTCAGATGTGCTTCTCAGGGTTTGCTGAACATGCTTTATTATTCTTTTTAGAAATATATAAATGAGCTAAAATAAATGTCAAATTCGTCACCTTTATTGGACACAGACACATACTGTATGTACCAGCTTTGCACACGGTGCACTCAGCCTCCCATATGTCCCGACCTGGTCGGTAAACTGCTATTATTTCATTTTTATTGTTATTTGTTTCTCCCGCAGTTCACCTATGAACGTGCGTTTGCGCGTGCGTCGTCATCTTGAACGCTTCAGCTGCTTTCTTGTTGTGAGTTTTGGAGATCCGCCCACAGGTCAGCCTCTCCGGGATTAGGTCACACACGCTAAAATAAAACAATGACAACCTGAGGAAAAGGAGCACACAGAGAGAGAGAGAGAGAGAAGGAAAAGCGGACGCTATCATCAATGAATAAAAATCCCGACACCCCTGGCGGGATGTAAAAAGTGGACATGTACGGGAAAAGAGGACTTTTTGTTCAGCCTATTAGGGAGTCCCTTGTGTCGGAGGAGGGAAGGTTGATCAAATAGTTCTATATGTCCGGATACTGCAGGTCAGGGACGTCCTGTTCAGCGGAGATATGAGTACATAGCACCGCGGGGGCATTATGCCCATCGCTAATATTTTATCTATGTCGTGTTGGGGTTTTTTGATTGTTATTATTATTATTATTAAGGCCAATTTCATCCGAGTTAAAGTGAGAAGTGAATTCAGAATACTTAAAATCTGCGGCGCCGGCATGAGCTATTTTCTGTTCCATTTACTGCCAAAATGGCGGCGTAAACAAACTAAGTCACGTGACATCCCGAGGATGTCAGGATCAATGGATCTGAATGTCTGTGTCAAATGTTACTTAGAATAAATCTTACAATAATTCAATTAATAAAGTAAAATAGCGGGATCCTGTTTACATGAAAAAAGAATAAATCTGTGGCGTTTTCAACTTCCTACACATCCCTATAAGGGCATACGCTGCGTCATTGAGAAAGCCACACATCTCTCGGCGCAGATGGTGAAAGTTGGAGCTTCAGCTGTGTATCTCTTTGTAGCTGGGGAGCGCGGCTACCGAGATGTGGATGGGTGGTAGTCCGCCGGGGGCACCCCGTCCTCCTCCGCCGGCTCGAGGGCCTTGGGGATCGGCAGCAATAAATTTGCTCCATCCGCCAACATGGGTGCACGCTAACCTCAGTGCTAATGTGCGTAATAAAGCAGCACATGTAATGAGAAATGATTCGCTGCTGGGTTCGGATCACATTTGTCGTTCACATTGTGTCAGGGGAGAGCGCGAACGCAGTCCCCCACTACCAGAAATGATGCAGTCGAGATTCCCACATTTGGGGAATTCGCAGTGGTCAGCACAACCGGAGTGCAATGGTTGAGCCTCGCCCTGGGTGAACCACCTTCTTGATCACGGTATCTCCCCTGCCAGGTAAGTATGACTTGTTCATCACACTGACCGGGCCCTCTTTCCCCGACACACCTTCTGCACTCACGGTGCTGCTGACCTTAAACATGAGAGAAGCCAGAGTCCTCCGGGGCTGTGAATGCGTGGGCAATCTGTACAGACAATGCAGGTTGACAAATTGGATGTCTTTTCCTTTTCATTTTAAACATCATACATTGATTGCCCATATGATACAAATACCAGGAGTATAAATCAACAATTTAAGCGAGAAGCAATACAGTTGCAGCGGCAAGAAGCCCCAAGGAATGCTGGCAAAACAATTGCTGACTGTCAATGCCTAAATGACCGGGATTATAATATTACATCTCCACTAGCAGATTTACTGTGTACCATGTAATTAAGTTTCTTTTTTTTTATCTACTTTTGAATCGCATGTACGGCAATTTGAAACTTATTTCTGTTCCAACGGCAGCGGGGCAAATGAAGGACAAATATAAGAGCATCGTTGAAAATCAGTAGTTCTGCTATAATATCTCATTGGGCGTGCTGCATATGTGTCCCTGTTGTGGGTTATGTCCAACATGTATGAAGCTATACTTTTTGTTTTACACTTCCTCTTTGTTGTAAGATGATCACGATGGTAATGATTTGATATTGTTTACGTTCCACAGGAAAAAGACAGGGGGTCTCCTACTGAGGATTGCACTCTTGCAGAGGAGATAATCATTTCAAATAGTGAGCGTTGCCCCTCGATGGAGGGTGTGGAGGGAGGAGTCCCATCAGACCCTGCTGGAGGTGGCGGCTCCAAAAGCAGTGCATTTGTACACGGTATGTTTCAGTGAGCCAGTGTTAAAAGACTGGGTTGGCAAAATGCAATTAGCCATTTATTGTGAAAGTAAGCAAGGTGTATGTTTGATTTCCGCAGCGGATAGTGAGATCTTCACATTTACCCTGTTGCCACCCCCCCCCCACACACACACAAAAATGCTGTCCTCCAGAGAGGTGAGAGTAAATTCAACCTATCACATACATTTACATACAAACCCGTAGCTGCTGATCATACTTTGGGGGACGGGGGAAAATTTCTGCACATCTTGTGTACTCAGGTGGAGGTCGCGGGTGAGGATACACACTTTTTCCCCTTGTTAATAATGTGTAGTTTTTCCAATTGCCTGTATTAAGAGATGGAGTGAGTAAACTGCAGCTGTCTCACTTTGTGGTCTGCACTTGGGACTAAGTATGCTTTAAGTGTTGTCGGAGGTGGATGGGTTGCCCCCGGCGGATCGCCGCATGAGGAGAGTCCACCACCAGCAAACGCTGATAAAATGATAAAACATAGAGTTTGTACTATTTTCTTTGATTTCCTAATGTAGATGAAATGAAAGATGAAAGTTTCTTTGAGCTTGACTTGGATTTGTCTCACGATGGGGACTGCGTTGGCGCTCTCCCCTGATAGAATGTGAACAACGAATGTGATCCGAACGTCAACCCAGCAGCGAATCATGTCTCATTACATGTGCTGATCTACTGCGCACACTAGCGCACTAGCACTTAGGCTAGTGTGCACCCATGTTGACGGAAGAGCAAAATCGTTGCTCCTCCGCCAACATGCAACCCAAGATGGGTTGATCTGGCTGGCTGGCTGGCTGGGCGGGTGTCCCCTTCGTCCTCCGACGGTCCCCAAGGCCCTCGGGCCGGCGGAGGAGGACTGGGTGCCCCCGGCGGACTACCACCCATCCATATCCCGGTAGCTGCGCTCCCCAGCTACAAAGGGATACACAGCTGAAGCTCCAACTTACACCCTCTGAGCCGAGATCTGTGACGTCATCAATGACGCAGCAAATGGAACGACGCTGGGTATGCCCTTATAGCGATGTGTAGAAGGTTGGCAGTTTACTCAAAGATTCCTTATAATGTTCATATATTTCAAGTTCATATGTATGGATTTTGTTAGATTATAAAATTGAGAAATTCAGATGTGCTTCTCAGGGTTTGCTGAACATGCTTTATTATTCTTTTTAGAAATATATAAATGAGCTAAAATAAATGTCAAATCCGTCACCTTTATTGGACACAGACACATACTGTATGTACCAGCTTTGCACACGGTGCACTCAGCCTCCCATATGTCCCGACCTGGTCGGTAAACTGCTATTATTTCATTTTTATTGTTATTTGTTTCCCCCGCAGTTCACCTGTGAACGTGCGTTTGCGCGTGCGTCGTCATCTTGAACGCTTCAGCTGCTTTCTTGTTGTGAGTTTTGGAGATCCGCCCACAGGTCAGCCTCTCCGGGATTAGGTCACACACGCTAAAATAAAACAATGACAACCTGAGGGAAAGGAGCACACAGAGAGAGAGAGAGAGAGAGAGAGAAGGAAAAGCGGACGCTATCATCAATGAATAAAAATCCCGACACCCCTGGCGGGATGTAAAAAGTGGACATGTACGGGAAAAGAGGACTTTTTGTTCAGCCTATTAGGGAGTCCCTTGTGTCGGAGGAGGGAAGGTTGATCAAATAGTTCTATATGTCCGGATACTGCAGGTCAGGGACGTCCTGTTCAGCGGAGATATGAGTACATAGCACCGCGGGGGCATTATGCCCATCGCTAATATTTTATCTATGTCGTGTTGGGGTTTTTTGATTGTTATTATTATTATTATTAAGGCCAATTTCATCCGAGTTAAAGTGAGAAGTGAATTCAGAATACTTAAAATCTGCGGCGCCGGCATGAGCTATTTTCTGTTCCATTTACTGCCAAAATGGCGGCGTAAACAAACTAAGTCACGTGACATCCCGAGGATGTCAGGATCAATGGATCTGAATGTCTGTGTCAAATGTTACTTAGAATAAATCTTACAATAATTCAATTAATAAAGTAAAATAGCGGGATCCTGTTTACATGAAAAAAGAATAAATCTGTGGCGTTTTCAACTTCCTACACATCCCTATAAGGGCATACGGTGCGTCATTGAGAAAGCCACACATCTCTCGGCGCAGATGGTGAAAGTTGGAGCTTCAGCTGTGTATCTCTTTGTAGCTGGGGAGCGCGGCTACCGAGATGTGGATGGGTGGTAGTCCGCCGGGGGCACCCCGTCCTCCTCCGCCGGCTCGAGGGCCTTGGGGATCGGCAGCAATAAATTTGCTCCATCCGCCAACATGGGTGCACGCTGACCTCAGTGCTAATGTGCGTAATAAAGCAGCACATGTAATGAGAAATGATTCGCTGCTGGGTTCGGATCACATTTGTCGTTCACATTGTGTCAGGGGAGAGCGCGAACGCAGTCCCCCACTACCAGAAATGATGCAGTCGAGATTCCCACATTTGGGGAATTCGCAGTGGTCAGCACAACCGGAGTGCAATGGTTGAGCCTCGCCCTGGGTGAACCACCTTCTTGATCACGGTATCTCCCCTGCCAGGTAAGTATGACTTGTTCATCACACTGACCGGGCCCTCTTTCCCCGACACACCTTCTGCACTCACGGTGCTGCTGACCTTAAACATGAGAGAAGCCAGAGTCCTCCGGGGCTGTGAATGCGTGGGCAATCTGTACAGACAATGCAGGTTGACAAATTGGATGTCTTTTCCTTTTCATTTTAAACATCATACATTGATCGCCCATATGATACAAATACCAGGAGTATAAATCAACAATTTAAGCGAGAAGCAATACAGTTGCAGCGGCAAGAAGCCCCAAGGAATGCTGGCAAAACAATTGCTGACTGTCAATGCCTAAATGACCGGGATTATAATATTACATCTCCACTAGCAGATTTACTGTGTACCATGTAATTAAGTTTCTTTTTTTTATCTACTTTTGAATCGCATGTACGGCAATTTGAAACTTATTTCTGTTCCAACGGCAGCGGGGCAAATGAAGGACAAATATAAGAGCATCGTTGAAAATCAGTAGTTCTGCTATAATATCTCATTGGGCGTGCTGCATATGTGTCCCTGTTGTGGGTTATGTCCAACATGTATGAAGCTATACTTTTTGTTTTACACTTCCTCTTTGTTGTCAGATGATCACGATGGTAATGATTTGATATTGTTTACGTTCCACAGGAAAAAGACAGGGGGTCTCCTACTGAGGATTGCACTCTTGCAGAGGAGATAATCATTTCAAATAGTGAGCGTTGCCCCTCGATGGAGGGTGTGGAGGGAGGAGTCCCATCAGACCCTGCTGGAGGTGGCGGCTCCAAAAGCAGTGCATTTGTACACGGTATGTTTCAGTGAGCCAGTGTTAAAAGACTGGGTTGGCAAAATGCAATTAGCCATTTATTGTGAAAGTAAGCAAGGTGTATGTTTGATTTCCGCAGCGGATAGTGAGATCTTCACATTTACCCTGTTGCCACCCCCCCCACACACACACACAAAAATGCTGTCCTCCAGAGAGGTGAGAGTAAATTCAACCTATCACATACATTTACATACAAACCCGTAGCTGCTGATCATACTTTGGGGGACGGGGGAAAATTTCTGCACATCTTGTGTACTCAGGTGGAGGTCGCGGGTGAGGATACACACTTTTTCCCCTTGTTAATAATGTGTAGTTTTTCCAATTGCCTGTATTAAGAGATGGAGTGAGTAAACTGCAGCTGTCTCACTTTGTGGTCTGCACTTGGGACTAAGTATGCTTTAAGTGTTGTCGGAGGTGGATGGGTTGCCCCCGGCGGATCGCCGCATGAGGAGAGTCCACCACCAGCAAACGCTGATAAAATGATAAAACATAGAGTTTGTACTATTTTCTTTGATTTCCTAATGTAGATGAAATGAAAGATGAAAGTTTCTTTGAGCTTGACTTGGATTTGTCTCACGATGGGGACTGCGTTGGCGCTCTCCCCTGATAGAATGTGAACAACGAATGTGATCCGAACGTCAACCCAGCAGCGAATCATGTCTCATTACATGTGCTGATCTACTGCGCACACTAGCGCACTAGCACTTAGGCTAGTGTGCACCCATGTTGACGGAAGAGCAAAATCGTTGCTCCTCCGCCAACATGCAACCCAAGATGGGTTGATCTGGCTGGCTGGCTGGCTGGGCGGGTGTCCCCTTCGTCCTCCGACGGTCCCCAAGGCCCTCGGGCCGGCGGAGGAGGACTGGGTGCCCCCGGCGGACTACCACCCATCCATATCCCGGTAGCTGCGCTCCCCAGCTACAAAGGGATACACAGCTGAAGCTCCAACTTACACCCTCTGAGCCGAGATCTGTGACGTCATCAATGACGCAGCAAATGGAACGACGCAGGGTATGCCCTTATAGCGATGTGTAGAAGGTTGGCAGTTTACTCAAAGATTCCTTATAATGTTCATATATTTCAAGTTCATATGTATGGATTTTGTTAGATTATAAAATTGAGAAATTCAGATGTGCTTCTCAGGGTTTGCTGAACATGCTTTATTATTCTTTTTAGAAATATATAAATGAGCTAAAATAAATGTCAAATCCGTCACCTTTATTGGACACAGACACATACTGTATGTACCAGCTTTGCACACGGTGCACTCAGCCTCCCATATGTCCCGACCTGGTCGGTAAACTGCTATTATTTCATTTTTATTGTTATTTGTTTCCCCCGCAGTTCACCTGTGAACGTGCGTTTGCGCGTGCGTCGTCATCTTGAACGCTTCAGCTGCTTTCTTGTTGTGAGTTTTGGAGATCCGCCCACAGGTCAGCCTCTCCGGGATTAGGTCACACACGCTAAAATAAAACAATGACAACCTGAGGGAAAGGAGCACACAGAGAGAGAGAGAGAGAGAGAGAGAAGGAAAAGCGGACGCTATCATCAATGAATAAAAATCCCGACACCCCTGGCGGGATGTAAAAAGTGGACATGTACGGGAAAAGAGGACTTTTTGTTCAGCCTATTAGGGAGTCCCTTGTGTCGGAGGAGGGAAGGTTGATCAAATAGTTCTATATGTCCGGATACTGCAGGTCAGGGACGTCCTGTTCAGCGGAGATATGAGTACATAGCACCGCGGGGGCATTATGCCCATCGCTAATATTTTATCTATGTCGTGTTGGGGTTTTTTGATTGTTATTATTATTATTATTAAGGCCAATTTCATCCGAGTTAAAGTGAGAAGTGAATTCAGAATACTTAAAATCTGCGGCGCCGGCATGAGCTATTTTCTGTTCCATTTACTGCCAAAATGGCGGCGTAAACAAACTAAGTCACGTGACATCCCGAGGATGTCAGGATCAATGGATCTGAATGTCTGTGTCAAATGTTACTTAGAATAAATCTTACAATAATTCAATTAATAAAGTAAAATAGCGGGATCCTGTTTACATGAAAAAAGAATAAATCTGTGGCGTTTTCAACTTCCTACACATCCCTATAAGGGCATACGCTGCGTCATTGAGAAAGCCACACATCTCTCGGCGCAGATGGTGAAAGTTGGAGCTTCAGCTGTGTATCTCTTTGTAGCTGGGGAGCGCGGCTACCGAGATGTGGATGGGTGGTAGTCCGCCGGGGGCACCCCGTCCTCCTCCGCCGGCTCGAGGGCCTTGGGGATCGGCAGCAATAAATTTGCTCCATCCGCCAACATGGGTGCACGCTAACCTCAGTGCTAATGTGCGTAATAAAGCAGCACATGTAATGAGAAATGATTCGCTGCTGGGTTCGGATCACATTTGTCGTTCACATTGTGTCAGGGGAGAGCGCGAACGCAGTCCCCCACTACCAGAAATGATGCAGTCGAGATTCCCACATTTGGGGAATTCGCAGTGGTCAGCACAACCGGAGTGCAATGGTTGAGCCTCGCCCTGGGTGAACCACCTTCTTGATCACGGTATCTCCCCTGCCAGGTAAGTATGACTTGTTCATCACACTGACCGGGCCCTCTTTCCCCGACACACCTTCTGCACTCACGGTGCTGCTGACCTTAAACATGAGAGAAGCCAGAGTCCTCCGGGGCTGTGAATGCGTGGGCAATCTGTACAGACAATGCAGGTTGACAAATTGGATGTCTTTTCCTTTTCATTTTAAACATCATACATTGATTGCCCATATGATACAAATACCAGGAGTATAAATCAACAATTTAAGCGAGAAGCAATACAGTTGCAGCGGCAAGAAGCCCCAAGGAATGCTGGCAAAACAATTGCTGACTGTCAATGCCTAAATGACCGGGATTATAATATTACATCTCCACTAGCAGATTTACTGTGTACCATGTAATTAAGTTTCTTTTTTTTTATCTACTTTTGAATCGCATGTACGGCAATTTGAAACTTATTTCTGTTCCAACGGCAGCGGGGCAAATGAAGGACAAATATAAGAGCATCGTTGAAAATCAGTAGTTCTGCTATAATATCTCATTGGGCGTGCTGCATATGTGTCCCTGTTGTGGGTTATGTCCAACATGTATGAAGCTATACTTTTTGTTTTACACTTCCTCTTTGTTGTAAGATGATCACGATGGTAATGATTTGATATTGTTTACGTTCCACAGGAAAAAGACAGGGGGTCTCCTACTGAGGATTGCACTCTTGCAGAGGAGATAATCATTTCAAATAGTGAGCGTTGCCCCTCGATGGAGGGTGTGGAGGGAGGAGTCCCATCAGACCCTGCTGGAGGTGGCGGCTCCAAAAGCAGTGCATTTGTACACGGTATGTTTCAGTGAGCCAGTGTTAAAAGACTGGGTTGGCAAAATGCAATTAGCCATTTATTGTGAAAGTAAGCAAGGTGTATGTTTGATTTCCGCAGCGGATAGTGAGATCTTCACATTTACCCTGTTGCCACCCCCCCCCACACACACACACAAAAATGCTGTCCTCCAGAGAGGTGAGAGTAAATTCAACCTATCACATACATTTACATACAAACCCGTAGCTGCTGATCATACTTTGGGGGACGGGGGAAAATTTCTGCACATCTTGTGTACTCAGGTGGAGGTCGCGGGTGAGGATACACACTTTTTCCCCTTGTTAATAATGTGTAGTTTTTCCAATTGCCTGTATTAAGAGATGGAGTGAGTAAACTGCAGCTGTCTCACTTTGTGGTCTGCACTTGGGACTAAGTATGCTTTAAGTGTTGTCGGAGGTGGATGGGTTGCCCCCGGCGGATCGCCGCATGAGGAGAGTCCACCACCAGCAAACGCTGATAAAATGATAAAACATAGAGTTTGTACTATTTTCTTTGATTTCCTAATGTAGATGAAATGAAAGATGAAAGTTTCTTTGAGCTTGACTTGGATTTGTCTCACGATGGGGACTGCGTTGGCGCTCTCCCCTGATAGAATGTGAACAACGAATGTGATCCGAACGTCAACCCAGCAGCGAATCATGTCTCATTACATGTGCTGATCTACTGCGCACACTAGCGCACTAGCACTTAGGCTAGTGTGCACCCATGTTGACGGAAGAGCAAAATCGTTGCTCCTCCGCCAACATGCAACCCAAGATGGGTTGATCTGGCTGGCTGGCTGGCTGGGCGGGTGTCCCCTTCGTCCTCCGACGGTCCCCAAGGCCCTCGGGCCGGCGGAGGAGGACTGGGTGCCCCCGGCGGACTACCACCCATCCATATCCCGGTAGCTGCGCTCCCCAGCTACAAAGGGATACACAGCTGAAGCTCCAACTTACACCCTCTGAGCCGAGATCTGTGACGTCATCAATGACGCAGCAAATGGAACGACGCAGGGTATGCCCTTATAGCGATGTGTAGAAGGTTGGCAGTTTACTCAAAGATTCCTTATAATGTTCATATATTTCAAGTTCATATGTATGGATTTTGTTAGATTATAAAATTGAGAAATTCAGATGTGCTTCTCAGGGTTTGCTGAACATGCTTTATTATTCTTTTTAGAAATATATAAATGAGCTAAAATAAATGTCAAATCCGTCACCTTTATTGGACACAGACACATACTGTATGTACCAGCTTTGCACACGGTGCACTCAGCCTCCCATATGTCCCGACCTGGTCGGTAAACTGCTATTATTTCATTTTTATTGTTATTTGTTTCCCCCGCAGTTCACCTGTGAACGTGCGTTTGCGCGTGCGTCGTCATCTTGAACGCTTCAGCTGCTTTCTTGTTGTGAGTTTTGGAGATCCGCCCACAGGTCAGCCTCTCCGGGATTAGGTCACACACGCTAAAATAAAACAATGACAACCTGAGGGAAAGGAGCACACAGAGAGAGAGAGAGAGAGAGAGAGAAGGAAAAGCGGACGCTATCATCAATGAATAAAAATCCCGACACCCCTGGCGGGATGTAAAAAGTGGACATGTACGGGAAAAGAGGACTTTTTGTTCAGCCTATTAGGGAGTCCCTTGTGTCGGAGGAGGGAAGGTTGATCAAATAGTTCTATATGTCCGGATACTGCAGGTCAGGGACGTCCTGTTCAGCGGAGATATGAGTACATAGCACCGCGGGGGCATTATGCCCATCGCTAATATTT
This sequence comes from Echeneis naucrates, assembly GCF_900963305.1. Lineage (NCBI taxonomy): Eukaryota > Metazoa > Chordata > Actinopteri > Carangiformes > Echeneidae > Echeneis > Echeneis naucrates. The sequence goes on from NC_042523.1 coordinate 4,919,120, forward strand.
TATCTATGTCGTGTTGGGGTTTTTTGATTGTTATTATTATTATTATTAAGGCCAATTTCATCCGAGTTAAAGTGAGAAGTGAATTCAGAATACTTAAAATCTGCGGCGCCGGCATGAGCTATTTTCTGTTCCATTTACTGCCAAAATGGCGGCGTAAACAAACTAAGTCACGTGACATCCCGAGGATGTCAGGATCAATGGATCTGAATGTCTGTGTCAAATGTTACTTAGAATAAATCTTACAATAATTCAATTAATAAAGTAAAATAGCGGGATCCTGTTTACATTAAAAAAGAATAAATCTGTGGCGTTTTCAACTTCCTACACATCCCTATAAGGGCATACGGCTGCGTCATTGAGAAAGCCACACATCTCTCGGCGCAGATGGTGAAAGTTGGAGCTTCAGCTGTGTATCTCTTTGTAGCTGGGGAGCGCGGCTACCGAGATGTGGATGGGTGGTAGTCCGCCGGGGGCACCCCGTCCTCCTCCGCCGGCTCGAGGGCCTTGGGGATCGGCAGCAATAAATTTGCTCCATCCGCCAACATGGGTGCACGCTAACCTCAGTGCTAATGTGCGTAATAAAGCAGCACATGTAATGAGAAATGATTCGCTGCTGGGTTCGGATCACATTTGTCGTTCACATTGTGTCAGGGGAGAGCGCGAACGCAGTCCCCCACTACCAGAAATGATGCAGTCGAGATTCCCACATTTGGGGAATTCGCAGTGGTCAGCACAACCGGAGTGCAATGGTTGAGCCTCGCCCTGGGTGAACCACCTTCTTGATCACGGTATCTCCCCTGCCAGGTAAGTATGACTTGTTCATCACACTGACCGGGCCCTCTTTCCCCGACACACCTTCTGCACTCACGGTGCTGCTGACCTTAAACATGAGAGAAGCCAGAGTCCTCCGGGGCTGTGAATGCGTGGGCAATCTGTACAGACAATGCAGGTTGACAAATTGGATGTCTTTTCCTTTTCATTTTAAACATCATACATTGATCGCCCATATGATACAAATACCAGGAGTATAAATCAACAATTTAAGCGAGAAGCAATACAGTTGCAGCGGCAAGAAGCCCCAAGGAATGCTGGCAAAACAATTGCTGACTGTCAATGCCTAAATGACCGGGATTATAATATTACATCTCCACTAGCAGATTTACTGTGTACCATGTAATTAAGTTTCTTTTTTTTATCTACTTTTGAATCGCATGTACGGCAATTTGAAACTTATTTCTGTTCCAACGGCAGCGGGGCAAATGAAGGACAAATATAAGAGCATCGTTGAAAATCAGTAGTTCTGCTATAATATCTCATTGGGCGTGCTGCATATGTGTCCCTGTTGTGGGTTATGTCCAACATGTATGAAGCTATACTTTTTGTTTTACACTTCCTCTTTGTTGTAAGATGATCACGATGGTAATGATTTGATATTGTTTACGTTCCACAGGAAAAAGACAG